>NC_041828.1:18367301-18683317 GCF_900964775.1 Scleropages formosus | reverse complement strand
GCTGAGATGGGAAGTCAGCTTCAGCCAGTATATCACCATCCTTGAGAAAGAGATAAAGCTTAGCTAAAGGGTAGAGAACAGAGGATACATACAGACTACCACAAACAAAGCTGTGATATGCTAATAAAAATTAGGTAACACGTGGGTTTATCTTTAAGTCCATAAAGATGACCAGAGAACAGTGCTATATATAGTCTGAGTGTGTCACAAACACTTGGAAATTGCTGCTGTAAAACGCAAGGTATTGAAACGCAGCATACTCACAGCCAGTTTATCCAGATCCTGAAGAAAAGCATTCTTTGCTGGAGGGCTTTCTTTATAGGTTACCAACTCTCCCTCCCTAAAACACAAAACTTACTCAGAGGGCACGGATGCACCGTCAACACTGTTTAGACAGATCTTCCACGGTATGGCAGCTACACAAGTCCATCTTCACTTGCGCAACTAGAAAAGATATTGACTGACCACGTGAAGGTACTGGTCTCTTTCCCGAAATCATACAAACTGCCTTCCTGCTTCAAGGTCTGAAGGCTACCTAAAAGTAAAGTGAGACAAGATACACATTTCTGTCAACTAGTAGGGACAACAAAGCTCATCAGATTTAGAGCTCATTTCAGTAATTTAAATGAAGACTTTTCAAAACCTCACGGCTTTAATTAGACCACAGCTTGACAAGAGGAGCAGACTTTGAAATCAAACTGATGTCCGTGCTTAAGGACTTACTGCCCACTGAACCTTACCCTTGAGGTCCATGGCAATCAGGCGTGGCGTGTACGTAATGTGGCCCCCGAGAGTGAAGCCCTCCCGGAAGAGCACGTCACTGTGCAGCTCAGTAGGGGGCGCCGCCGAGTCAGGATCGTAAACCAGCGACGCATCCTGTCACAGCAAGGAGTCGGCAAAAAAAGTGAGGCAAACACTACAACCTAGAGCCACCTCACAGATTAAAGCTATTACCCCACAGCAAGATATTGCACTAGTAAAAGAGCGACTATGAATTTCTAAAACAAATATGTTACAATTATTTAAACTTGAACTGCGTAGCATCGTTTCAAACAGACTGACGGTTCCACCGACCTGAGTATTTCTAATTCTAATCATAACAAGCGACAGCATAAAAAAAAAAAAAGTTACACGTGCTGCAGACGGCTGACAAAGAAAGAGAAAACCGTCTTTAGAGAGTGCGTGGTATCGTATTAACATTAACAACTCCATGACACTGACAGCTTCTTCAGAAACCAAACTGAGGCAAATTTAGTACCACCGGTCAGCACTAACCTGTAAATTCCACCAATGTGTTCCAACAAAGTTTGAATAGTGTCCCAGCTGTAAGGTCACGACCTCTCTACACACTGTACCCATTTCAACAAAATAAAATACTAATTTTCAGTATACTAATGAATACATCTTTGTTAATTAGTTAAAACACTGACTGACATCGCACCGCTTTGCAGTGGCACACACACGGGCAGAGTCACGCGCGTCAACCTAACAAACTATTCGTCCCACCCTTTCTGCGGCACCCAATGCGACACTTACGATTGGCAGGAAGTCGATCTAAATTTGCGTTGCGTTAAAAAAAAGAAAGAAGATAGTTAGGTTGCACGTCGTCAGCTTCGCCACGTGCGCATCAGAGTTTTCTGATTGGAGGGAAGAAGAAAAGTCGCCTCCTTATTGGTTGTGGCTCGTACACGGAAGGTCCGGGTTTCCCTGCCGCTGGTACACAGTGGTAGGATTCAATTGTGTTGTTGTTGTGGGAGGAACGGCGTCCTGGAAGCGTTCGCTGGGTTACAATTGTAACGGACTTTGTTCGGAAATTTATATGGGTTTTCCACCCGCTTGAGGCACATACCAATTTGTATCGAAGACTCTTCGGAAGAGAATAAAAAATGTATTTAATCATTAAAAAAAAATCAGAAAAATGCTATGCCAGTTGTGTGCACCTGACCTGCCCGCCATCGTGAAAGTTCGAGTTATGAAATGCGACACTGGATTTTGGTTAATCGAGACTGGCTCAACTAAACCATACAGAATAAAATTAACGGAATATTATTTTTTTACCTATGCAGCGGTATTCAAATTCTGTTGTATTAATAGGTAAAAATCAGTCTTGTATATTAATTCTCCCCACATTAAACTCTAGAACACAGGCATGATAAAACGTTCTAGGAATTATTTAATTTAAGGCGTTGTGTATGCATCGTATTTACTCGCAGACCCAATTTTTATTATCTCTGAAAAGAGCCTTTAACTTATTTATATAAATATAAGTGTGACGTTTTGTTGTAGCCCAAGTAAGAGGAAAGTCTATTTTTTTATTAAGCCAAATACAACAATTAAAGTCACCAAAGAAGGACTTTCCACAGAAAAGAACCAAAAACATCTCTTATCCATTCCACCCAAAACCTCACTCGCCATTCTTCAAAACAGAGCACAGTTGTCACACTGAACCCACCTCGAAATTAAAATTTAAAAGTGCAAAACACTTATGTTCAGAGGTAACTGAACCGGGGACAGAAGCAAATCTCTCAGGATGTATCTGTATCCCTCTGAGCCGCTCCAGGAGTAGGTAGGCAACACCATTTTGGGTTTTCAGGAGGGCCTCTAGCATCGCAATTCACCTCTGGAAAACAACAGCTTGAGTACTATGGTTTGTGGTGGGTGACAGAGGACACTGTGGTAACCAGCAATGGTCCCCTTCACAAAAAACACCAGGGTTTACTATTGCTTTTCTCTCAAGGTTTCTGGACTATTGTAGGATGCAAAGGATTTCAAGCTACAGCTGCACATACAGCCCTGGTATGTGGGGGCACAACTATGCCCAGTACTACACATTAGCTGTAAGCATTGTGGAAGGGAGCTGGATCACTTTAGTATACATTTATTCATTTAGCTGATGCTTTTCTCTAAAGCAACTTACAATGTTAAGGTTACAGTTGTTTACCCATTTATACAGCTGGGTAATTTCTTTTTTTTTTTTTAACTGCAGCAATTCAGGCTAAGTACCTTGCTCAAGCGTACTACAGCCAGATGAGGCCTGAACCTGTGAGTCCAAAGGCAGTCACTCTAACCACTACACTACTAGCTGTCCCCATTTTCAGGATAGAATGAGCATTCACACTTCTTGCACAACAAATTTATATTTTTGTCCTCTCTCTGTGGTCTACATTACACTCAGTATATGTTGAAATTGTCAAAAGGCTGCAGTCTTCAATTTAATCTATAAGGTACATTAGAGCCTTGGTAAGCATTTTACCGGAAGTACACATTTTCCGGCACGTGCCTCAGCTTTCTCGGGAAACGGTATTTGCAGCGCTTTCAGCAAAATTGTAAACGCTTGGTAGACGGAAGCTTTTTAATGTGACACCGCAGCGCCGGGCTGAATAGGACATGTTATAGCGGAGCACCCGGAACTTAATTATTTACATACACATATGCAGGGTTTTTTTTTTTTTTTGAATTTACACATAATAGCTGTACTAACTATAACAGGCACATTTTTTACTTGATATATTTATCTAATAATGCAAAATAACAGTCTTTGCAGGGGACTGAAGAGCTGAGAATGACGACTGGTTGTCGGGTGGATGCCGGTGGCCGGAGCGTTCTGGCAATTGAATGTTCAGGTTTGTGTACAGCTTTATGTTATGTTAGAAACTTGTTACTCTGCTTTGTACTCTATATAACCACATTTCTAATACTACACCGAATGTACAGAAAGCAGCAGAACGTTGAAGATATCTCGAGTTTAGAGCTGGCGCCCGCTTATGTAGACGTAACGCGAATACAGTTTCAGTCAGTGTAAGAAGAACATGATTTTGCAACGGCCCCAAAACGAAAAGCAACATCTGAGAAAAAGGCAGGTGCACAGCACTCGATGTGGTCCCAGAAAGAAGCAAATTGGCTGGTTAAACTTAGCTGGTCAGTTTACATTATTACCGTACCGACGCTTTTGTCCTTGTACATCTTCAGCAAAAGTACGATATGTATTATTACATTAATAAGACAAAGACATAGCTGCAGACATGTGACTCAAGTAAACCTAGTTTGTTGCCTACCACTTGCTGTACCGAGGTTCATCGTTCAAGTAGGTGCATAAAACATAGAATAGACAAATCCTGATCCCCTCCCACCTTTTTTTTAAAATGACATTATAAGATACACAAGCAAGCAAAAAACAATGCCGGAGTAGTGGCTGAATAAAGGCTTTATCCGGTGATGCTGATGAAGTTACGGTGCATAAACATTTACATCATACATGAGCTGGAGAGATCTTGGGCGAAATGGGTCCGGAAAAGGTGAGTTTTCAGACCCTTCTTGAACGTAGACAGAGTTTCCGCAGTTCTGAGCGAGAGGGGAAAGTCGTTCCACCACAACGGAGAAACGACAACCTCCACGAGTTAAAAGCAGTAGTAAATTTAGAGGTAAAAGGTGATGTTCCCTCCCTGATGTTTAGGCCTTCTGTGCAAGTCTCTCCGACTTTGTCGCTTTTCCAGCTCCAACGGACAGAAGAAGCTGGCTTGAGTGTCAAGCGAGCTACTGGATTTTTGTAGTCAGCAATACTGGCATCTTAAATCACTCCAGTTTTGAGCAAGTGTCAGGATTTCCTTATTAGGAAAAATGTCCTCGGAATAACATGACATTGTAACATATTTTTTGGTCCGTTGATTTTGTAGAAGCATTGTCTTTTCCGATATACACTGTTGAAAAACCCCCAGGTCTGTGCATGTTCTGTTTGAAGTTTTGTTTTTGCTCTCTCGCATCTCGAAAGACGGACATCTTTATGATTCCACAACAGGTCCAATTCATGATGAGCCTGAACCGGAAGCGTAGATTAAGGCCTCCAAAAGTAAGTCTCTCGTGGTCCAAAGTCAAGAGGAAAAAGGAGACTGAGTCTGAATTATGTCTGACCCACACTGCACAACTTACTACAGAAAAGGGTAAAAACACCTCACTCAGCAGTGAGAGAAACCAAGGATTTTTTGCAGATTCCTCATCATCAAAAAGATGTTTGACATCAGTACAATGTCTGAATCAGACACTCAACCAGGAGCTCATGACTACAGGTAATGATGAAATTGGATATTGTGGGGGAAGATAAGGTATTCAAATGGTGGAATAAAGGTTATTATTGTAATTTTTCAAAATTTGCATATGTATTCACTATTTTATGTTATTTGTATTATTTTGGTACAATCGTCACTACTTTGAAGACCATTAATTTTAAAACTATAGGAACCAGCATAGAAAAACTGGAAAAAAGACTGTCCAGACCATAATCTGTCCAGTACCAATGCTAAAAAGTAACTGAATATGTTAATGGAATGTTATATGAATATACCATTACTGTATAAAGAATTGGTTTCCCACCTTTTTATTTAATAATAGTAAGAATTTTGTACTGCAGGTGACCCTCTTATTTGCCTTGTTACCCTGTAATATGCTTTGTGAAGTAAGATGGCACTTGACAGGTTTTGCTTATCATGTTTGTGTGCTGACTTCTTTTATTTTATTCTAATGCAGTTGTGGTGTCCATCATCAAATGTAAACATTATTCCATCTCTGTAGCTGGATCTTCACAACATAATGGCAGGGGTCCTGAGCAGACATCCAGCCCTTCACATCCTCAAACACTGATTGAGGAAGACAA
Source organism: Scleropages formosus (assembly GCF_900964775.1). Taxonomy (NCBI): domain Eukaryota; kingdom Metazoa; phylum Chordata; class Actinopteri; order Osteoglossiformes; family Osteoglossidae; genus Scleropages; species Scleropages formosus. Next base: position 18,677,670 of record NC_041828.1, on the reverse strand, counting down.
TGACATGGATTTGGTCATTACTTTAGGTGATTTTTTTTTTTTTTTTTTTTTTTTAAAATTATGTAACTGCCTCTGAAACTGTACTGACAGGCCCAATGATTGTAATCTGGTTTCATTTCATTCTTCTGAATAAAATTTTTTTGGTTGAGTAATTGACAATGTTATACTGCATCCATGCACAGCTGCACACATCACTATCATATGGTGAATTGTATGGTATTCCAAGGACTCTAGTCACTGAATGCTTGGTGGGTAACAGTGAACAAAGCCATAGATTATTTGTTCCCTGATATGGGTAGCAATGGAAAAAAATGCTTTGTTCAGTGCTGTATCACGAGTTTGGATCTTTTGTGTGAAACTGCTTCAGATGATGATCAGCGAAAGGCCCAGCGAGCAGCCAGGAAGAAGGGTGGGACCAAGAAAAAGCTGGATGTAGATGTTTCTGAGGGCAGCGAGGCTAAGTGTGGATCAGATGACGAGGATGCTATTGAAGTGGAAATTGACAGAGAGCTAGACAGAGAGCTGGAAACCAAGTCCCGGCAGCATAATCTGACCACAGTAAACGTGCGCAACATCATTCATGTGAGTCATGCTGTTTTTATATTGTAGTAAGTGTGTCGTCGTCAGCAAGCAGTTTAATATTCTGTTTGCCTGTGCCAGCACTCTTCACAAGCTGAGTTCCACTAAGATTGATGATTATTTAACGTAGCGTGGACAGCTGGTAGTGTAGTAGTTACAGCTGTTGCCTTTGGATCCAAAGGTTTCCGATTCAAATTTTCACCTGCTGCTGTAGTACTCTGGAGAAAGGTACTTACCCTAATATTACTAAAGTAAAATTACCCAGCTGTGTTAATGGGTAAATAGTTGTAGGTACCTTAAAATTATGAGATACTTTGGGGAAAAAATGTAAATGACATCCAGTGCTTTAAATTGGTGCCTGTAAGGAGCTGGGCCATTGTCACACAATGTCTGTAACTTGTAAGATTTTGGGCTGCAGGGAGAATAGTGACCAAAATATCACAGCATAAAAGTATGTGGGATTCTTTGCTCTATACTTGAGCAAGAAAGTTAATCTAATTTTTCTGATAAATAATTGTAAAGCAGATATGCCTACTCTTTGTTATGTAATAACTTTGTCTTGTCAGTTCACAAATTTTTAGAGTTCTCTTTGTGTGGTTACTGAACCATTGTCTGGACCCCCTGTCAACAGGAAGTTATTACCAATGAGCATGTGGTAGCCATGATGAAAGCTGCCATCACAGACACGGAACCCATAGCCATATTCGTAAGTTTCAGTGTCACATATCGTAATATAGATAATACCATATCATAATATAAATACTACATCAGTAATTTTCTGTTGTGTGTATGAAGGCATACAATCTGTATATTTGCTGACAGTATACATGTGTGGAACAAAGGAGTTTTTGTGATAATGTGGGATATCTCCACATCAGGAGCCCAAAATGACCCGCTCCAAACTGAAGGAAGTGGTGGAAAAAGGCGTGGTGAGTTCTTTGAGGATACAGTCCAACCTTTATGCAGCCTTCAGGGTGGTTTTAACCTATGTTTAATGTAATATCCAAGACTGTACCAAGAGTTTACTAAGGGCTACATGGACAAAGTCTAAGGTGTAGTGATAATTTCAATATTTGAAGCGATTAACAGATTATGAAGACATGAATCCTCCACCACAGGGCCGTATAGAGTTAAAAACTTTTACTGAGCAAGGTACATTCATGAAATGGTAAAGATTGGTTACTTATGTTGATTTGTCTTGTGCTTTCCTTTATTGCCTTTGTGGTTTTTAAGTGCTGCCAATATTTATATATTTCAGGTTATTCCTGCATGGAATATGTCTCCTATCAAGAAGCCCAGTAAAGCAAAGGTAAAATTCCATTCATTGTTATGATTGTATAAACCAAAAAATAATATTGCAATGACAAAAATAATTTATTTTTTGCTTACTCTTTCATTTTTTTCCAATTCTCCAGCCCCCCCAGTTTGTTGACATTCCTCTGGAGGAGGAGGACTCTTCTGATGAAGAATATTGCCCCTATGATGATGAAGAAGATGAGACTGCAGAGGAGGTGAGAGGTCAATTTTTTAAACAGCCTTTAGTTAGCAGGCACCTTACATGGGGGGTGTCAAACATATTGCATGTGGATGTGTATTAGTGTAGTAACCATCGCTATAACCAACCCCTGTACAGTTCTGTGTGTTCTGGAGCTTTGGCTAGTCGGTCCACACATTTTATCAAGTTTTACTGCCAAGACATGCCAAGGCGCAATAAAGTGCATGTTCCTAAAGTGCTATCTCCAAAGCACTTCATCAGTAACAACACTGCTGCTGAGAGTGCAATCAAGGCGAAGTGTTATAATATTAATCCAAGCTTTTTTTATGCTCATTTGATTGCTGTGCGGGAGCTTGCCAATACTCAGTTGCTTGGTCCAGGCTTTAACGCTGTTGTCCCAGTGAAGTGGTGTCAACCATCAGGAAGTAAGCAACAACATAAACAAGCTGCAATACATATACAAATACAATTATTCAACCAAATACATCTACTGTAGAATATTTTGTGACACACACACATTGTCAGAAACCGCTTGACCCGAGTGGGGCCGCGGTGAGCCGGAGCCTAACCTGGCAATACAGGGCGCAAGGCTGGATGGGGAGGGGACACAGCCAGGACGGGGTGCCAGTCTGCTGGAGGGCACCCCAAGTGGGACTCGAACCCCAGACCCGCCAGAGAGAGGAGCCCCCTCGGCACCACCCCCCCCCCCCCCCCCCCCCCCCCCCCCCGATTTATGTGACATCGTTTCAGAATTTCTTAGTTTTCAGTAGCATTCATCTAGGCAAGCTAAAATATACAGCCTAACATATGAACAGTACTGAATCAGTACACAGTACTATAGTACAGTCGTAATAGCCTTAATAACTTAGTGATTGAAGAGTACTGAATCGGTATACAGTACTATAGTACAGTAGATATGGCTGTAATCACTTTGCAGTGGCTGTGAATAGTGTTTAGCAGCTGTGTTAGTCATTGTCTCTGTTATAGAAATATGTAATAATACAGCCCATAGAAGGAGCACTGAATCCCGCTTGGCCTGCTTTGTGAAAGGAGTTTGATACCCCTGCTTTTAGGCTGCAGTTTGTTACAAAATACAGTGTCTTTTATTGATTAGTTTTTTCAAATGTTGATATTTATCATGGACTAACTAAGCAGAAGACATCCCTTAAATCACATTTACAGGTTTTGTTGGAATGAGGTTGGGAATTATTTGGTATGTCAAGTTGAGTCACTGTGAAATCCCACATGGCCAGTGCAGTTTCTGCAAAAAATGGGTGTATGGTTGCCGGCAACCTTTATGTCATCATGTATTTTTTATGTTAATAAAGTAATTAAGATGGATCAGTGGTCAGTTGAGAAAATCACATATTAATGTGTGAAATGTGGTGTTTAGACTTTCCTGGAAAGCGATATGGAGAGCACTGCCTCATCCCCTCGAGGCAGCCGAGTAGGCCCTCCCCGGATCCCCACAGGGCGCGATGAAGACAGGAACCACAGTCCCATGCAGGTAATGTAGAAAGCACTACAGCTGAGACTCCACACATGACATACAACCCAGTTCTGCTTTAGTTTGTACTGAAAGTCTGTTGTAATAAATTTCATGAATAATTTAATTAATTTGATTAACTTTTTAAATGAATAAAGTCTTTTCATTTCTTTACATCATAAGTTGTTCTTGCTGTTTCTGTCCTTTTTGTAGCTATGAGCCTTGCATAATTGGGCCTTTCTGACTATTTGTACTAAAAGTCCTCTCTGTGTGTTTAGAAGAAAGCGTCTGAATCAAGACACCTTCAGGTGGAGGTTGTGCCAATGGGGCCTCCACCACCCCCACAGCCAGTGGGACCTCCACGATGCCCCAGGACCCCACCTGAATGCAGCTTCATGGAGAAGCTCCATGCTGTAGAGGAAGAGCTAGCCACCAGCCCCATATGTATGGACCCCTACCAGGTGCCCTTCTAGAGGAGCTGTGAGCATGTTTTCACTGTTAAAACAGATGTTGTCATCACTTTCAGCATGTGGAAATAGCCGTTCTGTTATGGCCCCCTGAAAGGTTCTTAGGATTTCCATTTCAGTTGAATAGTGGTGTTGGCGTCATGTGAAATCTCCCTAAGGGATGCTGCAATGTTGGTTTGGTGGACAGGAGATGTGCAAGTCTTTGAGTCCAGTCACAAGTAAACACATTACTGCAGTTTGATAAATATCTTTTTCATTTTATGTAGTAAGTCTCCTATCTTTTTTTTTTTTTTTTTTGTCTTATTTTTTTCTCATTTCTTTCCCTCTCCTTCCATCTCTTTCTGCCCCTCCCCACTCTCAGAATTTGAGTGGTGGTGGTGATGAGAGCAGCCTGATGGCCTGCCGCACGCGCTCAAAACGTCCGCTACGGGATGTCCCACTGGGACAGCTGGAGGCAGAACTCCGTGCCCCTGACATCACCCCTGATATGTATGAATGTGTGTCTGCCCCAGAGGACAAAGAGTGGGCTCAGTGGCTGCAGGGCCTCATGGCCTCTGATGTGGAGAATGAAGGTGAGCAGCAAGATCCAGCATCAAGGCTGTGTGTTTCTAAGTAGCAGACCTGTCTCTTCAGTAGCATTGTCTTTGTTTTGTGTGTGTGTGTGTGTGTAATGTGACACTTCAGGATTCTTCCTGGATGCACTTTACACTATGCATCCTTCTTTCAGAGGATGGGGATGACGATGATGACCCAGAATACAACATCCTGGAGGATATAGATGAGCCAGACTTGGAGGACTACCGCAATGACCGGGCTGTTCGCATTAGCAGTGAGTTCTGTAAACTGCAGTTTTTGCACTTTTGCTCAGGAGGACATGTAGAATAAAGAAACATATGGTGACTATTGCTCAACAGAAAAATTACATCACCCAAAAAAGTTAACATATATGAAGGTCTTTCTGTCATGCAATACAGATGGACCACACTATAGGTCACCCTTGTTTTGCAGATATGGTACTTTAAATTTGTGACCATGTCTCACTAGAACAGTTTTACAGCTGAGACAGCTGTGAGATTCTTTGGGGTAATCTGTAAGCACAGTTTATCTTGGCACTGGAATTTTTGCTCATTCTTCATGGTAGAGTTGTGTACTAAAGGCTTTGTGCATAAAATGCCTTTTGTTTTGGATTTTTAATAAAGTTTACATTGCACATTTGTAATCAGGGAATCGATTATAGATTTCCTGCAGTAAAAAATAATGGTAATTTTGATCATGTCACAATGGAGATTTGCCTAAGGGGTAATTTACATTTACATTGATTCATTTAGCAGGCACTTTTCTCCAAAGTGATGTACATCTCATAGAGAAATTTAGTGAGTACATTACACATTATCAACAGAAAGAGAAACCTCGATGCAGACATGTGGTTCTAAATCACACTTAGTTACTTTCCACCATATGAACCAATGTATATCACACGAGTAGCTGCATAAAGGTTTATCCAGAGAATCGAGAATTCCTAATCAGATTTCACAGAACAAATTAATCCTGCTTGGTGAAGGAGAATTGTACTGAGTTCTTTGATCTATATACCCATCATACAGTAGGGACAGTTAATATACATATTATGTGATAACACTTGAGGCAGTTGAAGTGTGTACTAACACGATAACTCAGTACGATTACAAGGTAAAATTACACTCTAGAATTTTAAAGTTTAGTAGCTAGAAACTGTTACGTACTTTATCTGCAGCGTAAAAGTACTGTCAGTAAACATAGAAGTTATTATTACAGGTTTAGATATGCCAGGAAAGCGTGCTGTCTGTCCTTGGATCTGGGAGAGGTTGTGTGGAGTAGCAGTGTGTACTTTAACAACTGGATTGAACTGTAAAGGCTTCTGTTTCATTTTGCTTCATGTCTGTTTCACACACAGAAAAGGAAGTGAATGAGTTAATGGAAGAGTTGTTTGAAACGGTAAGGTGCAAAAAGAATAAAACAAAACACTTTTGTGTTAATGATGGTTTATTCAGTTTATCTGTTTCATGCTGTGTAACTCACCGTCTTTCTTATTTTAGTTACACTGATAATTCTGATATAATGTATAAATGTGCAGATTCCCAGACCCTGACCACCAGTCCCTAAAGCAGCTTTGTGTACAAACTTAACATTCCAAGTTGCTTCAGAGAAAAGTATCAGAAAAATTATTATTGTTATTATTAATAATGATAATAATAGTAATGTTTACCTTAGCCCTACTGTACCCCCAAATGTCCAGAGGTACATAAGTATGTTGTTTCCACTTCCTCAGTTCCAGGATGACTTTGGGGTTCAGGAACAAGAAGAAGAAGCTGCAGAAGAAGATGAGGAGAAACAGGAGGAACTACCTGCAGAGCCTCCTAAATTCAACAACCCACAAACAACTGGGTACAAAACTCCTAAAGAGCATTGCCTGTTGAACACAAACATACGCATTGAAAACCTGTACCCTAACTCTCTGATGTGATGTAAATTTTGGCATACTACAGATTTCTGTAGCAACACAGATACTGATGCTGGCTTTTATGATAATGGAGTAGAGCCTGTAGTTTCTTGTGGTGGCAGCATTTTGTACGGTGACACACACAGTGGTAATATCCCCACTGAACCCTTGTGTCTCTGCGGTGGATGCCCATTCTTAGAGCACAGCGAGTAATATTTCTTACGCTATGATGATCCTAGCCCCTCTTGAGCATTAAATACAGTAAATTGATGTGTTAATGGGGGGACAGCTGGTGGCAGCGTAACATAGCGTAGTGTAGTGGTTAGAGCTTTTGGACCCGAAGATTGTCGGTTTAAATCTCACCTACTGCTGTAGTACCCTTGAGCAATGGACTTAAACTAAAATTGCTCCAGTAAAAATGAGTAAAATCCAGTTTTATAAATGGGGCAGCTGGTAGCGTAGTGGTTAGAGCTGCCGCTTTTGGACCCAAAAGGTTGCAGGTTCAATTCCTATCTCCAGTGGTAGTACCCTTGAGCAAGGTACTGATCCTGATATTGTCCAGTTATATAAATAGGTAAATAATTGTAAGTAGCTTAACATTCTAAGTCGCTTTGGAGAAAAGCATCAGCTAAACATATAAATGAAGATGTATTAGATCTGGATGATCATATCCCTAGTAAGGTACTTATCCTAAATTGCTTTGGTAAAATTGCCCACCTTTATAAATGGGTAAATACATAATTGTAAGTAGCTTTACATTGTAAGTCACTTTGGAGAAAAGCATCAGGTAAAATTAATAAATGTAAATGAGAACTGAAATAAAGCTATTTTTTATGTTTAATGCATATTTACAATGATACTCCATAGTTCCATGTCAGAAATAAGAACAGCTGTTGGCTGCAGGTTTGAGGAACCTCTGCCAAACATGCTGATGAAGCACCGTCGTACAGTGAGGGAGCAGCTGGCAGCCTTGCGGCAATACCAGGCTCTTGTGGGAAGCAAGACCATGGTTCCAGCAGCGCAGTGTCCGAGTCCACCCTGTACCCTTACCGTCACTCCTCTTCAGAAACAGCAGCTGCAGCAGCAGATACAGCAGGTATGGAGCCTACAGGCAGGTACAAGTTTTGATTTAAAGCCCTGTTACCAGTTGGCAAATCTCATTATTAACAATATATTGCTGTTGTTTGGTGGGGATCCAAAAGCACATCCAGCTGCTAACCCAGGTGCACATGCTGAGCTACTCAGTGGAAGCCTTGCAGAATGAAGCTGATCTCACCCAGCAATTTCTGGTGAGTTCACACACTCACACTGTGACAGTACACAGTATTTGCTATTCAGTCCTCACAGTTCCTATTGAGTCCATACTCTTGCACACTAAAAACAACATTGCCTTTCTTGCAGAGTTCTTACACTCACTCGCTGGCAATACATCATGGTTTCTTCGAAATTCTTGCACATACACACTAATACAACATACTAGTTCCGTATAAGCCCTTGGCTATTACTGGCAGTCACTACAATGTACTGGAATCCTAGTTTTATGTATAATTCAGCAGCACCAAAAAACACTTCTTCCCTCCTCCTCCACCATAGTTTCATCTTTTTATTCTTCCGCTGCTGCTCAGACAGAGCTACAGGTATTTGCCCAACGGGGGGAGCAGACTCGACGCACCACGGAGCCTGGCTTCGTTAGTATATTTAGAGCCTGTAATCTGCAGGGAGCGATGTCTCTATTGGATGAGCTGAGAGCACCTTCATCCCGCCACAATGCTGCTGTTCCTGAGCCTGCACGACCGGTGTCTGGTGAGGAGGGCAGTTATATGTCTCTGTATCTACAGGTTCATGCATCTCGGAGGCAATAAGTCTACTACAGCACTTTCACAGCTGGGAGTATATAAGACTTTTTTTCAGGGGGAGAAAATCCCCATAAGAGCATTTTCATTTCCCAGTTAGATTATTATACATTTCATTCCTTTGAGAAGGAACATGCAGTTTTTGTACCAGTTTAACAGCTTTGTAATTGTAGCTTTGAAAGTGTTTTTAGGGGATGTGGAAAAACAAGCTTCTGGATAACATACTACAAATCTTGCGCTACTCCGTTGGTATTTCTGGTAGCACGTTCATACCCATTGCTGCCCCCTGGACTGGCCTGGATGTTGGCCACTCGTCCTGTCTTCCTGTACCCCGAACTTCTGCCCTGCTGCAGCCTGGACCCTTCTCTGCACCCACCACATGTCAGCACTATCTACACCCAAGGAGAGAACAGGTATTTCCACCAGATGCAGCATTAAACGCTTTATTCAGTGTATGTGCATGTGTATGTGTTGTTGAGCTAAAGCAGTTCTGTGCGGAGGATCGGGCCAACGACTTACTGACTGCAAAAGGGCAATTTGTTTTTCTCTTTGGTGGATGCATGTTTTATTATCTTCCACACAAAAGAAATGGACAAACAAACAAAGAAAAGGTGTCATTTTTTCCTGTCAGGCTCCGTTTATGTATTACTAGAACTCGCATAAAGATTTAATCAGGTTTAATGTCTGCAAACAGGAAAATAAAGAATGTCACAGCACTGTTTCTACTAAACTGAGGTCACTTACTGTAGGTAGTTTAGTATGTGCCATACACCACTGACCAGAGATCCACAGGGGTGGATAGAACAACTTAGATTCCCTCGTTCACCATGAACTGTGGAAGGAAACCAGAGTATTTGGAGTAAAGTGAGAGGATATGCAAACTCCACCCAGATAGAGCCATATTTGAACCCATTTCCAAAATCACAGCACTTTATGTATACTTTTATGATAACACATTTATTCTGGTCTCGTCACAGAGCTGTAACACACCAGTAAAGCATGTACTGACTGGTTACAACTGGCCTCTCTCCCGCTGCCTCTCCCCATAGCCTTCTTGTGCTAGGCCTGAGAAACTTCAGTGAGACTGTGCACCCTTACCAACTGATATCCCAGTACCTGGTCTGCACCAAAAGCCCTAAACAGCTCCGCAGGCATGTTCAAGACATGTGCCAGCGCCGGACAGAGGCCAACAGCATCAAGGTGTGCCCACTAAATCTGTCTGCAGTCTCAAGCACTTGAATTGCTTGGAGCCTCTTTAAGGGGGGTTATATGACTGTTACTAATGGAGAATGTGTACTGCATGGTTTGTGTGGGTTGTTTCATTTCTTTCCCCTCCCCTGTTTCCTAGTTCTACTGCCAGCACAGACTGGTCCCCTCCATGCCCCTAGTCTGCAGCAGAGTGATGCCAGAACAACAGTGTCCCCCAGTGGAGAGAGAGGAGACCATCATGCCCTCATGGCTACGGGTACAAAAAAATTCAGCAGCTCAGCTTTAATTCACAGGGGTCATGGCCAGTGGGGTAGGGTTAAGGGTCAAGCCAGGGGTTCCTGTAATTGTTCCCGAGTGGACTATCCTTGGGATCTCTCAGGAACCTGTTGGTAAGCAGATACAAACTGAAAGAGGTTCTTCTGATGTAGAGATAATGTCAGATGTTGCAACATTTATGTGGTTAATTCAATTCTTCCCTCCAACAGAAAAGCTTGCCGTTTATCCATGAGGAAGTCCAGAAGTATAACAGCGTGTCATGCGAGACAGCTGCTCCTCCAGCAAGTCGATCTGTACCCTCCTATACCTTTTCCCATGGAACACGTTATCCTCCCTCCCTCCCTCAAACTCTAACCCTCCGTGCTGCTGGCTTCAGACACTTGCGTCCACTCTCCATATCTGTGCCATCCTCTCAGGCTGTCAGTAATGCACCTCCCTTGTGCCATCCAACAGCTGTACGTTTGGCGCAGGAACCTCAAGTCTCCATTACTTCTGCCTCCACTGGTCTGGGAGGACAAGTCGCACAGGAACACACAGCGGAACAAACTCCGCTGATTCCCACCCGAAAGCTGTGCCGCATCCAACCTGCACCACCAAAGCCATCTTCAGTGGGCCTCCAGCTCCTCAGTGTAGCACCTGGTGGGGTCATGAACACGTTAACTTTGGGTGATGGAGCAGCAGCGGGGAGAGTTTCCGTGGACAGGGGAGAGGCGAGAAAACAAGTGGATTCTGTTGGGGAGTGTAGCCTTGTCCCACCAGTTGTCGTCATCAGTCTAGTTCCACCATTGTCTACTTCTGTCATGTGTCCTACTCCTGTTGCCAGCGGAATCACTAGGATTCCTGTTGAGTCTACACCTTTGGCCTGGGGATCCCTGGCATGCTCCACAGATGTCCTGGCCAAGACTCATAAGCTGGCAAGACCACTGATGCCAGTACCTAGTGAAGGTCCTTCCCCAAATGTTCATGGTCCTGATGTAATCAGTTCCACAAAGTGTGTATTGCTCTCTCATACACAGCTTGCTCCCAAACCCACCGTCACCAGGAATAACGAGGTTCAGATCTTGGATGCGTCTGTGCCGAAGAGGAAAAGCGAGGAGGATCATACCTTCCCTAACAACAACAGCATGCTGCCCATTCCCTCCAGGCCAAATCACCCTGGAACAGGAGAGACCACCCCAGAGGACAGGGCAGATTCTAGAGGGCTGCCATCCACAAACCCCAGTGTAAACTATGACAGAGGGCTATGGGAGGAGGAGGAGGAGCAGCAAGAGGAAGAAGAAAAGGACATTTGTCGAGAGGAAGAAGAGGAATATCGTGATTATGGGGAGCCTCTTCTTGCTCTGTCTGAGTCTTCAGCAAGCCCTCCTTCCAGTTTAGAAAGCTGCACCGATTCCCTGGAGGCAGTGATTGACAAGCAGGAAGAAACAGATGGGCAGAGGAAAGGACAGCAAGGGAGAGCAGTGGGGATGGAAGGCAATGCAGTGCTGTCTGTTTCAACCTGCAGGACAAAAGTAAGCACTGGGGGGAAAGTACAGGGACAGGTAGGAAGCAAAGGTCAAGATGATGGGGGCCAGGTAAGAGAGACAGAACACTACACACACACTGGGGGAGACAAAGGACAGCAGTCAGATGGACAAGAGGATTTTTACCAACTCATTCCAGAATGTGATGAAGAAGAGGTGATGTCCTCATCCTCAGAGAAGTCTGTTCTATCTGTGCCCGAGTTACAGGTATGTGCCTTTGTGTGTGTTTCTCTTTTCATATGTTTTTCTTTATGCTTGTGTTTTTGTCTGTCTTTGTGTGGGGGGCTATGTGCGTAATGAGGAAGCAAATATAATTTTATTTTTATTTATCCATTCTGAAGTCATTTTCATACATTGGGTCCTTGTGTTATGAATGTTTGAGTTACTTTTGAATTTATAGAGAACAGCAGATGGTGTAGTAGTTATAGCTGCCACCTTACGCTCCAAGGGCCTGGGTGTGAAATCCCACCTCCTACTGTGCTACTGTTGAGCGATGGACGTGCTCTAAAATTACTCAAGTAAATACTACCCTGCTGCATAAATAATTGTGTAAACTGAGTAGCTTAAGGTTTTATTAATGGATGCCCTGGGTGAAGCATTTGTTTGTGTAGAAATTATATTTATTTTGTTTTTCAAAGCTTGAGGTGTTCCTGGGGGAGCCCATTCTGAATGAACTGTTACTAAAAAGTTACTTATACAAATAGTTTTATATATATCTACACACACACGTATACAGTCATGCGCCACTCATAAGGTTATAATGGAGCTGAAAAATTCTTATCGACTAGTGACATCGTTCGTAGCTGTCGTAGCGCAACATCTTTCGTGTTTGTGGTGGTGCTGCTGTAAACAAACCTACTGCACTTCCAGTTGTATAAAAGTGTAGCACATACAATAATGTACAGTACATAATACTTGATAATGATATTAAACATCTATGTTACTGGTTTATGTATTTGATATACTGTACTTTTATCATATAAAGGGGGGTGCGGTGGCGCAGTGGGTTGGACCGGGTCCTGCTCTCCAATGGGTCTGGGGTTCGAGTCCCGCTTGGGGTGCCTTGCGACGGACTGGCGTCCCGTCCTGGGTGTGTCCCCTCCCCCTCCGGCCTTACACCCTGTGTTGCCGGGTAGGCTCCGGTTCCCCGCGACCCTGTCTGGGACAGGCAGTTCAGAAAATGTGTGTGTGTGTGTGTGTGTGTACTTTTTCTACTTATTAAAAAAGTTTATTGTAAAAGTTTGCTGTGTATAGTCGGCAGCAGCGTCATAAATCTCATGTTTTTTGTGCTGCTTGACTGCATCGAGGCTGTATCATCTAGGTTTGTATAACTGCTCTGATGTTTGCACAACACATTTCTCAGAACATATCTCCATCGTTAAGCAACGTGTGTGTGTGGTCATGGTGTCTTATTTCTGTCCATGTTGTTCATGTTTTACCTGCCATCTGTGAAATGCTGAGAAATGTATGACAATGCCTTAATCTTCAGGAGCTATTTTGTTTCACTTGTGTTGCAGGAGACTATGGAGAAGCTGAGCTGGCTGGCCTCAGAGGGGAGGCTGTATGAAGAAGGAGATGCTGAGAATGATGAGGGTACCAGTTGTTACAGTTCCACGAGGACACCCAGTGTATTCTTCACCCCTGTGTCCCAGAACTCCCAGGTGGAGGAAAAGGGCATATATGAGGATGAGGAACTTGTTCTTGAAGAAGGAAAAAAGTCCCATTTAGCTGGGAAAAGCACAGTTCACATGTTGCACTGCAACCCCATGAGGGAGAAGAAGGATGTTGCCTCTGCTCAGGTGAGCAGTGTACCTGCTGTGAGATAAATACACATGTACAGCTTCAACACTGCAGTGCTGTCAGGTATTTATACTGTGGCATTTAAACATGATTTGATGATTTCTCCAGTTAGGATTGTTGTCTGAGACCAGTCATTGTACACCTAGGGTTTAAGATGAGGTACTCCTTTGGTGGAATGCCAGTCAAATCCAGGGTGCACACACATCCACACTCTGATTTCAAACTGTTGCACTCAGGGCACTTCAGACCCACCTATTCCCCTTAATAGCATTTGCTTGCAGTATACCAGAAATGAGTAGAGGAAATGCATTTAGAGATAATTAGAACAGGAAAAGCAGGAAGTGGCCAATGAGAGAAAGGTGGCAAAGTTTGGGAAACTGTTGGAGCAGTGCTGCTCATAAGGCTGGATGGTGGGGTGTGTGTTTGTTTACACAGACGTAAGCTGCCAGGGCTTTGCTGGAAAGTCACTGTATAGGGCTTACAGCATGTTTGGTGTCACAGGCTGTGAAAGTTGTTACTGAGACTGAGGAGGGGGCATCTAGATGGCTCTGGATCAGGAGATGTGAGCCATGGGTTTGAAGTAGCGCTGCCTAGATGTGTAGGTTGGGCTCTCATCAGCATTGTTCAGATCCCTTGGATGTATGATGTTGAAAGACCCCGAAACACATCCTGACCCCTGATGAGGTGTCCAGATCTGTTGTGAGATACATGATATAAATCAGTAACATTTGTTAATTATTAATCTATACATTTATTTATTGTATTTTTGGAAGTTGACAGTTTAGTTCTGGTGAATTACCTGATTACTTTTACAAAAACTCACCTAGGATAGGGATATGACAAAATTTCACATGTAGTAATGCCTTTACAAATTTTTTGAGTGTTCTGTCAACTTTTTTGAAATATAGTGTAGTTAAGGGTTTAATGTGATTTTTTTTTTTTTTTTTTTTTCCCGACGTTAGAAGTAAAATTTGGTTTTCATGCACAGTGATTCTTTCATTCAAATGTCAGACATAAAGCTTGGTACATGCTGTCTCATGCGGCATGGTGAAAGGTCAAAGGGTACAAGAAGTTCTGCTAACTGCCATCACTGTACTCACTAGGCTGAAAGTGTGCTGTTACTGTCATTTTAAGGTTAATGGACAGGGCTGAGGATATGAATTTCTATGCTGAATTTAAAAGCATCTGTATGTAAATTTGTGGCTTCCTTTATTGTTGAGGCAAGGGTCATTTTTATGTGAGACTAGCATGATGGTGACAAAGTGAAACACCTTTGCACAGAGGGTGACCTGTGAGGAAAATGTACAGTATTGCAGCGTAAGCTGAAATGTGTCTTTACTTCTGTCTGAAGTCCTCAAGGAAAACGAAGAGCTGTTATGTTGTACATCACACATCTAGCATCCCCCCTACTGTTGCCCAAGCAGAAGAAAGAGAGGATGAACAACAAGAGGTTACAGAGGGCAGGGAACTGAGAGAGCAAGAGAAATCCAGTAAGCAAACACCCATATTTTAATATTAACATGATGTACTTGGCTATATCATTTTTACCCCATCCCTTGCCTGCCTGCCTCTCTCCCAAATAGTTTTATGCCTCAAAATTACTTTCTAACAGCACATACTTGTAAATGCTGGCTATGTTTATTAACTTAGACAACGGATGTTTTATGGCTTCAGTTATTCCACTGAACTGGGGAATATCCAGAGAGAGACACAATAATACCAGAGAAGTATTTTCTTGTGTCCTAAATAGGAAAAGGAATCACTTAAGCAGCTTGCACTCTGTCTAATATAAGCAGGTAAATGCCAGAGAAGATGTTATTGCAGCCCCCGCCTTAACCTGATAGGCAGGAAAAACATATAGTAATGTACCCTTAAAAAGATTGAAATGGATTCTTGACAGTGTGTGTTGCACTGACGTCATAAACTTATCCCGTATCTCTCACTTCTGCTCTATTCAGTCTCATTAAATTTAGTTGTTCAATATTTTCTGTTATGCATTTGAATATTCTGTGTCAGGTTAGTATATTGCTTCCAGTGTCCATAACTGTTAAGATCCTGACTTTTTCCTCAGTGACGCAGCATGGTGGGAATGGTCCCCAGTGGGGCTCCTGCCTCCAGGCTGAAGAACTGGAGGACAAGCAGAGGAAAGAGCAGAAACAAGTGGGCTGCATGTCACCGAGGAAGAGCCGTGAGAATGAGCAGAGGGGAGAGACTGTTCCAACCCAGCAAAGTACACTGCCCAGCCCTGTCATTTGTGCCAAAAACATTTCCTTTACACCAAGTGGGGAAAGAGTCATTCTCTGGACCAGGTGGAGTAAACAGGGGCCTGTACTGTGGCCTCCTCACTACTACTAATTTTTTTGCAGTAGTTTTCTCCTTTAATCTGCTAGAAGATTTTGCTGAATAACAATGCAGCCTTATGCCAGGGGGGGAAAAAAAAGACTGTATTTAATTTTTAACATTATGGAGATCTATAGCTTCTTCTGTTGGAATTTTCATTGGCTAACTGTGACCGTAGATGCATTAAATAAATTTGTGTATGCTTTTTTAGGGAAGCTGACCGTGCCATTTTAACTGCATGTCAAAAGCAAGGAGCTACTAAGAACACTTTTCAGGCTGTCTCTGCCCAGCTGGGAAATAAATCAGCCAGTGAGGTGAAGTATCTTTGTTTTTATTTTTGCAAAAACTGTATTTGACACCTTGCAGAATATTTTCTTTAAATATTATGGAAACAATTAGTTGTGGTGCAAGTTTCTAGCTGGGTAAATGCACAGAAAATTTGATACCATTTTTTCCCACATAGGAATATTTGTAAGGATATATATTTCTTGATGACAAACCAATTTTAAGAATACAAAGAACCATTTGGTACATGTAGTATTGAGTCCTTTTGATAATTATTGAATTTGAGTTAAATAATTGATAAAATTAGTTTAATTTTTCAAGTTAGCTGTTCATTAAGAATTTAGATCTGTCCCCAAGTAAAGGTGGACATAAATTGTCAGACAAGGAGGCTGTGCATTATGACGTGCTCCACTCCTTGCATCTTCAGGTTGCAAAGCGTTTTCGGGACCTTGTGCGCATCTTCCACGCTGCTGCACAACCAACAAGTCCAGAATGCCACATGGGAAATCCTGGAAAGCCTCCTGCTAACAAGCCAGACTAAATCAACTCAAGGGTTTGAGCCTCATCAAGCTACCGCCACAATCTGCGACTGGTCTGAACTCTAGTGTTAGATGAGGATGCTGCTGAGCTGAATTGAAAAGAATCTTCATATTGTTCCTTTCTGAACCCTGTTGGACTCACTATTGATGAGGACTGCAGAAATTGTAAAATGTCTGTAAAATAAAAGTTTTTATATATGAACTGGAATACTTACTAAATGTCTTATGGTAATTTCATTATAAGTATAGTAGTACATTTACATTTATTTAGCAGATGCTTTTCTCCAAAGTGACATCTCATAGAAAATACAATGTGTTCATTACTTTAGCAGAAAGAGAGACTTAGCTGCAGATGCATGATTCTAAAGTACAGCTAATTTCTTCCAGACTGCCCCAGGATCTTCTTGTTAATTTCTACCGATGTACAGCGTAGAGTGTATTGACGTACTGCATTACAGCATGGTATGCCAATTGCACAAAAGAACAACAGAAGGCTCTGCAACGTGTCATCAGGATGGCTCAGAACATCATTGGCACACAGCTACCGGCAATCAAAGACATTTACGTGTCCAGATGTCAGAGCAGAGCCTTCAAGATTATCAAGGACTCCACTCACCCTGCACACCACCTCTTTAAACTGCTCCCCTCTGCAAGACAATACAGGACAATTCATTCATGCACCACAATAAAAAAAAAAACAGCTTCTTCCCCAGGGCTGTGAAACAGCTGAACACTACACTACCTTAGTTTATCTATTTACTGTTGTTATTTGTTTAAATTAAACTGTTTAATTTTCTATTTTCATACTTAAGTGTTTCTTTTATATTGTCTAAAGCACTTAGGGAATACCACTATAGTTTCGCTGTATGGCACAGGAGTACAATGACAAAAGTCTTCAATTTCCACCATATGAACCAATGTACATCACACGAGTAGCTGCATAGTTTAAACCGAATATCGACAATCAGTAGAATGTGTATTAAAAATAATTGTAGAACAAGTGGCCGAGCGCCGAGTCTTAGAGAGAGTCCACGCTGGTTCTGTCGGGTCTGGCCCTTTAAGGTCATGGCTGTAGACGGGAACCAATCAACACCTTTAAATATGAATAAAGAGGCACGCGGCAGATCGGTAAGTTGCAGGTGCTAAAGTGTAAAATGAGCTGGTTTTAAACTGGACTGCGAACTGTTACTCCGTTTTCACTGTTTGCTACTCTGCTCCAATTCTTGAAAAAAATTGAGTGAATATTTTAATACAGTGCCTTCAGTTTGTTGAACAATACACTAATAGCACCTAAGAAAGAATAAATTAAATGTCTTATGCGGAAGAAAATCTTGCGGGTTGCGCTGAATATTAGCCAAATAAATTGCATTGAGTTATTTAAATAACAGGGAACGGTGCCTCTCACACTAATTACACAATGTAGACGTTGTATGCTGCCGACCACCTAACAGTGAGTAAGTTTTAGCATGAGAACTACGGGCGCGGAGCGTCTCCATCTGCCGGGCGGATCGAGTTGAGTAGAGCGGCTTTCCAGCATATTCCGGCACAATCGACGCTTTTCCCCGCGGCTGCCGGATACCGGGGACATCATTGGTCGTAGTCGTACTGGCCCTCCTTCGTCCTCTCCGTCCCCTAGGCGCTGCTGTCCTACCGACTATGGTCCCTTCGTGCGCCCTTCTGCTGCTACGGCTGTGCGCGCTGCCGAGCGCTTTGGCTGCGGCGGCGAGCGACGTGCTCGTGCTGCGCGATTCCGACTTCGACAATTCCGTGGAGGATCACGAGACCATCCTCGTCGACTTCTTCCTCCCACGGTGAGGATGACGCCAGAATCCCTTTTAATGACACTTTCTCAGCTGCTCGGTAGCCTCTCAGTCTCACAGTCCGTTCTGTATTGGCGTTTGACGCGTCAATGACGGTCAGCGTCATCGTGTTTCCTAGGTAACCGAACTGAAAAGCCATCTTGCATAATTTGAGCACGTTAGCTATGCAAGATAGCTTTTATTTACTAATATACTGTAGTATAGTTATACAAATGCACGTCTAATAACCACCCACGATGTATATTAACGTAATTCCCGTTTCAAGTGACAGGTGCGAAAAGCACAGTGTCATCACGATAATCTTGGGAGCGATTGAGAGAACAAACCTATTTCCAAGGGCTCGACCGCTTCGTTACTTGTGCTCCGCTGTATTGTACACGGTGCTCTTTCATCAGTTTGTCGGTGAGGTGTCTCTGACACTGCTTCGCTGCTCCCTTTTCCTTCCTTTGGCCAGGTGCGCGCACTGTCAGAAATTCGCCCCGGAATACGAGAGAGCGGCGACGCGTCTCAAGGGGACGGCGATTTTAGCGAAGGTCCGTATTCGTATTGAATTATTGGTGCCGCTCGCTTGCGGCGCTTCATCTTCCTGCTTGTGTCTAAGTGACGATGGATGGATAGATGGACAATTGTACGCGCCCGCAAAAGAGCTTTAACCCTCGACTTATGTTCTGAATCTGAACCATCAACTTTTGTCTATCATAAATACGGGTTCTTTCATCTGAGTACGTCTCAGTACACATGTATGACCACGTGTGTGTATTAATGACACGTGTCACATCCTCCCCACCAGGTACCTGAACACAAATCGTTAATAATCAGCACTTTCACTGAATTTTACCCGTTTTATTCACGTGTGTGTTCACCTCTGGGTGTAGGAAGTGAATGGGTGAGACTATAATAAAGAGTAAAAGTTATCAAATAGTGCAGACACCAGTGCCAGTGATACCATTTCAGGTACATGAGGCTGGACTGGACTATATAAATTCAAAAAAGGTGTAGACCTCATGACAATGAGTAGGAATGAATTTGGGTAAGAAGTGTATCACATTTGGTGGCGATCTGTGTGTTATAGCTGAGATGCTGAAATTTTGACCAGAAACTCAAAAATGCAAAGCAATCTCAAAAAATCCTCCAGTTCTCCTGTAAATGCCTCCTTCCTTGTCCTACTGCAAAGGTGAGATGACACTGACTGTGGGACAGGTGAAATTTTACAAATACAACTTGGCAGTTTGGCCTTTTTTTTTTTTTTTTCTTTTTTTTTTAAGTCTATTGTACCTTTCTTGTACAGGGTTTTCCTTACATTGCCTACAAAGTAAATGTACCATTTTAAATGACCTTACATGTTTAAGGCAACCAGATGCTGAGCTGGCATGATTTCCACGCACAGGTGGACTGTTCGACCAGCTCCAAAACCTGCAAACGTTTTGGGATTAAACGTTACCCCACTCTCAAAGTGTTTCGAAATGGCAAGGAGTTTGCTATCTATGATAGATCCCACTCTGAAGGTCAGTAATTTATGTCTCCATTCAATTTCAGTTGTATTGTCGCCCCCCCGATTTACTGGCCTTTTTAAGTTTCCTCAGGGCCCTGAACATAAAATAAATGCAAGATATCTGTGGTTTGTAAAGGGTTGCTCTACTTGGCCACAGTTTCATGTACAACATGGACAGAAGAGACCTTTTAATGAAAATATGGTAAATGCAAGTAGTGTGTTTACAGCTGAATTCACTGATTGAAGGGACAGTTATGTAACTGGCCCATAAACCTTGACATATTTGTGTATCAAACAGCCCGCGACTGGATACATAAATAGTAAATAACACTTCTGAACACACATTTGGCCCCCTGAGCTCTCTAGTAAGTTAGAGCATACAAACCCTCCCCTGGGCAATTAGCCTAGATAATCTCTGCATTAGTCTTTATGACAAAATGGAAAAGGGTTTACCATATTGCTACTAGGTATAAATCAGTATAATGAATACTGTTATGTTTTAAGGAACTGATTTTTTTAAAATTAATTTTTACATGTACTGTTTTGTGCAATCACAGTCTTATGGTACCATACCAACATGGTAACCCCAAGTTGTGCTGCTTTTAATTCTTTACACAGCACATCAGTTCCATAGTCCCAGTGCAAGATGTAACTCGCCTATGTTTGCATTGTGTCCACAATGGCAGCAAACATTTGTTTTCATTTATTTGGAAAACTTTTTTTCTTTTTGTTCTCTATGTATTCCTTGCGTTCTGTGAGTAGGGCAGCAGTACAGGGTGTTTGTTCATGTGAGCATGTTTACCTGACCACCGGGACTGTGCTTATACACACACGTACAGAGGGGATTGTGCACTACATGCAGAAGCAGACAGGACCCAGTTCCGTGGTCCTGCACAGCAAGGAGGATCTGGATGCCTTCATCAACCATTCTGATGCCAGCGTGGTGGGTGAGTATGTCGTGGGCATCTGCAAAGGGTGCGGGTTCGATTATGCCACGTTTGATTTTGAGCTCATGCTGTTGTCGCTGGCAATCCCCGATACCTGCAAACCCCACAAAGAAGTTTGTCTGCAGTACTTCTGTGGTCTTCAGTATTGGCTGGCTTGAGCTAAGCAAGGGAACACTGTCTTTTTGGAGTTACTGATGATGATGATGATGATGATGATACCAACTTTCTTCAGGAATTCATGTAGCTGTGGCAGAAATGCCCCAGGCTTCCACCCATGTTTCTGAGACTTAAATCAGTGCATTGCAGTGTGTAGAAGAGTTGCTGTGTTTCTCGTGCTCTCCTGCAGGGTTCTTTCCAAACGGCAGCAATACTCACCTAGTCGAGTTCCAGAAAGCAGCCAGCACCTTGAGGGAGAACTACCGCTTCGCCCACACCGTGGAGCCAGGGCTGGGTCTCTTACATGGGCTGGAGGCAGAGTGAGTGAGAAATGGGCAAAACAACCAGGTTAATGTGTCTGTCTCAAAATGCCACCTAAAGAATTATTATTATTTTTTTTAAACATGCATTTAGGTCTAGTCTACATTTCTGTGAAAAGAACTAGTCATGGCAAAAGTTCTGCAGTAGTGCTGGAAATACTAGTTTTATGAGCTGTTAACTTCTATGAGGAATCCTAAACTTAATCAATTGGGACTAGAGTTGCGTTCCTACCTTCAACAGGTCTCTTTATTCAAGTCCCATTTAGTGCTTCAATCAGTGCAGTATCAAAGAATGAGTGTCTCAGAAAACTTTAAATTCAGCTTTTCAGCACCCAAACCGTGAATAAATTGAGGGGCATCTGTATGAAGTTTTTGATTGTCACGTAGTGATTGGATGTACCATTTGCGTAAGAAACTCCGGCACTGTATGCGATTTGTTTGTGTGTCATTAAAAATTAGAAGGATGGTAGGAAGGTGATCAGGATTCATCTATCCTGTGTTTTATGCACCTACCTGAACGATGAACATCGGTGCAGCAAGCGGAAGGTAACAAACTTGGTTTACTTGAGTCACATGTCTGCAGCCTTGTCTCTTTCTTGTAATGTAATGCACAAATTGTGTTTTCGCTGAGATGTACATCGCTTTGGAGAAAAGCGTCTGCTAAATTAATAAATGTCAATGTAGTTTTGCTCTAAGTTGTGCGACGCCGCTCAGGACAAGTGGTTGTAGACCGTGGATGGATGAGTTAAGGGGAGCAATGTATTAATGACGGTGGTGTGTAAGTGAAAGGCCGAGTCGTGACTCTAGTGGAGACTCTTAGATGAATTGGGAAGGCTGTGAGTCCCTGTCTCAGTGGTTGACCAGTAACCCACAGTTGGGTTTCTTGCAGGGGTGTGCTGCTCTTCCGCCCCCCAAGACTCAGCAGCATATTTGAGGAGAGCGTTAAGAAGTACACCGGTCCCATCAACACGTCTACCCTGCGCAGATTCATCAAGCACAACATGTTAGTCTTTCAATGAATCTCTTACTCTTGCACTTCCTGGCTTTGCCAATGGGGGGGGGGTCTGCCTGTCTAATACTTTGAGGGTGTTCCCCCCCCTAGATATCATTGTAGATCGCTCATTTTTTCTTCCCTTTGTTTTAAACTTTGCAGCTTTGGAATTTGCCCTCACGTGACCAAGGAGAACAGAGAGAAACTAAAGGGACGGGACTTACTGACAGCTTACTATGACCTGGACTATGTTCGTGACCCCAAGGGCTCCAATTACTGGAGAAACAGGTGTGCATGTTCGTCATGGTATAGAGTATGAACATTGGTATGGATATACGGATAAATTCAGAAAGGGGTTTATTCCCATCTGGTGCACCTTACAGTGATATTCCCAGCTCTGTAGCTGGGTGGCATTCCGGAAAGCAAGTCAAATTTAAGTACTCGGCTTGAAGATGGTAACATTTCAATACATCGTCTATTTCTCTGTATATCTGTGTGTACACACACAAGTGCTTGACTAGTTTTTCCAGATAGCCCATGGTACTGGCTGTTGGTGAGCTCTCAGCTGCACACACCCTCCTCTAGGGTGCTGAAGGTGGCGGTCCAGTTCCAGTCCCGAGGCCTGAGTTTTGCGGTTGCCAACCGCCGAGAGTTTGAGAGGGAACTGGAGGAGGACTTTGGCCTGGACCAGTTGGATGGCGGAGGGTTCCCTCTGGTCACCATAAGGACTCGCGAGGGGCACAAGTACAGCATGCGAGAAGAGTTCACGTGAGTGCTGCCTCCCTCCCTCTAACCCCCCCATCTTCGGCAGGTAAATGTGTCCCTGGAAAACTCCTCATAAGGTGAATTCTCACATAATTATTAGCTTCGGTGGTTTAAAAAGTTGTGTTTGCCACCCATTTGTGCTAAAATATATACACACACACACACACACACACACACACACACACACACACACACACACATTTTCTGAACTGCTTGTCCCATACGGGGTCGGGGGGGAGCCGGAGCCTACCCGGCAACACAGGGTGTAAGGCCGGAGGGGGAGGGGACACACCCAGGACGGGACGCCAGTCCGCCGCAAGGCACCCCAAGTGGGACTCGAACCCCAGACCCACCGGAGAGCAGGACCCGGTCCAACCCACTGCACCACCGCACCCCCCTGTGCTAAAATATCACTGGATTAATTGGCGACACGGTGGCACAGGAAGTAGCGCTGCTGTCTCTCAGTGCCTGGGTGGGGTGATGTGGGTTCGATCCTCACTCAGTCTATGTAGAGTTTGCATGTTCTCCCCGTGTCTGGGTGGGGTTCCTCTGGGTGCTCTGGTTTCCTCTCACAGTCCAAAGACATGCTGTTCAGGTTCCCCCATAGTGTGTGAATGACAGAGAGAGTATGTTCTGCTGATGTATGAATCAGTGACCCCTTGTAAGTAGTGTATCTAGCAGTGTAAATCACCTTGATGAATAAGGTGTGTGGGCTGATAACACTACATAGAGTTCATTGGAAGTCGCTTTGGAGAAAA
Organism: Scleropages formosus; assembly: GCF_900964775.1. Lineage (NCBI taxonomy): Eukaryota > Metazoa > Chordata > Actinopteri > Osteoglossiformes > Osteoglossidae > Scleropages > Scleropages formosus. The sequence continues at coordinate 18,654,090 of NC_041828.1, read as the reverse complement.
GCGTCTGCTAAATAAAGGTAATTACAAAATGAAGCAGTTGTCAATTTTATCATAACAAAGCAGTTCCCTTTCATTCATTGCTCTCTAATACTATGCGTACCTGTGCTTGTTCATCTTTCATAGGTTTTATGTACCACACAAATGGAACATATACTCTCAATGTTTCTGTATTTACAAAAAATGAAAATGAATTTGCACTCATGCTGACATGTCTCTCGGTACCTGGGCTCTGATTGATTGTGGATTTGATCCCTGTGCATTGTTGTGGACTTCCACCCATAGTCCAAAAACATGCCTTTCAGGGCAGCTGCTAGCACAGCATTGGAGCTGCTGCATTTGGACCCAAAGGTTACATGTTTGAATCCCACATCCAGTAGTAGTACTATTGCGCAAGATATTTTACACTAAACTGCACCAATGAAATGACCCAGCTGTATGAATGGGTAAATAATTGTAGGCACCTTAACAGAAGTTGCTTCGGAGAAGCAGGATCTGATTTGAATAAATGTGTATTGTTGATTTAAGTGACCTAATGTGCATATGGGTGTGCACTGCTATGGTGTATAAATGGGCGAGTGATAAATGTCCGTTTACCTGTCGCAAACATGCCATGGCTGTGCTGAACACTGACTTAACATGGCAATCGTTTTACATCTAACTGAGTGCGATGTGTTACTGTTGCACAGCCTCTTGATGTGCATTTATCCCGTGTCCAATTGCAGGCCGGATGGAAAGGCCCTCACGCGCTTTCTTGAGGATTATTTTGCTGGACGATTGAAGCGATATCTAAAGTCCCAACCTGTACCAGAATACAACAAATCTCTCGTTCAGGTTTGTTTGTTTTTACATTGAAACCCACACACACGATGTCTGAAACCGCTTGTCCTGAGCGGGGTCACGGTGAGCCGAAGCCTAACACGGTGCAAGGCTGGAGGGGGCGGTGACGCACCCAGGATGGGACGCCAGTCCATTGCAGGGCACCCCAAGTGGGACTCGAACCTCAGACCCACCAGAGAGCAGGACTTGGCCAAACCCACTGCGCCACCGCACCCCCGTACATTGAAACCGGGAAGAGAAATTTAAGAATTGAGGTTTTTTTTTTTTTGATTAAAAACATCCGCTCAATAAATGAACGTACACTTGAGAATGTCTTGTCAAATCCATGTTTTAAATCCTTTGCAGATTTCAGGTGTGCTGTAATCCGTTTCAGAAACATTGAAATTTTATTTGTTGAGCAGGGTAATTTTTACGCTTATTACGCTGACTTTGGAGTTATTGAATGTGCTGGAAGTGCTCCTGTAATCTGGGTCTGTCTTTAGGTGCTCCCCTTCCAAGATTGATCCTTCCACTTTGGCTATGGCTCCCACCTCCCCATTTCTTTTATGGAACCTCTTGAATGCTCAAGTTTCACGGTGAGATTTCATTCTCCACAGACGGTGGTTGCAGAAACATTTGAGGAAATCGTCAGTGATCCTGAGAAAGACGTGCTCATTCAGCTCTATGCACCTTGGTGTGGCCACTGTAAGAACCTAGAGCCCAAGTACAACGAGTTGGCAGAGCAGGTGAGGCTTTCACTCCGTGAACGATCTGACGCGCTGCTTAAGTATATTGTAACTTATTCACAGACCTGCTTTAATGCAGAGAAGTGTTCCTGCCTAATATTGCTTGGGGGCCACCCCGCCCCCCCCTTCCCCCAGCTATCTGGTGACCCCAGCATAGTTATTGCAAGGATGGATGCTACTGCCAATGATATCCCATCTGGCTATGATGTGGATGGGTGAGTTGTGGCACTTCAATATTTGACTTCCCATTTCATTCTTTTTAAAAAGTGCAATGATTACACCCTGTATTATTATAACTTACAAGTTTTTTTTTTTTTTTTTTTTTTTTTTTTTTTCTTTTCTTTTCTTTCTTCCCTCCCCAAGATTTCCCACAATTTACTTTGTACCAGCAAGAAAAAAGCATAAACCTGTTAAATATGAGGTAGGCATTTACCTCACTCAGCAGTCATATTTCTTTGGCATTTTATACATGCCTTAACACATTTAGCATTATTTTGCTGTTTAATATATTAGACAGTTGGATAGCTGGTATTTAATCCGTTCAGACTGAAGGATACGATTCCTTCTACCTGTAGACTTTGCTTGTTTCTACTTTTTAAACTGAACTCTTATTAATTTTACATAATTTGGTGTTTATTGGCAGGGTGAGCTTAACGTGAAGGATTTGCTGAAATTCTTGAGGAAACAATCCCCACAAGGCAAAGTTCAGAGTGGCACTAGAAAAGAACTGTGAAGCATGACTTCAGTATGGATTGAGAGGGATGCTGAGACACGGGTGGGCAGCTCTGTCTCTGTAGCTGAAGGTTTGCAACCAACTTACCTTGGACTTCTTCACACCAAATCTTAACAATTCAGGACCATTGATACTCACCACCAGCATGGTGACCACTAATGACCTCTGAGGAAAATGCTGGTGTGGTAGGACATTCTTACACTGTTGAACTAGGAGTACTCTCCAGAACTAATGTATGTGTTCAGTTGTGATGTACATTTATTCATTTAGCTGATACTTTTCTCCAAAGTGACTTGGTAAATAACTACCTATTTACTGGAGCAATTTAGGGTAAGTACCTTGCTCAAGGGTACTACCACCAGAGGTGGGGATCAAACCTGTGACCTTTGGATCCAAAGGCAGCAGCTCTAACCACACACTACCAGCTACATGTAAATGATATAAAATGTAAAGTGTACAATGAAAGCAAATTATGTCCCAGGTACTTTGACATGACTGATATTTTTAATTGATGGCACTTCTCAATATTTTTCAAATAAACTTTACATAATAAATATGTTTGGAACTGAGTCCATATGTTCTGGTTTCATAAGACCATTGGCTTAATTGAATTTAACCCTCATTTAGGTTTCTGGTCAAATTATATGTGAAGGATATATTACTGTAGTGGAGAAATGTAGTCTGTAATCCATGCTTTGTCATGATGTACTTTTTATTCCTGTACATTATCCTAGGTGCTTGAGCTATAGTATGATCTTTATAAATACCCCTTTAACATCAGGCAACTGGTTACTGTACATTTAGATATTACAAATGCTTTTCTCCAAAGCAACGTACAATGATGAACAAGTTATCAGACTCCTTTATCCAAGGTAACTTTAGTGATGGATACGCTGCTCTAAATGGACTAGTCATTCAGTCTTAGTAATTTTTGGTTATTCTATTAACATATGCAGTATGATATCAAATTAGGAAAATGCACCAAATACCACAAGTAATCTCATGGATGTTTTAAACTCATTTTCAGTGGGCAGAGGATTTAAATGTGCAACTGAAAAAATGTGTACAAGCACCAAGTATGACTAATATCTTATTTTTGGGTTCTGTTTGAATCTGTTTAACTAGATGTTCTATAGCATTTAATCTTTTTTTCCCTTCCCCTCTGATAGTAAACACTTGAATGTGTGAAAGGTTTGCCAAAGGTACACCTGAACCAAACCATTTGGTTCAGTCCTACTTGGCACCATTTGGATTATGATTTATCGGGTAGGTTTGGGTGGAATATTTCCATCAGTGTAGTACATGCAGTCCAAGTTTCCTCACACTTAAGCACACAGCTAAGATGTCCTTGGAAATACCCTATTAGATATACTGAATTAGTTAGTGATGTCCCTCCCTACACTCATACATTTATACTCTCAGAACATAACAGCAGAAAATCTACTGGTGAAGGTAGGCCAGGAAGCCCTATTTTTCATATGATAATGGATAGCATTTTGTAATATGTTTGTCACAACAGTCTTCTGAGCACTACACTGGCCATGATAAGAGCAATGGATAAAGCATTATATTAACAATTTTATACAAGTTAATGCTGACATGACCCATGTTAAGTATTTCAGTCCAAACTTCCTTCTCCATCACCTTGAGAAAGTCTGTCATGTACTTCCGAATTTCGCTGGAAACGGTTTCAATGTGATTTATGGCGTCTTCCATAACCAGCCGAAGGAGGTTCTGGTTTTAAAGTATTTTTTAAATGTATTCTCCAAAAATACAGTCCGCACGAATAATCAGCGCTATTGAATTCACAACGTTTGCTAATAATTTATTATTGATATTAGTGTGTTTAAGAAGATTAAGACGTGTAATTTATTGCAGAACATGGATGTCTTCCATTTATTGAGAAGATGGTATAGTCCGTCAGATGACGAACTTCCGCTCGACAGGAAGCAACACAGTGCTCTGTGTCTAGTGCGCATCATGGCTGCGGTGTGCGTTGCCTCGCGAGTGCTTGCCAAGCGGGTGCTGTCACCTAAATCAGTGAGTTTTTGAGCAACGCAGCTCGACGAGAAGCAACAGCGTGCCACTATTATACTCATTATTTAGTTATGATTGCTCGCTTCTCGTTGCAGTAGTTAACGCTGTTTTAATTTGCTTGTCGACGCGATTTTGTTGTGTAACGTGACTGACTTGAGTAACTGTCATTCTGTGTCTGAAGAGCTGCCGCTGTACCGAACCGAGCATAATATTGATATTAGTATTAATACAAGAAATAATACAGCTGTTAGCATAAATTTCGCCTAGTGTGTATTTTAACACTGGAATCTGTCAAGGTCATCATGTTAAGGGGAACGTCACAGCTGCGTTATGCTGCAGCATTTGGTTAAAAAACATGGACCTGTCAGGCTTCTTGAGTCTGTAACTGAAGTGTTGCAGCACTCAAGTAGACACTTTGGATCATTACAGGAAAAAATGCGCAGCTATTTATATTTCATTGTGAGTTAAATGTTGATGGTTTGCTTGGTGTCTGTCTCGGTGATAAAATTGAAATCAATTACTCACCCTGTTTTTACTTTAAAAGCAGCATAGCCAAAATTTTTGGCTTGTTTTGATAGGACATGGTGTATGATGAAATGTGGCTGTGTCACTAATGTCTGCAGTACTCTGAATATTATTATCCGCTACTTTTTACTCAGACCAAACTTGCTTTGTCGGAGCGAGGAGCCAAATTAGGAATTTAGCAGTTACTAATCGGTGTGTGCATGTACACGTACACATTTGATCTTCCCTTAAGGTGTGTTTTTACCACTACATCCAGGTTTATTTAGGTGATCTGGCACTGTTATGTACTCAGCTGGATATTTACTTGGGGAAATGCAATAAGACCACATGCATCATTCCGTCTGTTGGAATGTACTCTTGTTCACTCAGATTTGTACGTGGTTTTGGAGAAGAGTAATAATGAATGTAAGTGCAAAGTGTGGTGTTTACTATCAGCACATATCTTTGTACCGTTTCATGGCTATTTGTTTTTATGTCTCCAGCTCCCAGCAATTTTCCCAGGGAGCTCCAGAAACTTTCACTTCTCCATTTATGGGAAAAGGGACAATGCTAAAGTTTCAGATGGCGTAAGTGTGCTTGAAATGCAGGTTATGTACACCACTCTGTACATTCTACACTGGCATTAGAAAAAGAACTGCAGTGAAGATAGCTGCAAAAGTTTTTTAAAACCTTCCTCTGCCGTTGCTAGCCCTGTAACAAAATATTTAATGTGCGTTTGTTTATATTAAGTTGTCTGTGGTGTTAATGTTTTCAGTTCATTTTACTTCCTTCACATACTTCTTTAGTTAATGAAATGTGATTGTAGCTTTAATGACTTGGAGGTATTCTGCCAGTGCATATATAGAAGCTTCTCTTAATATAGCTGAGTAGCCGAGTTTTAACTCTGTGTTAATTCATTTAGTTCAGGCAGTAAATGTAGATTGTCTTCGTGATGCATTAAACAGAGGTGATTGTTTTTCCACATATGTAGCAGGCATGTGAAACCATTACTTTTCAGTGCTCAGTTTTGCTTCCTTCACCTTGCTGCAGATGCTCTAAGTCTACACATTGTGCAGGGATCAAGTCATGATTAATTTGCTTGCATGTCATTCCCAGATCTCTACGCAGTACCCAGTAGTAGACCATGACTTCGATGCAGTGGTGGTGGGCGCTGGCGGTGCTGGGCTTCGGGCAGCTTTCGGTCTGTCAGAAGCCGGCTTCAATACAGCATGTGTCACCAAGCTGTTTCCCACAAGGTCCCACACCGTGGCAGCACAGGTATGGCAGGCTTGTCTATCCTTTGTTGTCTTTGGAGATCTGTTTTTAGAGTTCACAATGACTCTAAAGCAAAAGTGGTAGTCTTCTAGCAGGTATAAGAGACTGATTGGAATTGAAAGGGCATATGAATATTACTATGGATAATGTGGGCAAAAAGTGTTTCGTTAGATAGGCTTTTTAACAGAGGATGATGTACTACTTTTTCCATGTTTTGACCAGTGGTTGTAAGTGTTGATAATTTGATATTATTTTGCATGGCTAATCTTGAATGCTCCTCCTTGATTCAGGGTGGCATCAACGCAGCCCTTGGAAACATGGAAGAGGATGACTGGAGGTGGCATTTTTATGACACAGTGAAGGGATCTGATTGGCTGGGAGACCAGGACGCCATACATTACATGACAGAGCAGGCCCCGGCAGCTGTGGTGGAGGTGAGAACTCTGTTGGTGATTAGAAAATCTGTTATGGTCAGTTTAACTGGGGAGGTTTTAATGTAATCATACATTCATCTTGGTTCTAGGTGTTGACCTTAGTGGAGATGTACAAGAAATATGACTAATTAGAACAGTACGGGTGGTCCTCGGTTTAAAGTAGGGTTACGTTCCCTGAAACCCATCATAAGTCGAAAATATCGTTAATCGGGAATGCATTTAATACACCTAATGCATACCTCTGCATGACGGAATTGAGGATGCGGATCGCTGTCGCTGCCTAGCATTGCGAAAGAGTATCGCTCCGTGTGTTGCTTGCCCGGGAAAAAATTCAAAATTCAAAGTACGTTTTCTACCGAATGTCTATCGCCAGCTCACCATCGTAAAGTAAAAAAAAATCGCAAGCTGAAACATCGTAAATTGGGGACCACCTGTATACTGTCTGTGTGTGCATGTTTTATTTGGGTGGCACAGCGAATAGCGCTGCTGTCTCACAGCGGCTGGGTGGTGCGAGAGGACATGGGTTCGATCCCCGTTCAGTCTGTGGCGTTTGCATGTTCTCCAGATGCTCTGTTTTCCTCCCACAGTCCAAAGACATGCTGTTTAGGTTCCCCCACAGTGTGTGGGTGACAGACAGACAGAGTGTGTTCCACTGATGTACTGTATGTATGAGTGACCCATTCTAAGTAGTGTATGTAGCAGTGTAAGTCACCTGGGTGAATAAGGTGTGAGGGCTGATAACACTGCATAGAGTTCATTGGAAATCGCTTTGGAGAGAAGCGCCTGCTAAATAAATAAATGTAAATGATTAACAGTGCCGTGTTTCGGTCCGGCCGAATCTTCACTAGGTCTACATCGCTGTATGTTCTGCTTCTTGTATGTACTAGTTTTAGGCTGCCTATGTTTTGTTCCTTATGATGGATGGACCTCCAGTCTAAGAAAAAGTAGAACATAAGGATACAGGTTGTAAATTCAGAAGACAAGTCTACCTCCTGGAGGATGACTGTTCACCTCCTAGTCAGGGATATTATTGATAGTCACTGTCAAGGCTCAGTTACGGAAAAAATGAATTTTGGGATCCAACTTTGGAAACTATCGGATAGTGGGTAGTAATGTCAGTAGGTTAAACAGAAGCTCATGGAGCACATGATGTAATACTGTTTTGAAAACTGAATTAAGCTGATTTACCAAAGGAACTCAGTTTCACCCTTCGCTGCTCCAGAATCACATTCTCTGGAATTCTCTTCAAAGGAGAAGACATTAGGTTTGAGTGCTTTATGGTGATGCCTTTGTTTTTCTTATTAAAGCCTTCCATAAGTAGATTAATATTGATTTGGGATTGAAAATGGATGTACTTCTGCAATCGTGTTTGGGATGTATGCTGTAGGACACGTCCTTCTGCCAGCAGTACTGAACTGGACTGCTGCCTTTTCTTTAGTTGGAGAACTTTGGCATGCCCTTCAGCCGTACAGAGGATGGGAAGATCTACCAGCGTGCCTTCGGGGGTCAGAGCCTGAAGTTTGGGAAGGGAGGACAGGCGCATAGGTGCTGCTGCGTAGCTGACCGGACAGGCCACTCCCTCCTGCATACGCTCTATGGCCGGGTAAAGATCTCTTCACTTCCTGCCTGCCAGCTTTAATAGTCACTAAATAACAATGGCTGGGTTAATCTTTTGAACTTTAATCCAAAGTAGATGAGGAAATTCTCACAATGGTGGTAGAAGTGATTTCTCAATTTTTGCTACCTATCTTTCTAGGCCCTTTAATAACAATGATTGATAATTTTATTTAAATGCTCTTAAGATTTCTAATAAGATCCTATTATAGCAATGAGAACTAATGGTGTTGTAGGGGCTACAAAGAAAACTGACACTTTTAAGGACTGAACAAGTAAAGATAGTTCATCTTTTCTATCTTTTATCCTGTTGAGGCATCATAGAGAAATCATGCTTTAGCTGTAACTGACAAGCACTTGAAGTAATACAATGGTAATGAGAAATCATGTTTATAGTAGATGGAAATTAACAATATTTATGCATTTTTTTGATATTTTGTTTTATGCATTTTTATATTTAAGATTTTCATTTGTTAAAGTTATTAAACTACGTGCGTTTTTATTGATGTTTTTTAATCTGAATGTGTTCAGTAATGACAATTTCAGTTAAAAAAAACTAATATTACTGCTGAAAATGTGAAAGTATCAATATAGATTTTTTTCCCCCCCAAAATGTGTCGAAGAATGTTAGCTTGTTCAAGGCCAGGTAACTAAAATCTCTAGGGATATCATTTATGACAGCTACATGAGGTTAACCAGACTCCGTCTGTAGCCTAGCAGCAAGAGCTACTTCTGCCTTTCTCAGGTAACGGAATGCTGTTTGCTATAGAGGTGAAACCATCATTTAGCCTTTCCTTTTGCTCACTCCAAGATGATTTGTTTTCCCTGTCAGTCCCTGAGATATGACACCAGCTACTTTGTGGAATACTTTGCCCTGGACCTACTGATGGAAGATGGCGAATGCAGAGGCGTGATTGCGCTGTGCATGGAGGATGGTTCAATCCACCGATTCAGAGCCAAGAACACGGTCATCGCCACAGGGTACCAGGGGCTTGCTCTTATTCTGTCTTTACACAAACTCAGAGGTACTGAGTAGAGCAGGGCTGTTCAGTCATGGTCCTGGATGTCCAAATTTACCAGATTTTTTTCACTTCTTACTCTGTGGAGAGTTCAGTGAGAGAATCAAATGGGCTCATTCGCAGTGGTCGCTTAAGTGAGGTGTTTTGTTGCAAAGCTGTGGCAGATGTTTCCTAAGCTTGGCCTTACAGGACTGGAGAGTAATAGCCCCAGAACTGATTTTTCTCTTTTTTTTATTTTTTTTTTATTTTTATTATAAATAATTGGTGCCACAAGGATGCAGAGAAGAAATTGACTGATATTATAAATGACACATGTGACAATTGTTTGAAAGTTTAGCAAGGTCTTCTTTCCTGTTATATTTTGGCCTTTTCCGTGCAGTCGTGCTTAAACTGGTTAGCAAATGAGTTTCTTCTCACTTTCATCATTCCTCAAGTAACTTTGACCTCAGTCATTTGCTGTATCTGTGTTTTAGTGGCTACGGTCGCACCTATTTCAGCTGCACATCTGCCCACACCAGCACCGGTGATGGCAATTCCATGGTGACCCGTGCAGGTTTGGCATGCCAGGACATGGAGTTTGTTCAGTTCCACCCAACAGGTATGGGAATTTCCATATTCTGCTTTTTTACCTTTTTTGTTGTTCAATCCTGTGTGTGTTTGTATTTCGGTCTGCATTTTCCCTTTCGGATAACTTCTGCATGACACAACCCTGACAGGGATCTATGGCGCAGGCTGCCTGATCACCGAGGGCTGCCGTGGGGAAGGCGGCATCCTCATCAACAGTGAGGGTGAACGTTTCATGGAGCGCTACGCCCCCAATGCCAAAGACCTGGCCTCCCGTGATGTGGTCAGTCGCTCCATGACCATCGAAATCCGAGAGGGAAGGTACAAGCAGTTTTGGGCTTCTCTGGGCTGAGATCAGCAGTTCCCATCTTAACCTTGTATTTTCCTCTTGAGATGTACCTTCCTTTGGAGAAAGGCATCTGCTTAATGAATAAATAACCTTCACACCATGAGTCCAAAAGGCAGAAAATCCTTTTTTTCAGAAAGTGATTAAGGCTATAATAAAGCACATGTGGTATGGGCTGTAAGGCCTGGAAATTTGATGCTCTTGAACTAGTAAGATCATAAAATATCTTTTTCGTTCCTGAGCAAAGTTCAGGCTAATAGTATGGTTTCCTCGCTTAAGCATGGTCATGCTTTGAAAACCAGGTTTCTAGAAAATGTATTTAGGACAGCTGGTTCCATAATGGTTAGAGATGCTGCCTTTGCATCTAAAGGTCACAGGTTTGATCCCCACTTCAGGCTGTAGTACCCTCGACCAAGGTACTTACCTTCAGTTGCTCCAGAAAAATTACCCAGCTGTATAAATGGGTAAATAATTATAAGCCTGTGATAATTGTAACCTTGACATTGTAAGCTGCTTTGTAGAAAAGCATCAGTTGAATGAATAAATATAAGCAGGTTGAATGGTTGCATTAATAGTGTCTGCAGATTTATTCGGTGTCTGTTAAAGAGAGCGGGTAAAATGAAGTTGTTTGGAGAAATAATTTATTTGGTGTGGTGTGTTTTGCTGAACAAGTTAGGGGATTTGATAAGTTTGCTGTTATACCTTGCCTTAGTCGATGGGCCAGCTGATACACCCCGTGGGTTTTGGATTCCTAGGGGCTGCGGGCCAGAGAAGGACCATGTCTACCTGCAGCTGCATCACCTCCCTCCCCAGCAGCTGGCCACACGTTTGCCTGGTATCTCAGAAACAGCCATGATCTTTGCCGGAGTGGATGTCACCAAGGAGCCCATCCCTGTGTTGCCCACCGTCCACTACAACATGGGAGGCATACCTACAAACTTCAAGGGCCAGGTAATCGTCACATCCCTTGATTGAGCCAAAGCTCTATGACAGACATGATCACATTCATTAATGTGCCACATGCAAATCTTTGTTAATCTTAGTGTTAAGATGTACTCATCTTCTGTAGTCATTCAGAAGTAGCAGAAGCAAAACATTGATCACAGTTGAATTGCAATATGCAGGTTGTGAGAAATAAATTTTAAAAAATGAGCATTCACTTGTACAGTTAGCTGCTGTGACTGCGAGCGATTGGCACGTGTGTGTTATGTATAATGGTATGATAGCTCTATGGTAATCACAGCAGTGTTGTGTAGTTGTCAGTCTTGGAACGTCTTTACCGTGGAAAAGTTGATGCACATTTTAATTTCTTTTTAAAGTGCATGTCCTGGTGCATTTTGCCCCAGTTGGACTGGATGTTCATGCATAGAATCAGAATGAGGTTTTATTTGCCAGATGTGCTGACGCACACAAGGAATTTGCTTTGGTGCTTGGTGCTGTCAGTTTTACAGACAATAGACAAGACAGACAGCTGACAGACACAGAATAAATAGCATATTTACAGAGTAAAAAAAGAATAAATATAAAAGATGTAAATAAAAAAGGGTTTCTTGTGAATTGACCTGCACTCAGGTGCTGTGTAAGACCGTGGCCTTTCTCTGCAGGTCATCAGCCACAAGGATGGGGTGGACAAGGTGGTGCCAGGGCTGTATGCGTGTGGCGAGGCCGCCTCTGCCTCTGTACATGGTGCCAACCGCCTGGGCGCCAACTCTCTGCTGGACCTGGTAGTGTTCGGTCGTGCCTGCGCCCTCACCATTGCTGAAAATTTCACCCCAGGTAATTCCTGTCATACTGCTGGGAATCTTTGATTTTTTTTTTTTTTTTTTGGAAAAATTTTTCTTAAACAGCAGAAAATATTGTTAGAAGCCTGTCAGTGTTTTGTTGAGACAGTTTGGCTTCTCTAATGCTGTTCAAGTCACCAGTAATAGTAATTTTACAGTGATTGGGATTAGTAGAGTGGGACTCTATTGGGACTTTTTCTGATGGCGATTTCAGGAGAGACTCTCCCCCCGCTGAAGGCCGATGTTGGCGAGGAGTCTGTGGCTAACCTTGATAAACTGAGATTTGCGAACGGAAGCACAAGAACATCCGAGATCCGGCTTAATATGCAAAAGGTTCAGATTCGACCGTGACATCTACATCTTGCATAGACGGAGCTGTGTTCTTTTACAAGCCAAAATGATCCATAGTTAACCTATCTTGATTAATATTGTTGTGTTTGGTTGTAAGTTAGTATTTTTACCTCTCTTCTTTTTTGAAGGAACTGTTTTTGCTGCTGCTGATTGGTATTTAACCCCAAGCTGCTGATTAGTAAGCAAAGGTGTCCCTGTCTTTTTTTTTTTTTAAGACTATGCAGAGTAATGCTGCTGTCTTCCGCACTGGCTCCATCCTAAAGGAGGGCTGTGACAAGATGGATTCCATCTACAGATCCATGGACGACATAAAAACATTTGACAGAGGTGTAATTTCCCTCCCCCTCATCACCCCGGGAGTCATTTGTTTAGAGAGTGTTGTGCACTGTGACTTTCTGTAAAGACCAGTGATCAGTCTGCTCCTGCTCCTGGTCTTTGTATTGGTTTAGAAGTTAACTTTTTGATATTGAAAACCCCACATAAGCGGACCTAGTTTGAGGAAGTACAGTGGCCCCAGTGGCAGTCACTTTTACCTGTAAGGCAAGTCAAGATCAATTTAAAAAAAAGTTATTCTGTAGCTCACAGTTCAGCCACTGTAACTGTCACCAAAAAATTTTTCCTTCCTGCCACCAGGCATCGTATGGAACACGGACCTGGTGGAGACCCTGGAGCTGCAAAACTTGATGCTGAACGCTGTGCAAACCATCCAGTCTGCGTTGGCACGTAAAGAGAGCCGTGGTGCTCATGCCAGGGAGGATTACAAGGTGAGTAGGTTGCCTGCAGCCTCCCCCAAAACTCTTCCTCTCCATCCCCAAAAATAACTCTTCCCAATAGTGAATTTTTATTTTGCTTGGAGCTGCTTATTCACCACATAAGCTGTTTTTACATTTATTAATTTAGCAGATGCTTTTCTCCAAAGCAGCTTCCAACAAACTCTATGTAGTATTATCAACCCTCACACCTTATTCACCAAGGTGACTTAGACTGCTAGATACACTACTTACAATGGGTCACTCATCCATACATCAGTGGAACACAGTCTCTGTCACTCACACACTATGGGGGAACCTGAACAGCATGTGTTTGGACTGTGGGAGGAAACCAAAGCACCTGGAGGAAACCCACACAAACAAGGGGAGAACATGCAAACTCCACACAGACTGAGCAGGGATCGAACTCACATCCTCTCCCACCACCCAGGCGCTGTGAGACAGGCGCTGTGAGACAGGCGCTGTGAGACAGGCGCTGTGGCAGGAAAAATGAGAATTGTCACACAAACGGATCACTCAGTCACTAAAGTTGCAGAAAACTTAATTTATTCATGTGCGCACATGCGTGAGCCTCCTAGAGAGAGTCACACCACAGCATCTAAGCAAGCAGATATTGATACACATTCTAGGGCGGATCTTCGCAAGCATGGGTAAGATATACGTTCCCCCCCCCCCCCCTCAACATTTTAGGCATGTCGCTGTGCCCCTTAATTGCTCATCCTCTCGTAAAACACTTCCAGAAGTTGCCAGTTTTATGTCCTTTATCTCCTTTCTTACAAAAAACCAGTTCTCTGGGTTTTACGTAAGTCTGCATTCCTTGGATATCTCACTGACACCGGAAAGGGGCAAACTGACACCAAACAGCTGCCTGGAATGTGGCACTTTCTTGCATAGGCCGTTCAGTAACTAAGCATTGTTAAACATTCCATTATAGCAGCATGTAGACATAATAAGGCTTTTAAAATGACATTTTCTTTCCACACTGTAAAGGTTACTTTTTTCCCCAATACTGATTTCTTTTTTTTGATGTACTATACATAACGCACCCTATGTCTGGTCCTAATTCGTTCCAGAAAAGAGTGTCAGAATTCCAGGTGTCACCCCAGTTATGGCTAATATAAGGAAGTAGTGTAACATATTAAATGAGAATAACAAGCTTCCTGACTGTTCTACATAAGAGTTTTTTTTTTTTTTTTTTTAATATATATTTTATGATTTTTGTTATACTATGCTGTAACAAATGATAGTGTTGGTACATACTACTCACAGTGCTGTTGTGTTTCCCAGTCTGTCTCCGATAGCTGCTTTGCACAGTTTTCCAATTCAGTCTGTTTATTCACTCTACCAGATGCCATTAGGGAGGACTCAATGTATGTTGAATTAAAAATCCGGACCAATTTACAATAAGTGGTATTAGTAATTGAACTCTGAATACATGAAAACCAGACACTGAGAGGAGGGTGATGAGTGTGTTTAACAAATTTTGATGGGAACTGCATGAGTCTTGCAGGGGTCTTGCTTAACATTGAGACTAATGCTGTCTTCCAGGAACGTATAGATGAATATGACTACTCCAAACCAATCCAGGGGCAGCAGAAGAAGCCTTTTGATGAGCACTGGAGGAAGCACTCCCTGTCATACGTAGATGCAATATCTGGCAAGGTAAATTAAGAACCTTTACTGTAGCTTTATGCATACATTATGTATTCTTTGTAGTTTTGTCACTGAAAATTTATTTTGAAGTGTTGTTTGGAAAAATGCATATGAAGGCAGTCAGTTTACACTTTACAAGATATTTCTTAGTGCACCTCATTCCTACAAACACTTATCTAATGAAATGGTCATGACTTTATGTAACTTCAAAAAAAAAAAAAAAAAAATGTATCAGACATTGGGTTTTTAGTTTGGATTTTTATTTTTATAAATGGTTGTGTTTGTGTTCCTTAGGTAACATTGGATTACAGGCCTGTGATTGACAACTCTTTGAATGAGGAGAAATGTGCTGCCATCCCCCCTGCAATCCGCTCATACTGATCTGGTTGACTGTATTTTGTAATGAGAATTTCGTGTGTGCTCCCCCCACCCGCTCATTTCTCCTATTTGCTTCTTTTTTAATATGTGGTGTTCATAAAACATGCAAAGTACAACATGCTACATTCATCTTGGACTTAATATTCACTAATACACTTTACTTCAGCTTCAGTTGGCCAGCCAGTGAAGTTCCTGCATAGTATTTTTCAGGCAAATCAATAAATATTTACAAGTAGTAGCAGTGTAATCACAAACCACTATATACATACATAAAATAAAAGAATTCTTAGATCCTGTTACGATATGCAGTTTACTCCTGTGACCACTAGAGCTCGGTGAAGTAAAAAATGTGTAAATGTAGTGTGACTTGTGCTTTTGGGATGCGATTATGATCAATAAAGATGTATCACTGGTAAATCTTCTATTACTGTAATGTTCCACTACAGTTTTCACTCCTTTGTGAAATTTCAGGAAGTAAAGACTCAACTCTGATTGGAAAAAATTTCATTTTTTGCATTCCTTGGACTTACTGGTTGAGACAATGCATGGAAATACAGCAGATTGTAGTATATTTTTCCATGGTGTGTCATGTTTTCTAGTTATATAAAGCATCTCTCCAGATAGCTATACTAAATGAGCTCAGCATTGTAACTTCAAAGAGGGATTGACTTATTCTGAAATATATAATTACATATTGATTAAATTTATATCAGAAATATAAAGTTAATAGCTTTAATAGTTGGGTGTCTTAATGGTAATTTTTATTGTAATGTTTGACTAGTCTAATATAGCATTCTTAAAAGTATTCAATGATAGTGCTTTTTTGAAACTTACACTGATTAAGAATCTGAATGGCTTTGATCTCCACATAATTTAATTGCTACAGTGGTCTTTTCAAGTAGTATATTGTTTATATAAATAACAACCGTGTTGTAATGTAAAACTGCCCCATTCTGACAAATGAAAGCTCGGTGTCCTAGAATCATCTGCAGTTCTTCACAGCTTGTGCCCGTCTTAACTCAACATTCCACAATGCACCGCGGCCTCCCATAGTGTGAATTCGTTGTTACTCAGTTTCCCAGCATGCTGTACAGTTTCCCGTAGGTTGTCAGACTTAAGTCAGAACCCCAGCATCGATGCTGAACTCATGTTCCCGGCATCCTATACGGTTCAGTGTTACGTGCCTCCGCCCAAACACCATTTCCCAGCATCCACTGCGGCTTTTCGGCGCATGTCTCTCTTATTTGTGTTTCCCCGGCACGTCATCGAAAATGGCAGAAAGAGGATACAGTTTCTCTCTGACTACATTTAGGTAATTAAAACTGTTTGCATTTGGGTTGGATAGAATGTAGCGTGTGCTATATGCGACCGAGTGAAGGAGAAATGGTAGCGAATGTAAATTAAAAGTGTGTGCTGGTGTTCTTGCGAAGGCCGCGGATTTGCATCGTCACCGCCGCTCTCACTTCAGCGCTGTGTGTCTCGCGCGCAGCCCGGCGGCTGGAGCTCGCGGTCACTGACCGCCGCCGTGGAGCTCCACACTACAGCCGCTCGCCGTGTTTACCGCACGGGAACCTGCTGCCTCCCTCCTCTCCCGTTAAGGAGCCATAATTATTTATAAATTTTATGTGTTCGTTTTCTCAGTGTTTCCTGAGCGCGGCTGCAGTCACTCTGGTTTCACTTTCGTTGTTGGGGCTGTTACTGTAGGCTAGCTCATGATTTATATGCTATTCTTCTCTGCACAGTGGCACAGCGAGTAGCGCTGTCTCAGCGCCTGGGTTGTGCACGAGGACATGGGTTCGATCCCCGCTGTGTGGAGTTTGCATGATCTCCCGTCTGCGTGGGTTTCCTCCCACACCCAAAGACATGCTGTTCAGGTTCACCCCACAGCGTGTGAGTGACAGAGAGAGAGTGTGTGTGTGTTCCACTGATGTATGGATGAGTGACCCATTGTAAGTAGTGTATCTAGCAGTGTAAGTCACCTTGGTGAATAAGGTGTGTGGGCTGATAACACTACATAGAGTTAATTGGAAGTCGCTTGGAGAGAAGCATCTGCTAAATATGTAAATGCATATCACTTTCTGCTCTCTTGATGGGATGTCCTCTAGTTGCCTGCGTTATGCTGCTCGGTCCGTGGATGGACATACACGCGGTGCGTGTTGGCTCAGTGCAGCACACTTCGGTTCAGCCCAGACGAGAGCACGAAAACTGATGGATTTTGGGTTTTTTTTGCTGCAGCTGTGTTTCCCGTTGTATCTCTCACTGAAGTGAATTATTGTGTGTTCGCAGCCCCTCCGGCAAACTGGTCCAGATTGAATATGCGCTCGCAGCAGTGGCTGCAGGGGCCCCTTCAGTCGGAATCAAAGGTGGGAAATACGTGTCCTTGTCCCCCCAGTGTGTTCCCGACGCATTTCGCTGCACTGGCGAAGGAATTTGCTCATCCCACAGAATTCCCCGCAGCTCTCATGCTAGTTAATAATTGATTTGATGCTTCCGTGTATGTGAAATGCATTGGACTGTCAGCTTTACACTGGTTTACCTATTTATACAGCAGGGTATTATCGCTGTAGCAATTTTGGGAAAGTATTTTGATCAAGGGTACAGAAGGGGAGTGATTCAAATCAAAAATCTCGCCATACTAAGGCAGCGGCTACTAACACTACACCACCATCTGCTGCTGTTCCAGTCCTCTGCCATGCAGCTGTATAAAGAAGCGAAAACCTCTCAGGGTGAAAGTTTTTGCTGAGGAGGCGCTGAAGGTGTAGTCAATTTGGGGAAATATGAGAAATGTTAGCTTTGGTTCTGTACTTTCAAGAAAAAACTCTTGCATGGCTGACATTTTTAGAAGTTGCTGCACATGACTTAATTTGTTAAAGTAAATTCTCATTTGCGTCTTACCTACTCAGCCTCAAATGGCGTGGTGCTGGCAACTGAAAAGAAACAAAAGTCCATTCTGTACGACGAGCAGAGCGTGCACAAAGTGGAGCCGATCACCAAACACATAGGCATGGTCTACAGCGGTATGGGTCCTGACTACAGGTAAACCTGTTTGAACTTTTTCAGTTCTGTTTGCTTGCGTTCAACGTGCACGTTGCTTTTAGGACCTGCGGTGTCCACCAGGCTTACGTCTGTATACTTTTTGAGCGGCTACGAAATACATGTGCTTCTTGTTTATTTCTGCTTGTGCTCCAAGTCTCGGTTACCAACGCGCTAGGATGTGTGAAAGTCGGAGGGGAGAACATGAGGTGCTCCGCTTTGTTAAAGATGATCTCTTTTGGCAGGGTGCTGGTGAGAAGAGCCAGGAAGCTCGCCCAGCAGTACTTCCTAGTTTACCAGGAGCCTATTCCCACCGGCCAGCTGGTGCAGAGGGTGGCCTCTGTTATGCAGGAGTACACGCAGTCTGGGTGGGTGACATGGGCGTTTAAAGTTGCCTTAATTACTAATAGTTTCTTTCAATAATTGCTCCTAATCCACGTGAGTATATTTCTGTACAATTGTTCCTTGTGTTACAAACATCCAAGCTGCAAATTTCCAAGAACACAAACATTTTCTAGTTTATTCTTCATTTCACTCTCTCAACCTTTTTCTCAAATGTCTGTTGCCCTGCATTTCTGTTTTCTGCCACTAGAAGGGCACCGGGGGCGGGGGGGGGGGGTTTGTGTTGCACGTCCTCTTGAGGATTTGCCGGACCTATGTCCTTTAGTATATTTCTATTTATTACATTTATATGCAAAACTTTTACAGAAGCTGCTCAGTGAGTAACTAGAGGTGCATATCTTGTTACGTTTTTTTTTCTTTCTTTCTTAAACTGGAAGTGACCAAATGCTCGCAAACATGTTTGTGTGATGAATTGGCTGCTTCCTTGGAGCCAAGAAATACAGCTGGGATTTTAAGTTGGAACACTTCTCTAAATGCACTGTCCTTTCCCTACTCTACTGTTTCTTTCTCCTGTGACACCTGATGTGCAGAAGTAATCCAGCACTGTTTTGTGTGTATAAAGCAGAACACAACAGACTGAATCGGAGGCTGTGGGCATTATACATTTTATTTTCAGTTGATTTAAAGCAGACTTGTTACTTCATGTCAATAAAACAGCAACCTGTTACCTGTTGATGGCGAGCTGTTGGTGAATATAGACAAAATACACACACACACACACACACACATTTTCAGAACCGCTTGTCCCATACGGGGTCACGGGGAACCGGAGCCTACCCGGCAACACAGGGCGTAAGGCCGGAGGGGGAAGGGGACACACCTAGGACAGGACGCCAGTCCATCACAAGGCACCCCAAGCGGGACTCGAACCCCAGACCCACCGGAGAGCAGGACTGCGGTCCAACCCACTGCGCCACCGCACCCCCATAGACAAAATATTTACAGTGAATTTTAAAATCATTTTAGCTCTATCTGATGTTTTCAACAGAAGCTAAATTGTGAAAAAATTGAGGGATTAAGCTGTGTCAGACTTTCTGATTGAGACATGGTTGGACTTACGAATGCTTCCAAGTTATGAACAGACTTCTGGTCCTAGTTGTGTTTTTAAGTTGATGTACAAGTGTATTTGTGAATTTGTCAGAGATATAAGTGGGTGATTAGTACTTTTTAAGATTAGACAGATGAATAGATGAGACTCTAAGGAGCTACGTAGCTATGGAGGACGTACAGCTTTAAGGAGCTGTACATGGTAAGAAAAGTTCTGACAAATACTGTTTATGTTGCAGAGGTGTGCGTCCTTTCGGGGTGTCTCTGCTCATTGCTGGCTGGGATGAAGATCGCCCATACCTCTTCCAATCAGACCCTTCTGTAAGTACCACTGGCCACTGTCTTCTGGGAGAGGGCACAAATTTGTGCTATTTTTCAACACTTGAGTGAAAATGTGTACGCCAACAAACATTACTGTGTTGTAGATGTTGATGTGCATGTTAAAAAGTGGAATTCCATGACGGGTCGTTTCTGCCTCTTTTCATACAGGGTGCATATTTTGCTTGGAAAGCAACAGCAATGGGAAAGAACTACGTAAATGGAAAAACATTCCTCGAGAAAAGGTATCGTACTGTGTCTTAAAAACAACAAGATTAAGTTGCAGAAAATGTACTGTCCTGAATATTGATAATTTTCAAGTTAAGATATTAGACTACATTGCTGTTTTACAGGTATAATGAGGACCTTGAACTGGAAGATGCGATCCACACGGCTATCTTGACACTAAAGGTACTGCAAGCCTAACTACAACATGGCTGAGTCCTAACAGCCAGAACTGTGTCCTTAATCCCTGTAGTTTCCTTAGTCATGTTTAAGACCAGTATAATTATTATTTTGTATTTAGTTGACATCTCCGTCCACAGCAACTTACAACTTCCAGATAGAAACATCTGGTTTTACGGGGCTCCGAGGAGCTCACCCAAAGGGGGTCAGGGGACGCTGTGAATTGACACTGACGTTAACGTGTATATATGTGTTGATCTGAATTCAGCATGCAGGTAGCATACTGTTAGGGTGGCATAGAGCTGAAGGTTCCTTGTTTCAGTCCCACTTCTGCTATAGTCCCTTTGATCAGGGTACTTACTGTGAAAGCTCCAGCAAAAATACCCTGCTGTGTAAGTCATGGTAAAGTTGATTTACATCATCGTAAGATATGCTATACATCAGGCACCTAAGACAAAAGGTTTACTTCATAATAAAAGGTGAGAATTTTGAGTTTGTGCAGTACAGAAGTGCTTAAAGGGTTACAGGATAAGATTCGTATGATGATGACAATAAAAGATCAAGCAATGACATCACCCAATGGTTGACATTTAAACAAAAAAATCAAAAAAGGAGCCAAAACCCAATAAAATATAGGCAACAGGGTGAAGTTGTCACAAAGAAACAAGGGTGAAGAACACAGTGAGAGATGCCATGAGCCTATGACCAAAGATGTTCAGAAAGTTTGAAGTTGGAGAGATGCTGCTTCAGAAAGCAGTGTAAAATCTCAAGACTGAGGCCAGAACTAATGTTGGGAGGAAGCTCATTCCACAGCTCTGATGGTCCTCCTCAGTGTGTGTGGGGAAAGGAGACATGGAGAGGAGGTGGAGCATAGAGATTACATTAAAAAACAAGTGGGACCGATGAGAGATGGGATGTAGTGAGGAGCTGAGCGATGCAGGCACCCTGAAACATGACCTAATCCACATGTGTGATCATGTCACAGGAGAGCTTTGAGGGCCAGATGACTGAAGACAACATTGAAGTGGGCATCTGCAATGAAGCCGGCTTCAGAAGACTCTCTCCAACTGAGGTTAAAGATTACCTGGCAGCCATTGCCTGAACAACATTTTCCTTAATTGTTTCTCTTCTGTGGTTAAAATGACCTCAAATATTGTACATTTGGTTCATGATTATTTTTATTATTTGTATTTCTTGCACTGGTTACAGAGAAAAACACCAATAAATGCCAGTAATTAAAAATTTGCATTTTTCTGGTCTGCATGGTTTCATTTCCAAAATTTATTTATAGGACATTTCACATTTAGTATTTACTGCATAAAAACAATTTACATCAGTACAAATGTAACAAGCCTGGCAGTTAAAATGATGTCACATTTCTTCAGGCTATCGCTCTGTTTTGCACTTAAGAAATTTGATTCCACAGTGTAAACAACCTTTCGCTCAAGCCCCGTTTGGCAAAATTCACAGGGCATCAGGTTTTTCCAAAGTGCTGCACAAACTCCTCGAGGGTGTAGACGTGTCCCCAGCCCACACTGGGGTTCATGCTGATGAAGTCGTCAAGGTTCATCCTGGATTCTGCCAAAAAGAAATCGAGTGCTGTGTAAAGCCACGTCTGCACCTTACTCTACAGGGCACAGGAACACTTACATAAATACGCTGCAAGTGTGTCCCAAGTTACAGTAAGCAAATCTACTGAAAGAGGCCAATGTTACATTTGAGTAAAATACTCTCTTACCTGCAGTTTCGATACAGGGGTACGGGGGCGGAGGCATGCGCCAACCTCCGCTGGCATCTTTCATATGCGACCGGTCCGATGCAAAGTTTTGCAGGAACACGTCCGCAGGAACAACTCTCAGCTTTCTAGATGCCGCAACACACACCAGCTCACCAAATGATAAACACTGTGTAACGCTGCATGTTCAAATTACTTGTACAATAAACAGAATATACAACTGAAATGACTTTCAGCAATTAATTTCACACACTATAAATTTTTCCTCCAATATCAAAAAACAACTACCTCCAGAAAGCTGGATTTATATAATTGTCCGACTTAAACGCTTCTTTGACGTAAGTGTCGAACGGACAGGGGAACGGCAGAGTAGTGTCCAGATCATATATGAAGGTTTGCTCCTTGTGGCAGTCATGCAGGAGAATAACGTGGTAATCCTGGGGGTAAAGGATGACAAAACTTTCAGAAATCCAGAAAGATCAACAGCAAAGGGTCAAGGTCAGCGGAAATCCAATCAGCCAATTAGAATGGTCCACCTATAGGGGGTCTCCTGATAACCTATATAAACCCCCTCATCGCATCCCCCCCCCCTTTTCTTTCCACTCCAGGCCGTGTTCGCCTCACAATCAAACTCACCTTCCTGAACTCCCAATACCCACAGTACTCCGTTTCATCAAGAATATGACATTTCTTTGACAAACACATGCAATAAGCGTGTTGTGTTAATTAAACACTATATTGTTTCTACTGCCCACCTTATTATAGCAAAATGGCATAGAGATTCATTAACCAAAGCATTAAATGTTCACATGCAAAAATCAATTTACAGACATCCCTCCACTTACGTAAATTCGACACGTGAATCCGGATTTATGTAAAAAATTCCCGACATACGCATTATTTACGGATCGCGCTTTCATTTTACGCAAAACATCTGAAATACGTTAAGCGAAAGTCGGCGTAGCCAGACGAGGCAGGAAGCTGCATCTTCCCAGTTCCCACGAGTTTTGAGCCCTTAACACATCTCCTCTCGTTAGTGTAGAGCTTTTTTTCCCCTCATATTTTCTCCCCTTCTCATTGTTCACAATGACTGGTGGTAAATGTGCCCTTGAAGGAAAACGAGAAGCGTCTCGCAAGCGTACGGCAATCGATTTGGAGATGAAATCGAAAAAAATAAGGAAGTATGAAGGTGGACAAAGATTATGGTCGATAGCACGGGAACCAGGTTTAGCCGTATAGACTATAAATACGATAGTGAAGGATGCTACAAGTATAAAGAAGCATGTGAAAGAACAGCGAGCATGAAATTAATACCAAAGAAACATCAAAGTGCAATAACTGAGATGGAAAAATTATTAATGTTATTATGATGAACGGTGGGGGAGGAGGGGGAAATCTGACATACGTAACTTTCGACTTACGTAACGGGTTAAAGAACGGTCTATTTGCGTAAGTCGAGGGGTGTCCGTATTCTTCTTGCCTTAAAGCTGAAACACGGGTGTTAAGCAGAACCCACCCAAATGACAGGCTCCTCTCCACGGCCAGATTTCTGCTTCCAAATAGGGACCTGTGACGAAAGTTCAATCACACTGTGTACGTTTCACAATAATCGATAAAAACACAATTACGTCTTTGTCTGCCATACTGTCCTCCTTCAGAGGACTCCATCTCACCATCTTCCTCTCATTCGATATGAAGACGGCATAAACGTCACCCAGAGGGCACCGCTTGCTGGTCTTAATATGTTCACAGAGCTTCCAAACATTTTCTTCACTATAAATGGAAAAAGACATTTTTAGAACATTTTCGATTCTTTTTAACAAATTCTATTTTGTATTCTGCATATGCAACTGAGATTAATGATCCAGCGCCAATAAACAACACTACCTGACACCTCAGCACAACTGTAAGTGTCCATCATTATAACAAACACACACTTATTTCAGTCTCTGCATCTTTCTGCCTGGGCCAGCAGGTGGCGCAGTGGTTCAGGCTGCTGCCTTACAAGCCGAAGCGTCCCTCTTTGAATCCCTCTCCTGCTGCAGCTCCCGGCTCGATCAAGATACTTACCCTGAACTGATAATGCTAAGAACAAGCTGCTGTACACATGGGGTAAATCATTGTAAAATTCACCACGATATCAGGTCAGCAGAGAACAATAATATCGGAATGGAGAAGCTGTGCTGAAAGTAATACTGTATAGAACAATCATTCCACACTCTGGAGCACATGTGAAGTTACACAATAGCCATGTCACCTCATTATTATTATTATTAATAATAATAATAATAATAATATAGCTTTAGTAACACTTTTCATGCAAATTTAAAAAGACGAAATGAACACGAATAGTAAAAAAATCTTTAAAAAAAAGTAAATCTGAGGTCTGAAGAAAACAGACTGAAATGAAAACAACTTGGAGGATTTGAAAATATTTCTGATCCGCTTTTTTAATGTCTAGAGAACCTACGTTTAATATCCGCTGGCATTTTGCTCCATAGTTTCGGCGCGAAGTAACAGACCGAACGCAACATTAACTGAGGTTATTAGGTACAGAGATAGCGCAATATTTGTAATAAATAATGATAATGAGAGCCAGCGCTCTTCAGCGTCGCTGCTGCTCTGCGCATGCTCATGTTCGCGCTCGCGCTCACCAGTAACAGCTCGTGTACACACACTCGTGTCTGGCCGGAGCGATGCGCTCGTGCTGCGCCGAAAGGCCGTTCTGCTGCATCTCGAAGCCGCGAACCACTTCACCGCGCCGGACTCCGGCGGTGCGAGCCCACGGCACAACTACATGTCCGCTCCCGAGACTTCCGCCTGTTGTGTCACAATCAATGCAGTCCGGAGAACACCCGCTTATGCGTGTTACACTAATATAAATCCGCTTGAAAACTACAACCTTTTGGAATAAGTCCGTTTTTCACGTTTTTGATTTGCATTTTGTCCATTTTTGCTGGGGTTAAAAAAATGATATAACTTAAATGATACAACTTCAGTCATCCGCATGTTTACAGAGGGAACTTCAGGTGTAGAACACAACATTAAAATTCATTCCTTTCCCAAATATGCCAGAGTGGATTGTCTATGTGCCATACCCATCATCAAGAAAGCAGTTGGGTTGTGATTTACATTTACATTTATTCATTTAGCAGACGCTTTTGTCCAAAGTGACGTACATCTCAGCAAAAGTACAATTTAACAAGAGAACAGTTGTGGAGAAATCACATTTTGTTAAACGTGTCCCAGATGGCTGCAGTTACTCCAGTCCAGTAAGATATGTTATCACATTTCCACAATAACTGTATGAATAAAAAAGTATGAACACAAAACAAAAATAAAAGGTATTTTTGTGCATTACAACACATTTTATAATATTTGTAAGAAAAAATCATAATTTCTTAATTATTTTAATGTTATACTTTTATTCATCCATTTATTATCGATGACCTCTCATCGAATGCCGGGTGGCGGTGGTCCCAAATCTATCTCCCAAGCACAAGGTGTGAGACAAGGTACACGGTACAGGTTACATTTTGATCCTCTGAGGGAGGTCCCTGCCTCACTTTTATCCCTAACCAGTCACCATTTCTGTAAATGGCACAAAAAAAAGCACAAGTGTTACACACACCTTCAGTCAGTCCTCATTCCTGCTCTCGGGAAGGAGCTGGTGTTTCACAATGATTGAAGTAATGAAATTAGCAGTTGCATCTTTACACATGCTGTCTGAAGCTGCTTGTCCCAAATGGGGTCACAGCAAACCGGAGCCCGACCCGGCAACACAGGGCGCAAGGCTGAAGGGGGAGGGGACACACCCAGGACGGGACGCCAGTCCGTCACAAGGCACCCCAAGCGGGACTCGAACCCCAGACCCACCAGAGGGCAGGACCTGGCCAAACCTGCTGTTCTGCCGTGCCACCACACCCCCCTGCATGGTTATAGTTTATTGTTATAAAGAGTCAAAGGATCAAGGTTTGAATTGTATCATGCTGTAGTACCTTTAAGTAAGGTACATGCACCACAAAAAAATTACCCAATTGTACAAATGGTTAAGTAAGTGTAAGTAGCTTAGATACCTTAAACTGTGGGAGGAAATTGAAGCACCTAGAGAAAACCTACAGCAACATGGGTAGAATATGAAAACTGGGGGCACAGAGAGCTGAATTCAAACCTACACCCAGGAGGTGCAAGGCACAAACCATAGTATTCTGTAGCATTTATCTGAGAGACACTTATCTGAGGGCTGTTTTTGCAGTGATGGCTGCAGGTGCAAGTTCAGAACAGTTTCTGGTGATGTTTCATTTATGGATGGATGGATGGATGGATGGATGTGCCATCAAGTCCAAGCCAAGTCATAGCAACCAAGCTGGACTTGAACCTCATGCCCTCTGAGCAGCACAGGAACCCTGAACCACTGTGCCCCCAAAACTTTTACAGAGAAAGACTCAATTGGAAGTGCTGCGGTAAAACATCAAACATATAAATGGGTACAGTTTCCATGGATAAGCAAATATAGTGATAATAATCATCTCCTTAATCAAACTCCACATGCAAACTGACATTATATCTAGCGCACTAAAATGTTATATGAGGTATGCTCCAGGACTCAGTTACACTACACAGTGAAAACTGAACACCAGCGCAATCACAGTTTTAAAACTGTATGTGCTGGGGGTGGGGGACAAATAATTATTCTGGAATCCATGCTGTAACATGTAAAAATTAATTTAAAAAAATTACTTGATTGTTCTTACAGTGGCAGAAAGCTTTTCCATGATGCAAACCCTTGGTGTTATTCAGGGAATCAATTTTAAAAGGTCCAACAACAAGGCCATTTCAAAGGACTTTAACCAGCCACCTGCAAATAGCAAGAAAATCGGCCTCAGGAATCGGCGAATATGGGACTTTAATTGGAACTTTACTCTTAAACATCATGCCACCTGGTGTGTAAGTTGGGACCATCCCGTATTGATCATTCCCCATCTTGTACAGATCAACTTGAGAAAAGCCTAATGACAATTAGTTTTATTGAGTGCATTTCTTTCACACCCGAGCTGTTTAACTGCAGCACAGCATAGCATCTGCACAGTTTTGATTTGTTGGGCCAGTCTTTAGTGTGGGGGCACAGAGGCACCACAGGTTTGGGGTTCGAGCCCTGCTTGGGGTGCCTTGCGGCGGGCTGGCATCCCATCCAGGGCGTGTCCTTTCGGCCTTGCGTCCCATGTTGCCTGGTGAGCTCTGGCTGGCCGCAACCCCGCTCGAGGAAAGTGGTTGTAGACATTGGTCAGTTGGTTTGTCTTTAGCATCTAAATAATAATTTTCATTAGTCCATAAATAATCCATAATTTTCTGCCAAACACATTCCTTTCTTCAAACCAGTTTATAATGTTAAGTAGCTTATGGTGATTTACCCATATACAGAGCTGTGTTGTTTTCACTGGAGGGGTAGGTACTGTGCTCAGGGGTACGCCAGCAGGAGGTGGGATTCTTAGGAAACCTGGGTCCCCCAAAAACTGTAGCTTACCTCACTACTGTACTACAATACAATACCTACTGTACACTACAATACATGTCTGGAAGTACTGTAGTCTGCAAGAGTAAAGAGTGTAGGGTGCTTTCACAGAGGTCACTGCACCACACTGTGGTTATAAATGAGGCCTGAGGCCAAGTACATTATATAAAAATGCAAGAGTACAGATGTCACAAAATCATGTGACACGTGTTACTGCACACCCGAGCGCGTGTGACTGTTCTCCGCACACAGCGCTGTGACTAACTGAGAAGTTAGTTCTGTGCTGTTCTTCTTCTGGACGGACAGGTGCGAGACGACACGGAGGCGCGCGGCGCCGAGCCGGGAGGTGAGGACACGCGGCGAGCCCCGAGCCGCGCGCCTCTGCCCGTACTGTATCACACGACCTTGCGGGTGCACGGGGGAGTCGCGTCACGATGACGCAACGACGTATTTCATCGATGGTGACGCCCGGTCGATTAAAAGCCTAGCATTTAGAGCCACGAACTATTTTTCGCTTTGTCAAATGTGAAATTACACGCGTTTTTGGCGTGCGGCTGTAACCGTTTTATCGCATTTCATTAAAGGCTGTAGCGCAGCGCCGCTCGTCTAAAGTTCTAGTCCCTGAGCAAAATCAGAAACTGTCCGTTCGCCGTGCGTGTGTGTTTTTTGTTGTGTTGTCGTGCATCTATGGCCACGGCAGTTGGACCCGTTTCGCTCGCGTCCGCCGCGACAGGCGCCTGTCAGCGTGCAGCAACAGAGCCCATGCGCTGAGAGGGACTCGCGACGAGCCGAGGAGGAGCCCGCGGCGCGGCGCGGCGCAGGGCGGGCGCGAGCGAGCGAGCAACAGCGGAGCTCGCGCGCCCGGACGAGCTGCGCACGCGACGCTCCATCCTGGTAGGTGTCCGTCAATCTGTGCCGCGTGTCTCGCGCGCGACTGCAGAACGAGCCTGATGAGCATTTGCGCGGCTGCATATTATCTGTTACACGGAAGTTGACTAAACAAGCCTCAATGATTCAATGAGACACGCGTTTGGGCGGCGGACTCGTTTTTTTAATTGTGATAAATATTTCGGTCCGATCCAGGTGTTGTATCGATAATATTTCGTGTGCATCTAGTGATAAATGTGCAACGTTTTCATCATGCTCTCGGAAACAATGCACCACGCAGCATGACATGACGATGTTCGGCGCGTGCTTCGCTTGCAATATCAATATGTGACATAAGCAGATGCGCGTGCGTGTCAGTTTACCTCAACTTGTGGAATTTAACGCACTCCCTGCTTTCTCAAACGCGTCGATTAGGTGACGAGCGACAGCTTTAAATGTTTTATTTTTCCAGTGTTTCATCATCATGTGAACAGTTCAAGTGCTCTAAAAACCACACCCGAAAACGTCATACATAGTGTACCTCAGTTATTCAAACTTTTCCAGGTGGTTTAGGTGATTATTTTTTTTTTTTACTTGACGTCTCATTGTGTTTCACTCGAGGGGGCGAGCAATATTTGAAGAAAGAATTCCATATAAATTTGCTGAATACACTACTACGCTTCCAAGTCAAGAATAGAAATAAAAACCTATTCGAATAAGAGCTGTGGTTTAGCTGCCTGTAGTGATGTCACGCCTGGATGTTTGAGAAGCATCATCTCTCATTTTAATTATATAGCTTAAAATAAACGGAAATTTGTCAGATATTGTCACATTTAAGTGGAAATCAGATTTTATTTGTGTTCTGTAAAATGCGTCTGGCCCCCACATCCCCCGGGACTCTTCTACACCTATTCCTCGCACAACGGCATTTGCTCCTTCAGTGAAGTCTCTCCACTGGGCCACTTCCCGTTGTGAGGGGGTCTAATTATTCTAACTAGGTTATGGGAAAAAATGTATTGCCTAAAGGAAAAGATCAAATGAAAGGTATTTTAATGCATGACAGTATTAACACCGGTAATAACAGTACTGCACTATGATTTTACTGAAGCAGTAACACTACCCAGCTGTATAAATGAATCAGTGATTGTAAGGACAGTGGTGCAGCGGGTAAGATTTTAGCTTTAGAGTACCTGGACTGCTCAGGCGTAGGTTGGATTCCAGCTCAGTCTGTGTGTTCTCCCTGTGGTCGTGCGGGTTTTCTCCAGGTGCTCTGGTTTTCTCTCGCAGTCCAAAGATGTGCGTTTCGGGAGAACTGGTTACGATATATTGAATGTGAATGTGCGCTCGTGTGGCTGCTCTGAAACGGACTGGCATTCTGTCTGGATTAAGTGCTGGGCCACTGTGACCCTGACAAGGACAAGCAGTGATGTAAATCACTTTGTATGAAAGAATCAGTGACATGAACTTATTCTGGGGGCAGTAGGTAGCATAGCAGTTACAGCTACCACCTCTGGCTTTGTGGTGTTATGGTATATGTACATTAACGCACGCACGCACGCACGCACGCACGCACGCACGCACGCACGCACGCACGCACGCACGCACACACACACACAGTCTGAAACTGCTTGTCCCAAGTGGGATCGTGGCAAACTGGGTCCTAACCCTGCAACACAGGGCGTAAGGCTGGAGGGGAGGGGACACACCCAGGACGGGATTCCAGTCCGTCACAAGGCACCCCAAGCGGGACTCGAACCCCAGACCCGCCAGAGAGCAGGACCCAGCCAAACCCACTGCGCCCCCTCTTGTCCATTAAATCAGTTTATTGATTCATTATCAATAACCATATGTCCAAATCAGGGTAACACAAGGGACTGGATTTTGGCCAAAAACCATGGGACATGAGACACTGGACTCCCTAGATGGTGACACTGTCATAATTTGATTCATGGATGTTTATGATATAACAGTTCCCACGATCACTGCCTCCGTCTTTCACTCTGTAGTGCTGTGTAGTTTTACTGACAACATTGAGTCAATTTATCATAGCACAAGGCTGTTTGTGTTATTAAAGCTTTAACGTTTAGTCAAAGGCTACTTTTTATAGTTAAGTTCCAGGCATTAGTATTTCAGAGGGAGTAACACTTAGAGCTGCTGCCTTGCACTGAACTTTCCAGGTTTAATTCGATATAATATGAAACAGTAAAAATGATCTTAAAACTGTAAGATCCTTAGGAAATAGATTAAAAAAATCTTTTCTAAATTATTCTGTATTTGTTTATTTAGAATGAAATACCTGCAGTGGAAGTAAAATGACCTCATAATGAACAAAAATGCAGTTGTACTGAATAATAACTGTTATATTAAAGTGAAATGTATCTTTGTGAGCCATTTTAGTGTTTTTTTTTTTTTGGTGCAGCACTCTGTGAGTGTGTTTGGATAAGAGATTATTGACAAGGAATGAATGTAAAAGTATTTAAATGACATACTGCAGGTGGTAATAAGGCTTCAGATTTACATGGTAACAAATGGTTACATGATCATGGATTATTTTGTCATGATACTCAGTGGAAAAGGGAGTATTAAGTTTTAAATTGCTGGAAGTATAACCTGGTGATGCAAAAAAAGTATGTGATCAGTTTTAGACAATTTTCAATCAGATCTATACATTTGGATGGAGTATTAAACATTTGGCATCTTTCACCTGGTCACACTGAATGAATGAATGAATGGTTTTTCTTAAACTTTTTTGCTTTATCAAGTTTTCTTCCTTTCTTGCAGAATACCAGTGAAATGTGAAAAGACAGGAGTTAGACATGTGAAATGAACGATTTCTGAGGAAGTCCAAAGCAAGGCCAACACCGAATCGGGATTGTGTGTCTTTCCAAAGCCTTTTCCTTTGGCCCCCTGACACGCCATGGCGAGCAAAAGGAAGTCGTCGACCCCTTGCATGGTCCTTCCCTCAGACACCATCGAGCAGGACCCAGAGATGGAGGTGATGATGGAGGGAGAGGAGGGTGCAGAGGGCATGGCAGCTGCTCCCGTAGAGGGTGCTGTTGTACCCACAGACATTGAGCCAGGTGAGAATAGTATGATGGCTGTTGACCACTTCCCTGGAACAATGGATGGTGAAAAGAGTGGGGGTAGGGGTGTTTTGTCAGTGCGTGTGTGGATTGATTTCAGACCTCACTGGAGTATCAGAGTCAGACTTTTGAGGAATAAGTTAGTAACTGCACAGAAATGGCCTTGAATAATAATTAATATGGTCCAGTAGTGAGCTAATTAGGTATGTGGATTGGTTGGAGTAAGAATAAACTTGCACACCTGTCTGTTATGGGCCAGGTTGACACCCCTTCTCCAGAGCTTTGTGTCCTCATGTTTCATTTTGGCACTGAGTTTCTTAAGACTCAGCTCAGCCTGTGTGTGTGGAGTGCACCTTTCTAACCAAAAGGTGCGATTCACTTGCAGAGCACAGCGTGATTCCCCACCCTGACGAGGGCTGTTTCACTCGGACCTCGGTGAGGCATTGCAGCCGGACCGTCTCCGAGCACGCCGTTGATGACTTGACCTTTGACTGCGGCTTTGTGCCTCAGCTGGAGGGCGAGGAGGCCGAGGACGTGTCTGCGACAGGTATCCCTCTCAGCAAGACGCCCATCATGAAGATGAGGAGCAAAGCTGAGCCGAAAAGGATCGCCGTGCCTCATAAAGTGGTGGATGATGGGGAAGCGGGAGCAGACAGTGGAGGGGAGCAGGAGATTATGGAGGAGGTTGCCGTGGGCACCCCGTCCGCCATGGAGGTGGCGGCTACACTTAACATTGAGCCAGCAAAGACTTGCGTCGTGATCGGTAACCCGGGTCCCGTACTGGCCGACCCAAAGAAGACTATAATAGGTTCTGCCACGGTTTTGCCCGCAGGCCTGGCCCAGGTCCTGTCTGCCCTGCAGGCCCAGCAGAACTCTCAGACGCAGCTCCTCATACCCGTCAGCAGCATCCCAACATACAATGGGGCCATGGACAGCAACGCCTTGCTGGTCAGCACTTACAACAGGTTCCCGTATCCGTCCGTGTCCGAGATCACGGGCTTGGCTGTGCAGACCAAATTTACGGAGGAGCAGATTAAGATCTGGTTCTCGGCCCAGCGTCTGAAACACGGCGTGAGCTGGACGCCTGAGGAGGTGGAAGAGGCCAGGAGGAAGCAGTTCAATGGCACGGTGCATACCGTGCCGCAGACCATCACCGTCATACCTGCCCATCTCTCTGCCACCACCAATGGGCTGCAGTCTGTCCTGCAGACCTGCCAGATTGTAGGGCAGCCTGGGCTGGTGCTGACCCAAGTTGGGAACGCTAACGCTCTGCCGGTGACCGCACCCATTACACTGACGGTAGCTGGGATCCCCAACAACCAGACTCAAACACCCAAACCCACTGCCATGCAGACAACACCTGCTGCTGTGGAGGCCAAGAGGGCCACCACAGTGCAGGCCCCTGCTCTGAGCCCTCAGGAGAGCTCCGCCATTGGTGTCGATCATCTCGGCATAAGGACTAAGAAGTCCAAGGAGCAGCTGGCAGAACTGAAGGCTAGCTACCTGAAGAACCACTTTGCCAGCGACGCGGAGATATCGCGTCTGATGAAGCTTACAAACCTTACCAGAGGTGAGATAAAGAAGTGGTTCAGCGACACACGGTACAACCAGCGTAACTCGAAGAACAGCCATGTCATCGTGTTTAATGACGGCGCTCCCAGCGACGGCAGCGGCACCACCGCCGTTTTCATCGATTCTAGCGACGAGACCACGGAGCTTCCCACTCCCACTCCTGTGAAAGAAACGCGCAGCAAGTCTCGCAGCCTAAACCCGTTTCCGGACTTCACGCTGCAGAAGTTCAAAGAGAAGACACCTGAGCAGCTGCTGCTTTTGGAGGAGAGCTATCAGAAGTGTAGCACGCCCACGGACGAGGAGCTGAGCCGGCTGAGGACGGAAACAAAACTCACCCGGCGAGAGATAGACGCCTGGTTCACAGAGAGACGGAAAGCGCCGGAGTCGGCGGAGCCCAAAGCCGAGCGGAAGGAGGCCGGTTCCACCAAATCTGCGTCCTCCTCCAAGCAGAGTTCTCCTAGTAGCAGCAGACAGAGTAGGGAGAAGATCGGCAAGAAAACGCCCGAGCAGCTCCACATTCTGAAAGCTGCCTTTGTGCGCACGCAGTGGCCTTCCGCTGAGGAGTACGACAAGCTAGCTAAGGAGAGCGGCTTGCCCAGGTCCTACATCGTCAACTGGTTTGGGGACACTCGCTATGCCTGGAAGAACGGCAATCTGAAGTGGTACTACTTCTACCAGAGTGGCAATGTTGGGGCTATTAATGGGAGCGGGTACCGGAAGAGAGGCAGGGGCCGGGCACGGAACCGAGGACGCGGGTGGTCCCGGAAGAGTAGACGAGCCTCGAGTTGGGGGCGGTCACCCCCCGTCATTAAGTTCAAGATGGGGAAGGAGATTCTGAAGGAGTACTACCTCAAGCACCGGTTCTTGAACGAGCAGGACTTGGACGAGCTGGTGGCCAAGTCCAACATGGGCTATGAGCAAGTGCGGGAATGGTTTGCTGAGGTCAGGAAGCGGGAGGAAATGGGCAGTGACCCATTC
Source organism: Scleropages formosus (assembly GCF_900964775.1). Taxonomy (NCBI): domain Eukaryota; kingdom Metazoa; phylum Chordata; class Actinopteri; order Osteoglossiformes; family Osteoglossidae; genus Scleropages; species Scleropages formosus. The sequence goes on along the minus strand of NC_041828.1, from coordinate 18,620,117 downwards.
GAGGAAGCCAAGGAGGTGGTGGAGGAGGAGGAGTCACAGAGCAAAGGCAATGGCGAGATGGTGGCTGAGGAGAGGGGAGATGCTCCTGGAATTGGAAACGAGGAAGACAATGAGACAGATGACAGTGACACCTGGGAACCCCCGCAGTGTGTCAAGAAGTCACTTTCAGGGTCAGAGGATTAGTACAGAAGACACAGGTAAGTAATCAGTAGTGAAATCTAAGCACTAAGTCAACAAACTGTTACCTCACATATTATTGTACCTACTTCAGTGGTTTGGAGCTTTTTAGGGCTTTATAATTGTGTGTTTATGGCATTGCTTTATCTTTTCATGGGAAAAGGGCTTTCAGAACATATAAAATTTTAAATGAAGTTTTGGCTGGATGACTGAGTAATTCAGCCTTATAAAACTAATCAATCCTTCTGTGTGCGTGTGTGTGTGCGTGTGTGTGTGTGTATTTTATATACTGTGTGTGTGTGTATATATATATATATATATACTGTATATTTTATACACGCACGCACGCACGCACGCACACACACCGATCAGCCAAAACATAAAAACCACCTGCCTAATATTGTGCAGATCCCCCTCGTGCCTAGCGGCTCTGACCTGTCGAGGCATGGACTCCACAAGACCTCTGAAGGTGTCCTGTGGTATCTGGCACCAAGACATTAGCAGCATATCCTTCAAGTCCTGTAAGTTGCAAGGTGGGACATCCATAGATCAGCCTTGTTTCTCCAGCACATCCCACAGATACTCGATCGGATTGCGATCTGGGGAATTTGGAGGCCAAGTCAGCACCTTGAACTCTTTGTCATGTTCCTCAAACCATTCCTGAACAATTTTTGCAGTCTGCCAGGACGCATTACCCTGCTAAAAGGGCCACTGCCATCAGGGAATATTGTTGCCATGAAGGGGTGTACGTGGTTTGCAACAATCTTTAGGTAGGTGGTTCGTGTCAAAGTAACATCCACATGAGCACCAAGACCCAAGGTTTCCCAGCAGAACATTGCCCAGAGCATCACACTGCCTCCGCCGGCTTGTCTTCCTCCCATGGTGCATCCTGCTGCCATCTCTTTCCCAGGTAAATGACACACACGCACCCAGCCATCCAAATGATCTAAAAGAAAATGTGATTCATAAGACCAGGCCACCTTCTTCCATAGCTCCATGGTCCAGTTCTGACGCTCACGTGCCCATTGTAGGCGCTTTCGGCTGCGGACAGCGGTCAGCATGGGTACTCTGACTCATCTGTGGCTATGCAGCCCCGTACGCAGCAAGCTGCGATGCACTGTGTGTTCTGACACCTTTCCATCATAGCCAGCATTAAGGTTTTCAACAATTTGTGCTACAGTAGCTCTTCTGTGGGATCGGAAAAGACAGGCTAGCCTGCGCTCCCCACGCGCATCAGTGAGCCTTGGGCTCCCACGACCCTGTCGCCGGTTCACCGGTTGTCCTTCCTTGGACCACTTTTGGCAGGTACTGACCACTGCATACTGGGAACATCCCACAAGACTTGTCGTTTTGGAGATGCTCTGACCCACTTGTCTAGCCATCACAGTTTGGCCAATGTCAAAGTCTCTCTGATCCTTACTCTTGTCCATTTCGTCTGCTTCCAACACATAGAGTTCAAGAGCTGACCGTTCACTTGCTGCAAAATACATCTCACCCCTTGACAGGTGCCATTGTAACGAGATAATCAATGTTATTCACTTCACCTGTCAGTGGTTTTAATGTTTTGGCTGATCGGTGTGTGTCTATATATATATATATATATAATATTTGAAAAACACTAAATACAGTTCTGAGACACATTATCACAATCAAACAAATAAAATTCAGTTCTTAATGAAACGTGAAGCACAGTTCTCATTCTCTAAGTAAAGACAGATTATAATGTTGCACAATAATTCTGAAAGTCAGAATCTGTCAAACTCCGTCTTGCTTCACATTTCCATTAAAATCTGTCTTCCCCCTCCTACCTAAATGCAGAAACATCCTGATAACGTTCACATGGACAAAAATCACACAATATACACAATGTATAGTATGCAGCCCACAGACCAGTATGGCCCTGTGTTGGATGCTCACAGAGTCCTACCTTCACCTTGTCTTCACCTACATGAGCTGGTAACAGGTGTAGGACCGCAGTGTGCAAATAACAGCGGTCGCGATCAGAAAACGTCCGTCCGCTTCATTGAAAGCAAAGTGGTTTCGGGGAAGTACTGATGAACTTGACACTTAAAACTTGTACGTGTTGCTGTGAGCGGTGAACAAAGAGCCCGTGCGTTTCACAAAGTGCTTTGGAGCTGTAAAAACTCACAGCACCCGTAGTCCTTTAGTATTGCAGAAAGGTATGTTTTAATTAGGCGGATTCTAACATTTCTCTTCATTTTGTTTTCTTCCGCCAGAATTCCCGTTTTCACTAATGTTATGAATACCCATGAGGAAGAGTGTGAAGACACCGATCCTTGTGCTCCTTATGTAGGTTTCATAGCAGAGCAAAACAATGCCAATGAATTAACTCACACACACACACACACACATTTTCAGAACCGCTTGTCCCTTACGGGGTCACGGGGAACCGGAGCCTACCCGGCAACACAGGGCGTAAGGCCGGAGGGGGAAGGGGACACACCCAGGACGGGACGCCAGTCCGCCGCAAGGCACCCCAAGCGGGACTTGAACCCCAGACCCACCGGAGAGCAGGACTGCGGTCCAACCCACTGCGCCACCGCACCCCCTATGAATTAACTCACTGTACAAATCCACTGTACAAGTTGTGGATGCTTGGTGCCAAAGTAACATAGTGGCAGGCATCTCCTGTTTAGCAGTGTAAACTGGCCTGAATCATGACATCCCATGAGGATTTCTCAATGTATAGTTAATGTTTCATGTACAGGTGACCACAGTGTGTTTAAAATCGATGGGTCTTGGACCACTTCTGTGTTATTCAGAACTAGTTCAGCTACTATTTTATAACCTGGAAATGACCTGGAAGTGGATGCAATTTGTATGTTGCACACTTGAGGATGTTCCTAGAGGTTGGTACTGTCTTTAAACTGGGTGTTATTTTTACCCTGAGATAATGTTTGGTCACTTTTTTAACTGGCTCGTGAAGAAACAGTGTTCCTGTTTGTAGCTGCTTTCTCAAAGCAATGTATCTGGTTGCCCTGGGGGCGGAGGCACTGAGTCTTGTGCTTCTTCACACACATATGGACAGACACTTTGCATCGGTGGAAGTGTGAATGAGGTTCGGCCAAATGGTCGAATCATTTCGCTTTGGGTCGTGGTAAATGGAGCTGACCCCAGGTAGCAGCGAGTGGTGTAGTACACAGGGCTGTCTTGCCATCTCAAGGTTGTCGGCTTGAATCCCCGCTCCTGCTGTAGGACCCTTAATGAAAGTACTTACTTAGAATGAGTAGAGTAAGAATACCCTGTTGTATAAATGGGTAAAACACTGTAAACTTACTGATGTAACATTGTAAGTTAGAGTTGAAATAAGGTTAGTAAGGGGGGTGCTAAACTATTTGTTGACAGGAGCACCCCCTGTAGGAGAGCCTGGGGACTGCAGGAGGACAGATTCCCGCTTTTGGAGGAAAAATGCCTCCAACGGTTCACTCCTCTGATTTGTCTTCTTTTTTTATTCTCCGTAGAAGCGCATGGGAAATCAATGTGGAAAATACCTCCTTTCGTTAGCTATGGCGAAAGAAGGGCGTACGTTCACAGTTTCAGCCGGCACCTCCAAGCGAACGTGTAGGAGGAGAAGCAGCAGGAAGTTTAGTAACCCTGGAGGGGGCTAATACTGTGAGAAATACGGGTAAAAATGAATCAAGTTTATCGAATGCAACTTTCCCCAGAACTCAAATTTCCCGTCAGTTTAATCTGGATCAATTTTTCAAAGCTCAGTTCTTTTTTGAGATACCAGGTAAGCAGGGAAACTCAATAAAGAGTCTGAGGGACCGAGTAACCTCACGCGACAAATTCTGTACGAGTCTAAGGTAGCGGGTATCCTCACAAAACAGACTCGGTCAGAGTTGACCTCACGCAGCAGACTCAGGATGAGTCCAACGTACTGAGTAACGCACTAACTGTAATACGTTGGTTGTGGCATGTTTCAGCTTCTCTTGTCTTCTGTTCTTCTTTATTTCTGCCTTGTGATTATGCAGGACTTTACAGGTTTCTTTTACCGTGTGCAATCGGGACATTCAGGTTTCTCTTGAAACAGTACATGGATAAACTAAGGCTATGTTATGGAAATGTAAAAACTTTTTTAGATGTTCCTCAATTCAGTAGTGCATGAGCAGTGATTTTTGTAATGTACAAAGAAGCTGACCTTTTGTTAGTGTTTGACTGCTAGCAAAATTTAACATATTAAGTTAAAATATTTATTGTTTTATGCTTTTTAAATTAACTTAAGCTGCTTTATGTAATATTGTTTTAAGTTGTGTTGTCAGAATAGGTGACTGTAATTATATTGTAGCTTATAAATAAGGGTTGCATACTGATCTAAAGGTCCACATTTGGTTTGCTTGCTCGGTGTTTATGTTACCTGGAGGATGTTCAGATACGGTCCAGTGGATCCATTGTAGGGGTTCTGTTTTAGCTGATTTAAATTAACTACGGTTGAGCTGTTTGAACCTTTAACCACTGAAATTTCAGAATTTCTTAAAAAGAATTTCTGAACATATTCATTTGTGCTGATGTTTTTTTTTATTTGTGCCTTTTCAATATCTGAAATAAATAATCATGGTCTGACTTACTGAATGATTGTCACCAAATGACTGAATTCATCAGAATTCATCATTTACTTTGTACGATGTTGTGGGGAGAAAAACGAATAACCAAAAAGGAAAACTTCCTCCCCTTTGTTTATTAGCACAAACCCACCACTGACATTTCTGCTTGTACCTCAGTTGGTTTATAGCCCTGAGATCTGGATCTTCGTCTTACCTGTGAACTATTTGGTTCCCGGAAACATGTCCATTTCAATGTGTTGCAGCTCAGTCAGGAATAACTGAAGCAAAACCAAGTAAGAGCGTACCTATAGAACTCGCCATGGAGAGAGAGCCGTACATGTACCAAAAAGACTGATCTACTTTGCGTTTTTCAGCCTTAGGACTGTTCCATGCTGTTCCTGCCTGCAAAAAATTAAAAGGAAAAGGACAAAACAGTTGAGTTCAGCTTGTACATACTGCTTTTATGGTGTTCTACTTGATTCTGTAGTTTTTAATAGTCTCTTACTTGTTACATTTCCAATCCTGGTAACAGCAGGCTTTACTCCAATCCGTAATTTTTGTGACGTGTGCATATAGCCTGGGAAGCTGATCCTCAATTTTTTGGGTGGAAACTCATAAGGGAAAAAGTGAAAAGTGGGGTGTGTGTGTGTGTGTGTGTGTGTGTGTGTGTGTGTGTGTGTGTGTGTGTGTGTGTGTGTGTCTCTACGCACATTTCTTTGTGTGCATATGGAGCTCTTTGAAGGGGACCGTCACAACTCTCATTTTGCCAGGCGGGTTTAGCACCAACAGTGTACTGTATTTCAGCTTCAGGCGATGAATTATGTGAATTACATTGTCGTGGAGAGTACGACTTCTTTAAAACAAAATGCAGGGCAGATTGTTTTCTGTCTTTTTCCTCTGCTCGACGCTTGTAGATCCAAACCCTTAGTTTTTAAAAGTATATTTTTGAATGTTTCACCTCTGAACCATGTTTGAGAACATTAAAACAGTTGTACAGCTTTTAAGGGGAGCCGGATCTACCTTCGCCGCTGTCTGCAGGCTGTACTGGGGTACTCTGCTGCAGTCTTTGAGGGCTACATGATGTGCCAGGTAATTCAGTCTCTGTTCTTTATTACTAATTGAGTAATTAATTGGATAGTGTCTCGCATAACCTGCTTTTTCAGGTGTTAATTGGGCACCAGTTATAATTTGTCATCTAAAACCTGCAGGACTGATCCCTCAAAGTACCGGGTTGTGCACCCCTAGGACACACAGTGCTTTCAGAGTGGATGCTGAAAATGATGCATGAAATGTTGTAACGTTGTGGAAGTAGAACAGTTTGAGGAGCAAACCTGTTCTTGTGTTTATAAAACTATGTAGTCCTTCATTAGAGGAAAAAATGGCAAATCCTTTAAAGCCCTTTTTTTGTGTGACAGCAGCAGCTGTGGGTACTGGATAATGCAATTAACTTAAGACTGAACTATGTTTTTTAAAAGCATTGGCTTTTATTTGGGTTACATAAAATATATCTTTTATACTGAGGTGTTTGGAGGCACTGACTAATAAACATTTGAAGAAAACTGACTGTGCTCTTTGTTTTTCTTTAACAGCACGATCGTAAGCAAATGCTCTGAAATGAATTTTATTTTCTATATGACATGAACAAAATACACTACTTCAATGTAACTCAAATGAGAAACGGTAGATTAACACACACACAAAATATTTGGTTATCCATTGGTAATGTATTTAATATGATCATTATAATTTGAGAAAAAACTAAATTACTGTAAATTGGCCACCACTAATTTGCCACTTCTAAAATTTATTGGTGATTTGGTGCTTGTTTAGTGTGTCTGTGTTATGTAGTCTGTTTTAACATGGCAATCAGTGAGCTCCTTTCCGAAAGGAGAGAAACTCCACCTGTGTTGCCATGGCAACCACTGCCCATATTGCGCTGAGATGCTGTGTGCTGGTAGCCTGTCATGCTGCAGCTGATCTCCACATTCCCCGGTGTCACTGAACCAGTGAAAGGTTATACCACAGCGAGCACAGTGTTCTCTTAATGTTGCTGTGCTATTGTGAGGAGAGGTGTAAGTACTGAGTCCTCCTTAGTTCAAACTTATTTTTTCATGCTTTTTTCATTATTTTACCCCACACGTTTACATTTACATTTATTCATTTAGCAGATGCTTTTCTCCAAGGTGACATACATCTCACGAAAATACAATTTGTGCATTACATTAAGAGAAAGAGACATAGCTGCAGACGTGATTCTCAAGTAAACCAAGTTTGGTACTTTCTACTTGATGCACCCATGTTAATCACTGGAGTATGTGCATAAAATGCAGGATAGATGAATCCTGATAACCTTCCTACAATTTTTTTTATAAGGTACACAAACATGTATATACAATGTATGAGTAGTGACTGTGTAAAGGCTTGTCTGGGGATGATCGTAAAGTTACAGCGCATGAACATTTACACCATACATGAGCTGGAGAGATCTTGGGTGAAGTGAGTACAGAAAAGGTGAGTTTTCAGACCCTTCTTGAAAATAGACAGAGTTTCTGCAGTTCTGAGTGAGAGGAGGAGGTCATTTCACCACAACGGAGCCAGAACCGAGAACCTCTGTGCTTTACTTTTCGTGCGCGGGACCACTAAGCGAGCAGAAGTAGATGAGCGAAGGGGTCTGGTTGGGCTGTAGCGGTTGATCAAGTCCTGTAAATAGCTGGGAGCAGTTCTGTTGATTCATTTGTAGACAATAACCAGGGTCTTGAATTTGATTCGGGCAGCTATAGGTAGCCAGTGCAGAGAAATGAAAAGAGGAGATACGTGGGAACGCTTTGGCAAATCAAACACAACTCGTGCAGCAGCACTTTGTAGAAGCTGCAGAGGTTTGATGGCAGTAGCAGGAAGGCCACACGAGAGAGTTACAGTAGTCCAGACGGGAAGTCACCATGACCTGGACAAGCAGTTGGGAAGAGTCTGTTGTGAGGTAAGGAGGGATCCTACGAATGTTATGCAGGATGTATCTGCAGGTCTGGGTTGTGGCTTCAATGTGCTGAGAAAAAGATAGACTTGAGTCAATCATCACTCCCACACTCTTAGCTGAGGAGGCAGGCAAAATAAGTGAGTTGTCCAGTTTGATCGAGAGGTCGTGACAAGAGGACAGGCCAGCTGGGAGGTAAAGAATCTCTGTTTTGTAGAGGTTGAGTTGTAGATCATGGTGATCAGACATCCATGCAGAAATGTGTGCGGAAATGTCTGATGCTCACACACCACACAAAATTCACCAATACCCAGTACACGTGTAACAATAAGAAATACAAGCCTTATTTATTAGAAATGCAATTATCAAGAAGCCTAAAAATACTATAAGTTGTACGCTGTTTACCCTGAAACTTAGACAAAAGCTGCATATTGGCTCAGAGGCCTCAGGAGGTGTTAGGAGGATGATGGAAAGGCAGCGGTTGGAATTGCTCCCTCAGCCTCAACACGTATTTGTGGAAAAGCTCGTATCAAATACAGCTAAAGCAAAAGGAAAGTGAAAGGAAAACGGTCCAGGCGAAGACGAGATTCGAATCCACGTAAAAAGCGTTAGATTTTCCTAAAAACTATGTAAATAAGAAAATCAAACACAGTGCAGCGCAATTACACCGTGCATTTAAGCGGAACGAAGCTGTATTTGCTTGACTTGGTTCACGTTTTAGCCATTTGTGAGATATTTCTTCTAAACTCTTCACACTTCAGCGAACGCGGACCGTCGCGAGCCTCAGCTCTCAGCGCGAGCCGCTCCGCCGCCCAGTACGAGACACGGCGGCGCCCCCTTGCGGTCACGCGCGCTCAACAGGAAGTGTGCGCGCGCGCTACTCCGGAGCGGCCACGTCAGGGAAACTTGACAACATAAAAAGCTTCAGTAAGAGCAACACTCGGGGAAGAACAGCGTTTTAAAGCGACAGGGAGCCTCTCGCAGGACGTCTTCCGCTCGGAATCCCCCCTTCTGCTCCTTCCCCCGGACTCTCAGAGGTGGTGAACCCCAAGAACCAGAATGTCAGACATCGGGGACTGGTTTAAAAGTATCCCGTTCATTACCCGTTACTGGTTCGCGGGGTCAATCATAGTCCCACTTATCGGGAAGCTGGGACTCGTGAGCCCCGTCTATCTCGTTCTGTGGCCGGACTATTTCCTTCACAAGTTTCAGGTAAGGGGATTCGCTGCCTGTAGAGTAATGTTCGCTTAAAATAGCTGCTGTCTCTCTCGTGTTGTTGCGAATTCAGAATTGCCTAGTAGTAGTAGTAGCTAGCTCTGTGCAGGTGCGCTCATAAAATTCTCTTTTTTTATTTGTTTGGGCTGTACACTTCATCCATTTATGAAGTGTAATTAAAGAGGTAAATAATAACGAGACTTGTTGAATTAAAACACGCAAATAAGTTAGTCACAGTAAGTGGAGCGTTTGCAACGTGATATATTTATAACACATCATGTCGCTCAGCGGCTGTGCAGTGTAGGCCCGAAGGGTGGGCTTCCCGTGACTGACGGGACTTCTTGACCAATCAGACGGGCCGTTTAAACTGGGAATGAGCGCTAATGAGGAATTACTTCCGGTTGGGAAGACCAGTCGTGGACTAACCGTAGGCGCTCTGACTGGGGAAACTCAGCTTTCTGTCCATGTGAACACTTCTGCCTGCCTCCTTCAGTGTTTAACTAAACTAGCTTTGTTTCAATAATGTTTTATAACTGGATCGTGTATGTATACAGCGCTATACGATTTCTTGCAGACCTTAACTTGGCTTAAGATCCATGGATCCATTATGAATAAGTGCTTGTCCGATGCAGACCCGCGGTGGTCTGGAGCCCATTGAGGAAGTATACGCCATACGGTGTGGGATAGGGTAAACCCTAGGATAGGATGCCACCTCGTCACCCTGCAGTCACACACACTCATTGAGTGATAAACCACACTACAGGCAGTTTAGAGTTACCAGTTCATCTGAAATGTCTCTTTGGACTGTGAGAGGAAACCAGAGTGCCTGGATTAAACCTGCAGAAACACAGGGAGAATGTGCCAATACTACACAGACTGAACTGCAGGGTTTGTTCAATGCAAAAGTGTTTACAAAGCTAACAGGTGAGCATCATACGATGACAGCCCATGATGGGATATTGCGCTGTGTTCGACATGGGATCATCCTGAGACTGGACACAGTCGTTGGCCTAAAGAGCAAAAGAATTGGTGTGTTTAGTCAGTGTCTTACAGGATTTTGTTTTGTAGTGGATTTCTAGAGATGTTTAGTGTGTGGCCTGAAAAAACTTTGGTGAAGTGATCAGTATGTAGAAACCTCCCAGAAAGACTAAATTCTCTTGAGTCACATGATCATAGTTCCAGTTGGACATACATTTAAACACAAAGGGCACCTGAGGCAAATACAGTAAAATTTCAGTTTAGACATGTCAAAGGTCTGACAGCGCCGTTACAGAGTCACTTAACTGGAACTTGTCAGCTGATGAGTATGAAATAGATGTACGCAACTGCCTGAGGACCCTGCTTCTCTGGGATGGTTCCATAGTGCTAGTTGCTGCCTGGGCAGCCTTTCTCTCAGTACACCCACTCACTGTGTGATCTGTGCACGCTTTGCCGACAGAAGCTTGCTGGGCACCCTGCAACATGGAGCTCTGCTTTTTCTTTTTTGGGTTTGAATGTCTGGAAAATTCATAAAGTCCATTTTATTCTGTGCCATGTCTGAGTCACTGACAGCTGAATGGCTCTCCTGTTCTGAGGTGATGAACAGCCTGTCCTGATGACATAGGCAGGCAGGGCCTTCATCGCCGCAGCACTTCTCCAGCAGGTGGCACAGTGAGCACAGAGTCGAGCCCAAGGTGTGTGCACAGAGCGTTGCCAATGGCACCCTCTGGTCGAGTGTCAAGGGCGCCGCACTACTCTGAGCAGGCAGCAGGTGGTGTAGTGGTTGAAACTTTTCTTAGTCTGAATGTTCCTGGTCAGGATCTGTGCTCAGGTTTTTGCATGGGACCCTGGGCAAGAATCAGTCCAGCACCTCTAACGCTATCTCTGAACAGTAAAAAGTACACACACGCATAGATATTTTCTTTACATTTATTAATTTAGCGGGGGGGCACGGTGGCGCAGTGGGTTGGACTGGGTCCTGCTCTCTGGTGGGTCTGGGGTTCGAGTCCCACTTGGGGTGCCTTGTGATGGACTGGCATCCCGTCCTGGGTGTGCCCCCTCCCCCTCCAGCCTTTTGCCCTGTGTTGCCAGGTTAGGCTTTGGCTCCCCGCGACCCTGTATGGTACAAGCGGTTTCAGATGGTGTGTGTGTGTGTGTGTGTGTGTGTGTGTGTGTGTGTGTGTGTTAATTTAGTTGACTCCAAAGTGACTTAGTGTTAATAAGAAATATTTTCTTTTAGATATAGGTACATACACATCAAAAAAGGAAAGGTTAAATTTATAAACAATTCAAGTGTTCTTTTTTTTTTTTTTTTCCTCCCCCCCCCCCCGTAGTCTATGGTAGACCATATGTGACCTTTTATTTATTTTTTTTTTTTTATGTGTATACGTTTCTTCATGCATATACTTCAATGACTGAAAATAGATTAAAAAGTGAACTTATGTTGAAGACTGAAGATGGTTAAGGGAACAAACAGATTAACACGATTTACTGTGTGGAGCGACAGTTTGGTTCATAGAAAATCTCACCTACAGAGATACAACATTTAAAAAAAAAAAAAAAAAAAAACAGGGCAGTGATGTATTGTACCATGTTTACATCATGTATAAGGATTCATTTTTCTAATAAAACAGTTTATTAAAAACCTTGCTTCATAATAAAATTTTCCCAAGAATTTTTTTTTCCCAGATTTTCAATTTTAGTAGCAAAATTTGTCACCTCCTCTTATAGAAAGGAGGCAGATTTTCTTCAATTTTGTAATAAAGCTGTGTATTATTAAGGAATGATTTTATTTTTTTCCTTTAAGATTTTTTTTTTTTTTTTTTTTTTTGGGAGCAAAGTTTGGCACCCCCTTATATCATCCCTCAGGTGATTGCTTGGGTTCACCAACTATAAACTCAGCCCTGTTTCTGGTTCCAGTCCCACTCCTCTGTGGTGCTATTTATGAAAGAACTCGTCCCGAATTGATAGCTTTAATAAAACTACTGTGTGAACGGACAAATCGGAGGTTAAGAAGAGCAACCGTACAGGCTGCGGAGACAGTCGATTCTCTCCACAGGTGTCGTCATTTCAGATGGAGAACAAGTGCAGATATCATGAAATAAAATTTTGCTAGCAGGAAAGACCAATTGTTTGGTACCACTGTGCTGTGAGGGTGGGGGTTTGGGGGTTCCCATGGTCTCCTGTGTCCTGGTAACATGGCTACATACCCAGAGTCCTCAGCTGGGCTTAGCTCCGCCCCTTCTGTTCTGGTGGGCAGCGTGGAGCTAAGTTTCGTGTGTGTGTGTGTGGGTGTGTCTGCTGTGGGGATGGTGGACACCTCACTGTGGGACACACCGTCTTCGTCCCCTCGGTAGGGGGCTCAACCGGCAGGTGGTTCTCTGGGTAGAAATGTGCACACACCTTCTGTTGCCCCAACCTTGAGAATGTTACAGACGCACAATCCCACAAACAGTGAGCCAGCGGTGGGCATGTGACTGAAACTGAGATTATTATTATTACGAATATTGTTCAGTTTTCAAAGTGACAACGGGGCTGAACTGTGTTTTCATGAGCCCTTTGTGTGTGGCATGTGACAGATGTTAGGACCACTTGGGTATTTGAATAAACCGTTTGGGTCGGTGCTGCCAGGAAGGGGTGGTGCTGCCTCCGAGTGTGTGTGAAAGAGAGAGAAAGGGGGGTTTCGCAGATGGCCTGCCGAGGACTCCTGCTGCTCCTTTCGCCCCTCATCTCGGCCCCACGTACACTCCCTCGCCTGTCTCTGCAGCTGAAGGTCGCCCCTCCTCTCTACCCCCCCTTCCCCATGGTGGTGCTGTTGTTGCCGTGAGGCCCACGTGGGTTCCGGCCCATTTGATGCGACGTGTTACGGCCCGGGGGGGTGTGGGGTTCGAGGGATGGACCGATGAGCTTCCATTCAAAGTTGTCGGAAAGAGGGAGGGATGTTCGGGGTTAGAGGAGGCGGAGCTCTTGTTCCCTGACCTACTTTTTCATGCCAGGGAATTACTAAGCAAATGTAAGTAACCAAGCAGATGAATATCCATAGCGGTGCTGCGCTTTCTGGCACCGTCGCTGCAGCTAAAGCGTCACACATGGCTCCTGTCATGGCTGCCCGGGGGGGGGCACATGAGGGTACAGGCTCCGTTGGCCACCCTTCTCTATGTTTGAGTGTCCCCTGGAAACGCTGCCTGCTTTAGTACTGCTGGCATGTGACGCCGTGGAACCAGTTCCAGCCGGTTGCTGTTTCTGCGGGTGTGTGGCGTGGTGTGGCACAGCGCGGCGGCATGTGCAGAACTGTGGAGGCGAAGGGCATCACTGCTAGGGACCGGAATACCTCATTGTGTCCACAACCCTCTCCCCCCTCCCCCCCCCCCCCCTACAGATATGGAGACCCATCACCTCGACGCTCTACTTTCCTGTGGGTCCCGGGACGGGCTTCCTGTACCTGGTCAACCTCTACTTCCTGTACCAGTACTCCACCAGACTGGAGACAGGTCAGCCTGCGCGTGTGTCACTTAATCTCGCTGTGTGTCCTCACGTGCCCCCGAAGCGTCATTCTTGTGCTCCAGCTGTGGGATCTGAGCCAGCAAGCACCGGTCTCCCTGGGAAGAAAGACCCCGTGTCCTGAATTGACCCCACTCCGAGCGGGGAAACACTGTCGCTCTGTCTGAAAGACCTCAGTGGACGACTGTTTAGGACACGGGCGTCCAGCCCTGGTCCAGGAAAACTGTTCGACGAAGCCAAGATCGGATCTGAGCTCTAGGCTTGTGAGGGAGTAACAGTCTCAGTAATGTCAGAAAAGCAGCAGGTGGCGTAGTGCTTAGAGCCGCTGCCTTTCGATCCAAAGGTTTCTGGTTTGCGGGTTCTGCAGTACCCTTGGGCAACGTACTTAGCCGAAACTGTTCCAGTAAAATTACCCTGCTGTATAAACGGGTAAATCAAAGCAGCTTTGTTTCACTTGCGCTGAAGAAAAGCACCAGTTAAATGAATACGTGTAAACGTGCAGTTAAGGAAATAACTAGTTTTGGTCAGTTGCTTAATTACTCAGCTGGCACAGAAAGTGTTGCAGTTCCTCTGGGACCTGGAACAGACACCCTGGTAAGGCTGTGAAAGTTTACGGAACACAAACGGCACTTTTAATCCGTTCCATTTTTACACAAAGTGTCCTTTCGCTGCTGGCTGCAGTTTCAAAGAAGTGTCCACTGTCCCTTGTGCTATTAAACATTAATATTGAGGCATGAAATCATTGATGTTTGTGAAGAGACCACTGGAGCCCATCCTTGCTATTCCGACTGGTTCCGAGGAGAAAGGACTTTCAGATAAGGAAAGAGCGACAAATGGACCCGTTTCCTCTCGTAAGACCTGTCTTTTTGGCATTTGGGGAAAAAGTGTGCGCTAATTATGTTAGAAATATTTCCACGAATAATGAAATCCCTTGTTGAATGAAATTTAACAATCTTCTTCTTTTGTGTCAAGTTCCAGCATTGTGTTTGTGTGTGTTTGACTTTGAATGAGATTAGAGTTACCAAATATTTATTTAGTAGTTTAAGCAAAAGTCTGGCCACGTCTGTGATGACTGGTCCCAGAGGCGGGTCCGCTCCTGTCCTGCTCGGTACTTTGGACACCTGAGCCCCTGTCAAACCCCTGCTGGCTTCTCTGTTAATCACCAACACTTTTTTTTTTTTTTTTTTTTTTTTTTTTTGCCTCATTTAAATAATTTTTTTTTTTTTTCCCCTTGGTAGTTAAGAAAGGTATTACATTTATTCATTTAGCTGATGCTTTTCTCCAAAGCAAGTTGCACTGTTCAGGTATTTATACCTACTTACCCATTTATACAGCTGGGCAGTTTTTCTGGAGCAATTTAGGATGTTACTTTTCTCAAAGGTCCTACAGCTGGCGGTGCGATTCCAACCTGAGACCTTTGGGTCCAAAGGCAGCAGCTCTAACCACTACATTCCCAGCTGTCCCTCTATATATCTTTAGGAGGGTAAAATGACTCAATGTCCAAATTAGAGAGGTGTTAAGGAGAATGGTGTGTGTGTGTGTGTGTGTGTGAGTGAGAGAGATTGTCAGCATTGCTAAATAGGTTCTCCTTGACTGAGTAATAGTATGATATGACTGGAAGGAGTCAAACGCACATCTCTGCTTGCGTCCTCAGGTGCCTTTGACGGAAGACCAGCAGACTACATCTTCATGCTGCTCTTCAACTGGATTTGCATCGTCGTATCCTTTGCTGGAAGCCGGACGCTGCATCCCAGGGGTCTGAAGTGTAGGGGTCCACCAGGAAAGACTGTTTTGTGAAATGGATGGAAAAATGAAACCCGTGTGTGACGCGCTCCCTGCCGAGGTGCGATAGTCTCATACTTCTTTATTCGTGTGGGGTAAAGAGTATGAAACAGAATATCAGGTTCTCTGTGCATTATTCCCTTTGTATATTACACATGGTTCATTAGAAAATCATAAATAATAACAAATAGCCCCAAAACAACCTGAATATTATGTAGTGCACTCAGAAGAATCGCTTTGCTGCTCTGCCATGTTTACAGTCAGTCCAGGTGAGACATGGACATCACTTGATTTTTAGGGGAAGTACTGACATGGCAATCAGAAATTAACTGCAAAGTAACAACATACAGACCACGGACCGATAAATCCGGGATTGCGTGTATGTAAGCATATGGTCATGTATGCTCATGCGCATTTCCCCCACCCACCACGCTGGCCTGTGCTGTAGTGTCCCTTAACATCACTTGTGCAGATAACTGGCTTAATCATGGACATGCAGGTAAGAACTTCCACACCTTCTCTGTTGTTTGGATGGTTACTGTAAAATGTACAATTAAGTTTTGTCTGAACATCTCTCTTGGTTTTTTTTTTTTCTCCTCTTCCCCCCCCTTTCTCTTCTTGAACATGTTCTTTGCTACTCTGCCAGCCTTATTAAATGTGCATCATTTAAGGAGATTCTTCTGCTGATTTTGTAGCTCGCAGCCCTTTCTGTTGTTGTCTGCTGGAGGGGCATAAATGCAGCTGTTGTGTGCAACAATAATAAAAGCATTTATTTAAACGGAAAAAAAAGGTTTTTTTTTTTTTTTTTTTTTTTTTGTTTTGCAGCTCTTGATGATCCCCCTCATCATGTCTGTGCTGTATGTGTGGGCCCAGCTGAACCGGGACATGATAGTTTCATTCTGGTTCGGGACACGGTTCAAGGTACTGGACCATTACTAACGCAGAGAACCGTAGCACAAGAATTTCACTGTATTTGTACATGTAATACACATGACGGCAACATTTGAAACCTGAACCGCAGCTGTCTTCCGTCATGACGACGGACAGGAGTTCGCACCACTCTTGTGGCCTGTTTTTGCGTACACACTCGGGAGTAGATTTTTGGCATCAAGTATTGCATAATGTAACTGTTTGTTTCTAGGCCTGTTACCTTCCATGGGTCATTCTTGGGTTTAACTACATCATCGGAGGCTCGTAAGTTCTTCGCATCTGACCCTTAAGTTCCATTCCTGCACATAAGACCGCTGATTATCCCTTGAAACCTTTTGAAATGCTTGTGTGGCCACCTTAATTTATGTGAACTGAATTGTGTTCGATATTTAAAAAAAAAAAACCAAATTTCTCGTTGATATAGAGAATGCTATCAATGTTGTGTGTTAATGCACTCACCTCCTTGCCGCCCACAGCATCGTCAATGAGCTCATCGGCAATCTTGTCGGCCACCTCTACTTCTTCCTCATGTTCAAGTACCCAATGGACCTGGGGGGCAGGGCCTTCCTATCGACACCGCAGTTCCTGTAAGTTCCTTTTCTTGTGCAGGTGGTGGAGAGCTGATATAGACGTTTCCGGAAACGTGTATGATGGGTGGAGTTGTACTGAGGGAGATAGTGACACGGCAGCTGGAAGTGAATCTGTTCCATATGTGACTTTGTCAGGTGGCGATTTCGAAGAGGTTGAGGCTGGACCACCCAGGGTCTCTGTTCCTTCCTGGGCCTCTCTTGGCTCCATGTGTGGAGCAGGTCTTTGGGTCTTGTGTCTTCATAGTTATTCTTTTATGTTTGTAAGAGTCAGTGTTACATTTTTACAGCGGCATCTTTATGACAAACGGCCGATCACACCGAGCCCCTGATGGACTCTGACTTCCTCATTCCGCTCAGTTTGTTTGTTCCGGCAGTTGACTTTTGGATCGTTGGATCCGCCCCGTCCGTCTAAACATCTGAGCTGTCCCCCTCTCCCCCCCAGGTACCGCTTTTTCCCTAGCCGACGCGGCGGCGTCTCCGGCTTCGGCGTCCCTCCACCCAGCAGAAGACCCGTGGCCCAGGATCAGGGTGGGGCGGGGGGAGGCCGCCACAACTGGGGCCAGGGCTTCCGGCTGGGGGACGAGTGAGGAGCGCCCGGCCACGCCCCACCCCACTGTGTGACATCAGCACTGACTTCACTGTGCAGGTGGAAGCGCTGCAGAGAGCAGATGGCCTTTCCCTTGGACAGCTCGTACTGAGGAAAAACATTGACTACTTGTCCACTGGCGATTGTTGCTGCCCGAGTGCAGCATGCTGTTGTTTCTTTGTTTACTGTGTTCTTTTATGCCATATCATATTTCCCATAATTAACATCCCTGTTGTGTAGAGAGACCTGAAGCGCTTGGGCTGAGCTGCATCTGTGTCGTTTTGGGTTAAACATCTCTGGCATTGCATTACGTTTCAGAGCAGGTCTGAACGGGGAGTGATTGTCACTAAAAGGTGAACCTTAGCTAAATTATCTTGGTTCATGTAGACATGCTCACATGTAGTGAAATGTTGTCTAATACATTTTTTTTTTTTTTTTTTTTTGTTTTTTTCAAGTGTAAACTGATTGAGGGGTTTGTATGGTCTTGAATATTCCAGGCAGCCCAGCAGCAGTAAAGGCTGAACACCACAGATACATGATTTGTTTGTATACATTGCTGATCTCTGGAAATAAAATTCAGGAGCATCAAAACAGTGCAATGGTGCCAAAACACTGTTTCCAAGGGAGAGGTGTGACAAAATTATCATTTTTTGGCTGGCACTGTGAGGAATGCTGTCTGTTCAGTGATGTTTTCTTCCTCTGTGGAAGATAAACACTACATAACCTCCCCCCCAAATAATCAGCCGTGTTGACACTGGTCAGCTATAATTTTATAATCTAAAATGTTCTGAAGTAGACAATGTATACATTGTTGCTAGGGTCAGCTGAGGGAAACAGAATATGTAATTCAAACTGTCAATGCAGTTTCTTTTAGCTGATGGAATGTTCTAATGTCACTTCCTGAAATTTCTTAGGTTTGTATTATCTTTTCATAAAGACATCTCAGATTCAGTTTTAGTTTTTTGAATGGGGTCCTTTGTAGAAGTTTTGATTTGTCGTGTTAAAAGAAAAAAAAAAACTTGGCAGATTCACATTGAGTAATAAATATGGCTCCCTATTTCATTTTCTGCTTGCCTATAATAGTTTTATGCTCAAGGGCAGCATGGGTGAGGTTTGCTTCCCTTTCGGAAAGAACAACGCATGAGCGGACAGGCTGCTGAGTCAGTGGTGGGCCGGGAGAAGGTCAGTGGCTTTTTACTATGTTACTGTGGTTACAGTAGCCTGGTCATTTCTTACCGGTCATTATGTGATAGTGTTTTCACCAAAGAAGTCATATTCTAGTTGTAAATATTGCCTATGGGGAGAATGTGTCCTGGTCAATATGGAGGGACATTTTGCATACACCTTAGTACAAATGTCTAAATGTGTAGTTATGAAAGGGAAGATTAAGTGCGTTTTCACAACCCACGCTGAGCACAGAAGTAGCGTACAAGGTAAGTTGTTGCGACAGCTAACTTTAAAGCACAAGAAAGAATGTAAAGTTCGTTCGTATGCTGTTAATTATCATTTGTTGAAATCCGCGAGTGCAAAAAGACGCAGCGCTCCTTACGGCAGCATACAGCACATGGACGTCGAGTCAGTCGTGGAGGGACATTACAACGGTCACTTTTCACTCTTACATATACAAGGCCTATGAGTTACACAGTTTCTGCCAGCTGAGCCCACAAAGGACTCTTAAGAGAAATAGTGATTTACAACTAATCTCCACTGCACAAAGGGTAAGGGACCTAAAAGACTGCGTCATGTTACCTTGCCGCCCACCTCCTCGTCCTCCGCAAAGCCCACCAATAGCATCTGCAACACAGAAGATCAGTTGAGCTGGATTTCTGTTCTTAGTTGCGTGAAATCGAAGATGAGCTGCTGACAGCAGAGGGTAATAAACTCAGCCTTGTGTGGTGAGAGGAAACATCTGAAAGGCCACGTGTCTTTTTTCCAACCAACTGAACCAACTACTTCAAATGTTCGGGACCCAGTGGTTTTAAATAGGCTGTTTTATTGGATTACAGCAGACAGCAACTGGTTTCAAAAAGAGTAAAGCAGGATCTTGGCAGAATTACAGTATTCTTGATATAGTTATGAGACTGACATTATAGCAGAAAAGTACCATAAAGAGCATTTATGTGTTGATATTTTGTGTTTATACAGTTAAAAATGGAACTAGCACTATGTAGGATCTTCCTAGAAAGCCAACAAGTACAAAAGCCTGTAACGATGTCATTTGACGGAATATCGCTATAGAAGAATTTTGCAAACTGTATGTGCAGCATGGTTCTATACTGACTTCAGAGTGATTATTTAACCTTTCATAGCTCTCAGTTGAGCTCAAATAGTTCTGGAGCTTAGTGTTCTGTTGACATTGAATGGCAGCCATTGAAAGACCCCCCCAGTGTCACTATCGCAAGAGCAGCGTGGTCTCCACGAGAGCGCTGTGCAGTCCACCATGTTCAACTGTACCCCCCGTGGTCGGTGCTTAGGTTTGCGTTAATGTCCTTGGGCCAGAATACAGTCAGGGACAGTAGGGATTGGACGTTTCGCCAACGTATGTAGTGGTTCTCGGTGTTTTGTTACAAAAGGCAGAACATCACTGCTATAAGGACCAGCCAAAACTCAGAGGGATGAATCCGCTCCTACTACAAATGTAACAAAATTCCTCCAAATATTGTACAAATCTATTGTCGAACAGAAATATTTACAGGGACCCTTTTTTCAATTGTTTAAAAAAGTGTAATCAAGGAGCAGTTCGCATTTGGCACTCGACGGTCACCTCCAGCGGACGTCGGTGCGTCAGGGACACGCGTAGCCTTCGCCCTGTGCCTCCACTTCGTCACAGTTAGCACGATACATTCCGTTCTGACAGCAGAGCAACACTGAGACAGCGCTGCTTTTCGCTTAGACAGCAAAGAAAATCATTGGTTCCAATATGTAAAAGACAAAAAAAAAAAAAAAAAAAAACCACTTTCCCCTTCCTTCTCTTCTGTGCAACTGACAGCGGCCACTTGTCACCTGCAGCCAGAAGCAAAACGAAAAAGGCTTAGAAGCGAAGACAATCCTGTCGAGGTACTGATGTCCTATAGGGCTGCTGCTGAAACTGGATGTCCAGTGCAACCAAAGCATCAAATCAGTGAACCTCACTATGGTATCGACCTATAACGTGAAGAAAATCTGTTCCAGAATTTTTATATAAATATTAAATAATTTTTTATAAGCCAGGGATGGGCAGGCAACCCTTAAAAAAAAAAAAAAAAAAAAAAAAAAATCACAATTTATTTCAGAACTCTAAGAATATTCAAAGTCAAATATACACCATATTGGTGATAGGCTGATAATCTTACAACAATGTACTCACAGTAATCCACCAATTTTACTTAATATTTCTAACAATAATTGGGCCACAACTGCTGCTATAACCGGTTTGAAACACTGCTTATCTGCATTGTATGTGAAAGATTAAAACATGCGTTTTCTGTGTACATCCTATGCAAGGAACCCAACAAATACACATGTACTGCCTTTCGTTTATAGTGCAAACTGTTACATATTCATAACTTCCATGTGCCTATTTCAAATGCTGAAGTTTCATAAATGAGTGCAACAGTATTTCCACCAACACTCGTTACCTGGCCAACGCATCAACTCCGTCACCCTTCCAGAGGCGTCTTCACCACGTTTCCAGTGTCCAAGACCAGCTCCGGGTCCCTCAAGCTTGCACCGGCCCCCATGGTCACGTCCACCCAGCTCCCGGGATCCTCTGCAGTTATGCCATTCTGGGCTCCGTTGCGGGCAGCATTGGGCCCGTTACGTCCCAGCTTGTTGGTGAACCAGTCGGCGATGTCTCGACTGCTGAGCCTGGCGCACTCCGGCAGCCCGCCCGCATCCCCGGGCCGAGCTGGCCTGTTTTCCTGGCAGCGCCTCAAGAGGGCACTCTGGGCACGATCTGCGCCAGACAGGCCACCCTGGCCGTTCTGTCCCCTGCCGCTTATCTGCTGGAACAGTTCCATCCATTCCAAGGCACCGCTCTTAAGACGCAACCGGTTGTCCTTGAACCAGCGGACAATTTCGGTGCGAGCCAGACCCGTCTGCACCTCCAGCTGGCTGTACTCCTCAGGCGATGGCCAGCGGGTCTGCGCAAAGACATCTCTGAGCAGGAGCAGCGATTTACCGTCTATTGGCGCGGAAGAGGGAGACGTGCTGGCAGCGGGGAGAGGAGAACCCTTGGGCCGGCCGTCCTTCTCGTGCATGCCGTTCAGTGCGCTCGCTCGTGGCCGTTGCCTCTCCCCTCCATCTGCCTTCCTCGAACCCATGGAGTTCAACACTGCCTGTTCCAGGTTGTCGCGCAGCGCACGGCGCTCTGAAAACCAGCAGTCTATTTCCATCTTCGAGAGCCTCGTCTCGCTCATGAGGCTTTCGACCTCGCTGTGCGTCGGGAAGCTGCTCCTCTGGAAACTCTCCTCCAAAATCTTGAGCTGTTCAGCAGTCTTTCCTTTCACTCTGTCCAGGAGAGGGAACTGAGAGAGGACGGTCCTGGGCGGCGTCTCTTTCGACACAGACTCGCTGCTTGCACACACCTTGGCCTTGTTATTAGGACAGGCTTTTCTGAGCTCACCTCCCGAGAAGACAGCAGCCTCGTCCTCTGGACCCTGGCACGTGTCATAAGTGGCTCTAAACTCGGCGATATGATCTTCTGCATTTTTAGGAGAAGCGGTTTTACGGGGGGACTGGACAGACTGGATTATTGTTGGCCTCTTGACGTCGGGGAGACCAGTGTTAGCTGTGGCGTTCAGCTTCCCTTCAGGGGCTCCTACCTGGGTGGCCACCAGTGGGTTTGCATCGACGGGCGCACTTAGAGTGGCCACTGGCCTCTTCGCTTCAAGAGCCACAATTACTGCTGCTGTCGGTCGCTTTCCTTCAGGGGCCAGAACCGGGGCCGAGATCTTTCGCTTTGCTTCGGGAGTTAGCACAGGGGCCACGATTGGGTGCTTGGCTTCGGAGGTGCGCACGGGAACACCAGCTGGATGCTTCGCTTCAGAGGTCAGCACCGGGGCTATGACTGACTTCTTTACTTCAGACATCGGTATCGAAGCTACTCCTGGCTGCTTCACCTCAGAGGCCTGCGCCGGGGCGACGATCGGCCGCGTCGCTTCACCGGCTATTGCCGTCGCTGCCACAGCCAGCTTCGCGTCAGAGGCCGGCACCGGAGCAGTCAGACGCTTCTTCTCGGGCGCAATCACCGGGGCTACCATGGGTCGCTTCACTTCAGGGGCCAAAGCTGGAGGAGTCAAGGGCCGCTTAAAGGTATGCGACTGGTTGGCTACTGTAAGTGCAATGGGTGAGCAAGTCATGGTGGAACCGCTGGCAACGGTTGTAAGAACCACACCAGACTGACCAAGCAGCTGGCAAGGAACAGTCTGAACTACTGACTGGGCAAGTTTTGCTGGCTTTGTCAGTGGGGTAGGCACAACAGCAAAGGTCTGTTGTACAGGCGGGATGGATCCATCAAACATCTTCTTACGGGCCTCTTCTACTTCCTCCGGCGACCAGGTTATGCCCTGTTTTAGCCGCTGAGTGGTGAACCAGACTTTTATCTGCTCTTCGGGATGCTTGGAGGCAGCAGTGAGCCAGGACATCTCGGCATGGGTTGGGTAAGGGAACTTGTTGAAGGATGTGATGAGGGTCATGTTGTTGTCCAGGGAGGGGTTGTATTTGGTGGTGTTCAAGGGGACAGCAATTTTTGGTATGGAGTTATAGTTGGGTGGGCGCTGAAGTAAGGGCATCACATGAGAGAGTCCTTCTTTAATAGTCGATTCAGGGATAATAACCATTCCGTTCACATTTATCGTGATTTGGTCTTTGGGATTTAGGTTGTCCAAAGGACTCTCCAGCTTCTTATTTAATTTAGGCTGTCCAGTCTTGGTGGTAGAAGATTTACCTATAAAAGGGGCAGATCCTTCCCCTCCTTGACTGGCATCACCCGCACCTACATTGGTCACACCTTCAATTGTTTGTTCTAGTATGGTCTGACTGTTAACTTTTATCCTTTTGAACTTGAAGTTGCACTCCCCAGGATGACACGTCTCATTATGTTCTGTTAGCGAGTCAAACTTCTTCGTGTTGAAGTTGCACACAGCACACAGGTAAAGAGGATTGAGTATGACGTTGGGATGGCTGGAGTCCACATGTTCTTTGAAGGTAGTCAAGTTCTGAGTGGAAAAAGGACAATACTTGCACTCGTAACCACCCTGCTGCTTTCGTGGTTGATGCCCGTCCTCTGCGTGGTGCTTCGGAGCAGCCTCTTCATAGCCGCTTCTGGCATCCTTTGCTAAAACGGTGTCCTTAGACATTACAGGTGGTGGCCTGTTTTCCACAGCTTTGTTAGAAGAGATGTCCATTTCCTTGTCATCCTGCTCTGTCACCTCACTCAACCGGATCATGCATGGAACGGTTGACTTTCTTCGGCTGGCCATTGCAGAAGGGAGCAGACTTTAGGGTGTGACTTGAATGAGAGGGAGGAGAAGTGCTGTGTCTGGGGGGGGTTCTCCTGCTGCTGTGGCAGTACTGTGGTTTCTTGCTGACTGCAAATGTCAGCTCCAGTGGAAGACTTCATGAGACTTCATCACAGATGACTTAACCTAAGAAACAGGAAATATTTTGTCAAAATTTAGAAACATTTAAGTCTTGACCTAATGTTTGGGTGTACAAGGGAAAAGTTACACCCCTTTTATCCTACTGCAGGGGAAAGTATCCCAGAAAGGCATTAGCACTTTATCATTTCACTGTCATAAATCCACACTTGCCTTTTCCTTCTGTGTGCAGTTGTACAGCGACAGGGGAAATGATGGTACCTATTTTAAGCGGAGTTCCTGATGCAAAGGACAATGTTTAATTTCCTTTATAGGCTACAATGCGTACGAATAGGTTTGATATTTCACTTTTAATGCCTTTAAATTCAAGTGTTATACTTCTGTGATTTCCAAGTTTTAAAATGTAATTTCAGATTGTACCCCCTTTTAAAATCAGTAACCACAAAAGTCATCTTTGAAAATAAAGGACACATATACTTAATGCTTATCTTCTCTAACTGTTCTTGACAGGGGCTGTCCTGTGTCTAAAGACCATAAATTGGTAATTATGGAAAACCTCCAAACTCATCTTCAATCCTGTCACACTGGTTAAAGATTATGCACACCATGTCATTAGCACTCAAACATTTGTACCCTGAATACCAAAATCGGTAGGGCCTGCTTTTACCAGACATCTGTTTAAAAACACAATGTAGCAGTGTAAGATTTCCAACCAAAAGCAGAAAAGCACTATGGATTCTACAACATAACTAAAATATAATATTATATTGTAGACCTATCACACACAGAATGGGCTCCTATCCCGTGAAAAATTGCTGGAGTATAAGAGAGCGAGAGAGAGAGAGAGAGAGAGAGAGAGAGAGAGAGAGATTGAGATTGCCCTGTGACAGACTGTTATCCCACTCAGGGTTTACCCTGCCTCGCTCCCTATGCTTCTAGGACGATGCTGGACTACTGCGACCCTACACTGGTCAAGTGGCTAGTGATGAACGAGTCATTTTTCCGACGGAACGGTTCAGCTATGATCTAAAACAACTTCCAACCGCAATGCAACTGCAATCTGTCCATTTGAAGTCTGGATGTTCAAACCATCAAGAAACTACACTGTTTGCACATAAAGTTATCGCAGCTATTTAACTTAAAACTGTACAAAACGGCTGTCCCTTTATTTTTTTAAACCCTTTTTACATGTGAACCCAAACAGGCCGACCCCTGTGTTCAAAACAATGGCACTTAAGTCAAGAGAATACAATGTGGAGCAAGTCCCTGCTGAACAATATACTGCGATCCATAGAAAACAGGTGTTTGATACATTTTTAAATAATGGAAAATTGCAGGAATGTACAGTGGAGGTAGAGCTTACTAAGACAGATGTCGGCTACGCTGTAACGTCTCCACTAAAGCCTGTGCCTCCAGCAATATGAAAGAAGTCAGCTAAGCTTTGGGGGTCCATCTCGTGGGTCGTACTGAGTCGTAATTTTTTTGCGTAGATTTTGAACTGTCCCAAACCCCTCTGACATTCTCCAGATCAAACTCTTTACCCTGTTACGTATCTTAGGGTTATAAAACCCTCAGAAGTACTTTGGATTAGATGGATTCATTAACTGGCTACACAAATTCAGTTACAGAAAATTGTTTTAAAGCATAAAACTGCAAGTTAAAATTCAAATCCGCTGTTTTATTTCCCTGTATTCTCTGTACATACATATAGATAGTTTGTTTTTTATTTCTCTATTTTTTAATTATTTTTTTTAAATTTATTTATTCTTCTGTTGTATAATCTGCGAACACAATTGGTATATACACTGGGTTTTTAACGTAACTTATGACATACTCTTAATACTGCACTTTCTGGAGCTGCACTCAAGATTTTTCACTCTTCTCTACATGTTATGTTGATGATGATGTGACAATAAAGCTTGTATTGTTAAGCCACAACATTTCACATTAATAACCATTAATGTGTAATATAACATTTCACTCCATGTTATATAAACTTCTATCTTGTGTATGCTTGCACTCCTGATTACAAATGCGGAATTGCAACAAATTAAACTTCGGGTTAGATCTGAATTTTATATTTTTGAATATACATTTTCCCCATGTTTTCTATTTGCTACCATTTGTTTGTATTAGCCTGAATGTGACCTGTGTTTACCCGTGGAGCCGATGGATGGCAGCGAAGCGCGCCTGAGCAGAGTGTGTTTCAATGCATCTAAAAGCTAAAAAATAAATATATTTAAATTTATTGTCACAGTATCTGAGGTTTAAAGAACCTAACGCGCAATGGACGTGTGTATTAAAGTTTTAGTAATTTTTAACAGTCCTCTGGTCACCAAGTGTGTTGAGGAGTCAGTGTATTAACTAGGGACTGAAAGTAAAAACAATATATAACTTTTTAAACAAAAATTTTACTGCAGAACTCTTAAGCCTAAGTCTGAGTAAACGTATCTTCACGTTTCAAGCCTTCCAACAGTTCGTTTACGAACGGAAGATGCTGGAACGTGCTGTATTTCAGCTGTTACATTAGCTATGGGGAAACGGAAGTAAGGAAACAATGTGGATGAACACAACTGTCTGAGGAGCACGCTTCCCTGGGACATGCATAAAAGCATACAGAACCATTTTACACAGAAATGCTAGAAACAAGTAAAGAGGGAACTGATGCTTCAATAACATTTTATATTTCTGTTATCTAGATATTTGCTGAATGTGATAAACTTGCTATGTTAGATTACCTCCTCACGACCGAGGGTCAGAGATCGTTCAAGCACTTGATCCGACAAACATTCTGATAACATTACTTCCTTATTATTTAGTTATCAATTTAATAAGAAAACACTAGTGACGCTCAGTAATGAATTGTAAAAGATACATACCAGCACAAAACCTCCTTCAAAAACACCTCTTCTAGTCATACAATTTTTAAGCGTAAACATATTTATAATTTCCGTTACTTGATTCCAAGTTACAACGTGCCCTCTGCACGTTACTCTCTTGAGATGTGCAAGTGTAACAACGTGTCTTATAGAGAGATATGGTCAGAAATAAGGAGTGGCATAATGTGCAAAACATGCAGTGGGCCTTCATAAAGCGGGGAATACCTATATATATTTATATTTCCTCATTTGGAATTTATAAAGTTAAATTATTTTGAGACTAGTTGAACCACCAAATACAAGCACAACATGAACCTTAAATACTACCAGGGCTGTCCTCTGTGCAATATGGCAGGGAAAAGTTTTAAGAGTTACGAACACTTCATTTTTTTCTTTCTTCTAGGAGTCCCAAGCACTGCGAAAAAGCTGGCCTTTTCAAAAATTTAATTAACATCACACATCATTACTTGCCTCTCTATAAAATGATGCAGTCTCACTTATTTAATGTGCTCATTAGCCAGTATTTCATATTCATAAATGGTCTATGGTGGGAAAATTTTGAGAAATGATGCGAGAGCACACTTGAAGCTTAGCGGATGCTGAAGAAGGCTTTCCCACGTCCGTCCTGAAAAATTAGGTCTTTTTGTAAGCTGGAAGTGTGTTCTCCCATCATTGCTCAAAATCTTGCATACAACAAGGGGTTCTGAGCACCCAAGCCATTCATTCCTTATTTCAGTACAGGTTGGGCATGCTCCCCCCCCAATTCTATGATCAGAAAAACCCATTTAAACCCATTCAAATGAAAAAGGGGAGCGTGGAGGAGTTTGAGTGATGGAATTACAAGGAGGAGAAGACACTGACGGACATGGAAAACACTACTTTAAAGTGAGGACACGTTAAAAGTCCACCAAAAAGTTTGTATGAAGGACCTTAAAGCTAAAACATACTAATGCCACGGTCCAAAAATAAAAAGAAACACACACACACACACATTTTCAGAACCGCTTGTCCCTTACGGGGTCACGGGGAACCGGAGCCTAACCCGGCAACACAGGGCGTAAGGCCGGAGGGGGAGGGGACACACCCAGGACGGGATGCCAGTCCGTCACAAGGCACCCCAAGCGAGACTTGAACCCCAGACCCACTGGAGAGCAGGACTGTGGTCCAACCCACTGCGCCACCGCACCCCTTCTAAAAAGAAACATTATCCATTAAATGCATTCATTTAGCTGATGTTTTTCTGCAAAGCAACTTAGAATTACTAAACCATTTATACAGCTATTTAGTTTTTACTGAAGCAACTACTGTCTAGGACACTCAAGGGTACTACAGTAGGAGGTAGAATTCAGACCTGCCACCTCTGAGTCCAGAGGAATCAGTCCTTGCCACTATGCCACCTGGTACCCCATTCAATGGAAAAATATGCACAGATATAATTATTCCTCTGAAGGACTCCTATAATGAAGGGGAAAGTTCCGGTGTGAGTTGCAGCAACACAAACTCCCATCACATGAACCTCCTAACTGCCCCCGGTACCCCCAGTCCCCTCCATGCCAACCGCAGGGGTTTATGGGTGGTTGGGATGCTACTCACTATGAGAAGAACAAAGTAGGCCACAGGCACTGTATTTGTGGTTAGCTGTGTGTGTGAGAGAGAGAGAGACTGATACAAAGTGACAGTAAGTGAACAGAAGGAATCTGCCCTGGGAGTGCACACCCCCATGCATCCGAAAACATGTGGGGGTTTTTGTGTGTGTGTGTGTGTGGCTACATGGGCGCATCATACCGATCTCTGACGTTCCCGGGAACAGTTCCTATTTGGCGCCAAGGACAGTCACTGTTTGTAATGCAGACTGTCACTCTTACTGTGTGACACTTGCTTTTGTCATTTCATAATGAGCGGCTGCTTATCTGTTATGCGGAGGCCTGGCGTGGCATACTAATCCACAACACAAACTCGGTTATCTCACCAGATTCTATATTAGTAAGTCAGAATAGCTCCTACTTAAAGGAGCAACGCAGAGCAGCATAAAAAAAAAACGAACGAGAGAGAAACGCATTCTGAAACACGGCTATGGTACCGTCTCTTTTCTCACGGTAACTAGTAGAGTCGACACTAAGCCATGTTCAAAACACCGGATTCACAATTCTTTCGAAACTTGCTACCTAGGCTTACCGATTTTGGTTCAGAGCCTTACACAGTTAGTCAATCTGTTTTATTGTTGTCTGCAAGAGACTGGACATTCTGCTACGGGGCAACATGACACCTGGGACATAATAACTTACATATTGTCTGGAAGAAAGCTCTTGCAGCCAGCACTAGAAGGTCAAAGATGGGGAAATGGGAACATCTGTCCACAAACGGAGATGGCAATCTATACAGGCACATAAAGACACTTTCTACTTTTTGCCTTAGTTAAGTACAGCTTTTAGGCCACCTTTTTTTCTCCATTTTTTTTTCAAGAGCAAAGATGTGAAATGAGCTGGTAGTTGGTACAACAGAAGGACTCCAGGTTTAAAAATTTTTGATATAATGGCCCTAGAAAACTTATACCCATGTCCGGTAAGTGGACCAATGGCGTATTACAGACTTTTCCCCAAAGATTTATAAGTCATGAGTCCATCAGGCACAAATTGTATGACAACCTCTTTGTAGTTTTCAAGTTTATTACTTTTTTTCTTTTTAGTTTTCTTTTTGTTCACACACCACTACATCTGAGGCGAGTTTTGAGACCTCTCTTTTTCTGACTCACTTATGCCCTGATCTCGTAAGTGCTGGATAAATAGGTACGTTTATTATGTTGAATAATTTTTAATAACAATTTGTTTAATAATGGAAAAGTCTATATGCATCTAAGGGGGCGCAGTGGGTTGGACCGGGTCCTGCTCTCCAGTGGGTCTGGGGTTCGAGTCCAGCTTGGGGTGCCTTGCGATAGACTGGCGTCCTGTCCTGGGTGTCCCCCCTCCAGCGTTGCGCCCTGTGTTGCCAGGTTGGGACAAGCAGTTCAGAAAATTGTGTGTGTATATGCATCTACTCATGTAATGTATACTAGTTCATACAGTGGAATGTAACAAATTGTACTCAGGAACCACATGTCTGCATCTAAGTGTCTCTTCCAGCTAATGTAATGAACAAATTGTATTTTCTATGAGATGTACGTCGCTTTGGAGAAAATTGTCTGCTAAATGAATACATGTAAATATACTGTATGCGTCTTGTATTTTAACACATACTAACTGTAGAGTAGTTGGAAAAAATTAAATTTCTACCCTAATTTAGTCCTTAACTTCCATCTTCATTATTTTTAATATTTTAAATAATTAAAAAAATATTGTAATGCTTTGATTGCCATTTTCTTTAGACTGTTTTTAAGTGTTTGGAGGGTGTTTGTGGAAATATTTGGGCCTGTCTGTAAAGTCCAGGAACGCATTTTTTTCCCCTCATTAAAAAATGGAGAGAGGACATCTCTGTAAACGAACCGCTTCCAGGAGCGAATTCGGTCCATATGGCAGGGGACGCCTGCATAGTGTCTCTCCATTGTTATGGGGACAGTAACTTCATGAGACACGACTGCGGAAAAATCCATGCGAAGCCAGGCTTTCCAACAGCAAGACCATGCCATCATGGCAGATGTTCACAAAGCGCCGCACACCACCAACGAATGAGAGACACCCTGTATTGGTGCACAGGTGGATTTCCTCTCATTTACACATCCTAAACCTTTAGAACCTCTCTGTGACTGGAGAGTTTGGACGAACATTTTATGGCTCTTTAACACGTTTTGCGGCTAGACTGTACCTTTCTGTCCTTTTTCCATTTTTAAACCAGCTTGCCTGAAACTGGTGATAAAAGGGCCACATTTGGTGTGTGCACCATGTTTAAAAAGGGCCAAATTTATGTTAATGCACTGATGGTCAGCAGCCTTCTTTTCGCATGTAAAGGGCCAGGTGTAAAACTGCCACTTTTATGTACGCTGCAACTTGGCAATTTCATGTTTGTTTATTGACAAACGTGAAATAAATATGGCAGGCTTAGAGCACTCATTAAATGCAGCAAAACAAAAAGGCTTCAGGTCCCCAAATACACGTCACACTGCTAGGTGTGAAATATAAATAGCCATTTTTTGTTCCTTATTGGGAACACAAACGCCCCTGCCCCCCACCTCACCAGCCAAAAAACATGAATGCAGTTTCGAAATGTAAAATTTAGGAGACCTTCATTTTCATACTGTTGTTATAGCAACAGTAGACACTGAGACGTCCCCCTCTGAGCCCACTGCTGCATATTAATGACCTTCTCGCAGGTATTAATTAGGCGAGGCACGCTACAGTGGGCAGAGACCATGTACGCTGCAGTGCTGGGATGAATGGAGGCGGGAGGGGGACGTTGCACCTCGCCTGACCAGGTCGGTCGGCCCACATGACTGGCACCGTTCCCCCGTGCAGGCACTGACGGAGCAAGGCCGGACCGCGCTGATGAATCATGCATGAATCTCCGTCTCGCTGCGTTTCCTGATCTCCTGCGTCAGACTGGGAGGGGCCAGCGCTGCTCTGATACCAGCAGTGCTCCAAAAGCTCAATACCCTCATCCAGACCTGTCAAAAACACAGGCACACACACTGTACATACCTGCATCTCACATTCAACTCCAGTCAACCTCTACATCAACACCTAATAATGATCTCAAAAGGCACCCAATCCCCAACCACCTGAGGAGGTCCCCATGCTGGCTTAGACACCGCCCCCACGACCCTCGGTCAAAAACGAGTGATAAAAATTAGCACTATTCTTACGCTGCTCAAATGTGTAACTCTAAATAAAGGCATATGTAAATACACATCATACATCACCTTCGCTACGCTTCCACCTCTCAGCCGGACACTAATACATTTCATTTAGTCAACGTGAAAGATGTTTCCACACACCCAGCCCACGTTACCGATTTTACTGAAATAATAAATCGAGAGATGTCAAACTTTTATAGCCAACTGCAGCCGCCAGAGCACTGACAGGTTACTGGTTCCCAATATCGAGGTACAGTGTCTTACCACACATGTGAGCAGACAGAGCTTAAAAAAAAATCAGAGAAAAAAAAACATTTTGCATAATTCTTTGTTAAATGCTCTGAGGCAACCTGTTGGGAAGAGCACTATAAAAAAAATAAATTGAATTGAAATTGAATTGAAAAACAGAAGAGCTTGCAGGTTGCTATGGAAACAGCAAACAGCAGGTAGAACTCTTTAATTTCCCTGCAGAAAGCTGGGAGGGGAAAAAGTACACTGCACACAAATTCTCCTGACCAACTTCATGAAGACACAGATCTAAGTACACAGTACTCGGCGGGGGAGACCATAATACGAGCATGTGTTGCCAGTCTTCGTTACCGGAAAGCATGAAGCATGTGGTACAGACAATGCTTCTGTGATGACACCCGTCACACATGCACCGTGTTCTGAGTCACCGATCAAATGCCACGGAGATCATCACCTCCAGCCAGACTGATTCAACCAAAGTTTCAGGCATCTCTGTGGAGCCAGCGAGACCGACTGTCATACCGCATGAGCCTTCACGGCGAATATGCACCATACACTGCTCCCAAGGATCACAGCTCTGTGAGTACTGAGCACCGCCCCACCCCAGTAAAGACGTTTATTTCAAAACGCCAGCCAAGCAGGGAAATATTTTGGCTGCACACTGTGTGCAGCATTAGGCCCGAATCCTGAAAATGCCAGTGTTTCATTCTTCCTTCCAAAGAGCCTGCAGACAAAGAAACCATTTGTTCTGTTTTTGGGAGAGCCATACTGTACTTCGTTTTTTTTTTAAAAGCAACAAGCAGATGATAAAATCACGAGAACAGTCAAACGTGAGGCCCTCCCGCTGTAAGCAAAAATTTAACAGTAATCCAATTGCAGGACAATGCCTGTGGTGAACTGGTGAGCATACTTGGTGAGCACAAGGATGTACAGTGAACTCAGCATGTGAGCCAGGAGGACAGGTGAGCCCTGCGGCCGCTCTGCGGCCCTACCTGCGAGCGCTCCAGGACGAGCAGAACCCCGCTACTCCATTGCTCAGCGTGCAGTGTCATTGGGGTGTCTCAAATAAGGTCTGCGGGGCCTGCTGTGAGGAACGGAGATGATTTCACCTTTAAAACACTAGCAGGAACAACAGGAGCTGTCAATGTAAAATGCAGTGCTTGTTTTCTGCCAGTGGCCCTCAAAACTAGTCCTGCTATACCCCCTTGCATGCTGGTTCCTGTTCTAACAGAACCTGTCATTCATTTTGCCCAATTCAACGATTCATTGAGTAAACGGTCCAACTCCATCACATTACCTGCCATGATTTTTCAGCTGCGCTGCGGTGTTTTATCGAGTAACACGAAGTACTGTAAAATTAGAGCACCTCAAAAAAATGCTCAGAATTTAACGGAAAGTATCCACGGTCACGTTCATTGCACAAGCGCATAGTTGTTAATGTTTGGTAACGAATGTTCGGCCTAATTCAGCATTTGTCAAATCCCTTTGTTCTTTGTGCTGCAAATATCTACCTCTAATAAATTATGTAATGCACATTTTTTTGTACATTAAGTTGTGCATATGTTTTGACACTGTATTATAAGACTGCAAAACTAAACTGAAACAGGAGGCAATTAAATTGCTTTAACCAACCAAGGCTAAGCAAAATGTTACTAGCAGCCACAGGTTATTTAAGATGTAATCATGGGCAGGGGGGGGAGAAATCAGGAAGAAAATATCCCTATTTACTTATTTTGCATCTCCTCAACTAATTCACCAACTAACACTTTCACTTCTACATGATTTGGACTATGCTATTCATTAAGCTAAGAGCTCAGTCAAGGCTCATTACACATGAGCTCAGTTTGAACAAAAACCAGCATAAACACAAGTACACGACGACCAGGATTGAGAAATACTGTCTGCCTTCGGAGCCCTGATGACTTTGAAACCAGCTCTCCGCCAAGTTCACACAGCTCCGGAATCAGTGATAAAACCTTGTCATTATGTATTCACCGTTAATACTATTAAATGATCAAGGCCATTACACAACTGCATTTCAGCATGCAACACACCAAAAACGGAGAGCAGAGTGTCTAAAAATGTCGGAAAAGTAAAATGAGTAAAGATTTAACATGATACTACTTAATTCGGTGTCTGCATTCATCCTTTGTTACTTAATGTACATTGTTTTCTTTCTTTCTTTACAACATCAAAGGCTGGAGAATTATACAATGCTGCCCCCCCAGCCACAACATTCATACAATGGGTGCAAACATTCCTTGACAATTTCACACAACCCAATATTTTGTAGTCATGCTGTCACGAGCGCTGAAGAGCCTCCTAACTTAAATGTCCATCTGCTCTTCACTTTCTTTTAAATACTTTGGCAACTTGTAACTAAAATGGCCGAAACCAACATCTTGGTGTCATGCCATGGTGTCACATACACTTCCATGTGACACTCACGAAGCACAACGAGTGAAAAGAAAAGTCTAAAAAAAAAGTGAGACCCTTTTCATTGCTCAGCTTTTCCTTTTATAGTTTTTTTTTGAATATTTACTGCAACTTTTGTTGAACCCAAGGCAGAGCTTGAAAGAATGATACAATGATGAGATTTCTTACTGTTATGTGGCTCGTGTATACCATTACTGGTTGTACAGCTTATGGAGAAGCAAACTTGTGTCTTTTCAAAAGATCAGCAGCTTTCAAATGTAAACAATGTGGAAGAGTCAATGACACAAAATTTAAAATGAATACTGCGAGCCCAGGTAGAGATGCTCATTCTGAGCTCCATATTGTGGTTCTTTCGAGATTCCTTTGTGACACAGTGATGGCAGTGAATCACAGAACACAAGTGTGTTTGTATCAGCAATGTGTTACAAGTGTAAAGTCACCAGTTTCTTGCCTTTGACAGATGTGGATAGAAAGCCAGCAAGTTTGACACAAGACTGCAACTCGCTAAGCATCTAAAAATTACATTCAATTAACACGTCAAGAATGTCTGAAAATTATTACGTTTAAAGGCTGAAAAGATTTCAGTGT
This sequence comes from Scleropages formosus, assembly GCF_900964775.1. Lineage (NCBI taxonomy): Eukaryota > Metazoa > Chordata > Actinopteri > Osteoglossiformes > Osteoglossidae > Scleropages > Scleropages formosus. The sequence continues at coordinate 18,585,309 of NC_041828.1, read as the reverse complement.
GCAAACACCGTCTTATGAGCTATAATCACTGAGGAATCACGAGCTCAGAAGACTCTGCACTGTCAAAGTACACACTACATGTAAGACACTCAAATACGACTGTAAAGATTACATTTTTGATTTGGTGAAGGTCTGAATCTGTTGGTGAGTATCCACTGCATGTACCAAAGCAACCTGAGCATCTGAAAGGTAAATCCATCGTCAACAACCACTTGTCCAGAGCGGGGTTGTTGCGAGCCGGAGCCTAACCCGACAACATAGGGCACAAGGCCGGAAGGGGAGGGGACACACCCAGGACGGGACGCCAGTCCATCACAAGACACTCCAAGCAGGACTAACCCCAGACCTGCCACACAGCGGGCACCAGTCTAACCAACTGTGCCATCACACCCCCGTTCCAAAGGTAAATTCACAGTGCAATTTAAAAATGTTAAAAATGTTTTCATTACTGTTTATACCCATGTCTGTTACAGTGCCAGATGAGAGGCAAACCAGCGAAGCACACACCGGCTCTACAAGTGCCGGTCAATCGCTCAGCCGACACACAGAACCTTTAATAAGTACACGATCACTCATTCTAGGGCTGTCTGCACTGTGTACATGGTTAAGTTGCTTCACATCAACAGTAGTTACACTACAACTAAAAAAAAAAAAAAACCCACTCCTTTAGTATTTCCCCTCAATACTCAGTACACCTCAGGTTTAAAAAAAAAAAAAAAGGACTATTACAACTGTGTGAAAAGTTAAGGGTGCTCTGGGGGCCCTTAATGTCAGCACTGTTTTTTCTGTCGCTCCAACGAAAAATTCAGTGTCGTTCTTGTGTCATAAAGGAAACCTGGAGAGGAGGGTGACAGCATGAAAAAAAAAGCAGGATGCCATTCAGATGAAACCACCCTTGAATGTTGGGGAAAATTTAACAACATTTCATGAACTTTTCCCACAATGAGGAGGGGCTGAGGCTGAGTGAGTATGCCCACCCTGTCTCTGTGCTCCTCCCCTTCTGGTCCACCCTACTGCATGCAGCCTGATGTCCTTCTGAACCAGGTTAGATCGAGAAAGTCTGCTCTCACGGGTGTCTGCAGGGGCCCAAAAACCTGTGTGGCTTTCATGCTTTCTTGAAAACAGAGGGCAGTTACCTAGGAAACTCAGAGCAAAAAATAGGTGGCAACCATGAAGGATTCACCAAATATGACCATGTGCATCTTCATGTAACTGCACTCATCTCTCATTAACTTTTCACAGCCCAGAAACAGCTGATCCGACTAACATTTCTTTCAACACACAGTAACTTATTTTGAGGCTCACACCCAAGAAAGAAGTGCAACTGCATCGATTGTCACCGCAGTGGTGACCCAGCATTTCAATAATGAACACCTACCTCCTCCATTGAAAGTAAGCCTTGTCATCTTAAATTCAAGATCTTGTATTCTGGGGATCTTTATTCCCTTTTAATTAGGGTTAGCACTTAAGCAAGACCACAGACCCATTTCTGTTGTGGGATTCAAGCCTTTGATGGTGATGACAAGAAGCAAAAGGCATGTGGCCTGCTGTACAGTCATGTCAACCCCCAGTAAGCACGGGGGTGGCTGTTATTTGAAGGCGGGTGACCGGCACCATTCACACATGGTCATTAGTGCCTTTGTGGAGAGCCTTAAATACAGATAGAGCAGAATCCTCCTTTTCAAATATAATACATTTGCAAATACAATGGATGATTTTTTTTTTTTTTTAAAAATTATACCACAAAACTGTCAAATTTTCCCTTAAATTATCTAGAAAAACATAACCACTTGTGCACTTGTGAATAACTGCCTTTATTAACTACCATAAGTAATGGCAACCAAACTCAGGCACACTTCTCTCCTCTCGGCTGGTACAAGAGTCAGCAGTGTCACAACCATGTTTCTCTACACATACGTTTCCAAAATACTAACATTTCTTTAATCAACTTTGGAGCATGCGCCCGGACACAGTGGTGACTGTGTAGAAAAGCTGGGTCAGCCGCTGTAAAGTGGGACAGAGAGTTGGCACAGTGCAGCCATGTTCACTGCTACCACAGGGCTCTGTGTGTGTGTGTGTGTGTGTGTGTGTGTGTGCGCACGCACACAGCCATCGTGTCTCTTCACTCTGCTCTACTTCTCCATAAACGCAACGAAAGTTTTAGAGCCACAGCAGCAAAAACAACAATGACACTTGTAAACACCATACAAGAAAATTTAACATTAAGTGTAATTAATGTAATGCACAAATTGTATTTTTACTGAGATGTACATCGCTTTGGACAAAATGAATAAATGTAAATGCTCCGACCATCTATCACATTCTCAGACTGCAACTGCTCTTTGTTTGGAGAGTAAAGAAACAATCTCACTGCTGCATTCAAAATGCTTCTAGTTCAGGTACATTCTAACATGTACCACAAAACATGACATTTAAAATATTATTTAAAGAAACTAGCCATTTAAAGTAATAATTACCTCAAGTAAATGTCATCAGATTGTTTCTAATAAGGACAGGCCACCAACCAAAACTTCAACACAGGCACAAAATCACTAACACGGATTAAAGCGGAACATACACCTAAAATGTGATAATTTTTTTGAAACTGTCAACAGGATGTGAAAACTGAGATACCATAGAGCACAACTCCAAGTTAATGCCACTAAACACATTTACAACTCTCAACCCCCACACACTTCGCCAAGAAGCAAAGGCAGCACTACAGGCCTCGAAGTTCTCCGTTCTGTCCCAAACTATCCCACAAACACATTTATCAGTCATGTGTGCAGAAACCTCTACACCTTTTGCTTAGAACACAACAAAACAAATGTGTTTAAACACACTGTATTAAAACAGCTGGAGACTGAAGTCATTTTCTACATGTGGAATTTCCCCCTCAGAAAATTACCAAAGATCAAGGGTTTTCAGCTCAGGTCCTGATGACCCCATCATGTGTACGTTGGCTTTTCGCTCCAGCTAACACCCACATTACTAATGCTTGCTCTACCTGTTTACCGAAACTGCATCGTTCAAACAATGTTACACTGAAAGCAGGAGTCGAAAACCTCATTTTCTGCATCCATTTACACTCATTCATTCGGCTGGTAATTTTTCTGGAGCAATTCAGGGTAAGTACCTTGCTCAAAGGTACTGCAGCCAGAGGTGGGGATCGAACCTGCGACCTTTGGATGTGTTTTATTCCAAGAATGCCTGACACAATGACAAGGACTACAAGTGCTATTTCTTATAAGCATCGTTAGGCCCGGGTACAACGGCTACAGGAAACTAACTGCTAACATTTATAACAACTACAGCAAAAACCAATTACACTTAGCTGACGTTTTTCTCCGAAGCGACTTACAACATTAAGCGACACACCCTTTTATACAGTTGACTTTTTAGTGGCACATTTTGGGGTACCTTGCTCTTGGGTATTACAGAGGAGATGGGATTGGAAACTACAATCCCCAAGTCTTACTACCCCAAATGTCACACATCACATGGAGAAGAATACTGAACAAAAAAAATAATGGCCCTCAGTTTGTCTTAGACCACACTACTATTCAGTTTTACGGCACATTTTTTCCAGAGAACCCAGGTTTGGCTGTGTCACCATAGCATTTGGAGCAGAAATTTCACGACCGAATGTCCTTCCTTACACCAACCCTTACCATTTGCCTAGGCTTGGGACCAGCACTCACTACGGGTAACTCAGCAGCACCAATCCACCTGAACTGCATGCCTTTGGAGTGTGGGAGGAAACCCACACAGATATGGGGAGAACATGCAAACTGTACACAGAGAGGAAATCAACAGTACTTGCTGCACCACCTTATCTCATACACATAATACGTGTGTATTTGTATGCTATATGTATGTCTTACGACCATTTTACCTGGATTTCTTTGCACACGGCACATTGCTGTCTGTCAGAGCTTGAAGGAAGAAACGGTGTCTAGTGCTTGCTGTTACCCACTGACCGGTGGATCACCATGCCAGTCATGGTTTGGCAGATGGATCCAAACGGCAGTTTGCAGCACTGGCCACTTAGAAATCCAGCCACCATTCAAAGAGCAAACATCAAATTAAATAACACTTTGCTCAGTTGTACCCAGAAGTGTCTTAAACTAAATTTTACAACCTCAAGTGATTACTTCATTGTCCAGGATGCAGCGAATTTCAAGCCAATGGACTGTTTATGTTTGCGTGTATTTAACTGGGTTTTCTCTAAAGAGACTTACGATATGAAGCTGCTTATAACTACTTCCCAATTTATAAAGCTGTCTAATCTTTACTGGAGCAATTTTAGAGTAAACAGCTCCTCAGGGGCACTAAACGAAGAGGTGGGATGCCAACTGCAAAGCATCAGCTTTAACCACTATGCCACCTGCTGCCCTGTTACACACTAGATGGCAAAACATTAAACACCTAGACAGGCCCCAGGAGCTCCTGAGCCTGCTAATGTTTGTTCCCTGCACTCAGACTATAGGCCACAAAGCTTAGACTGCTGTCAAACTAGCCTGTGTCACAGCTCTATGTTACCAGAAGTCCTAGCTGAGCAACAAACAAATCTCCTAGGCAGGGTGGGATAAACAGCCTTCAGAGATCTGTAGATCAAACACTCCTGGCCAGTTCTGAGGAGCATCACTGTTCTCGTATGGCACCGCTGGACTTGCAAAAGTGAAAAGATTGCAGAGTTGAGGAAGAGATGAACTGGATGCGCAGGGACAAATCCGAGCCCTTATATTCTCCCTTCACAGCACGACAGCCAAGCCAGCTTGGGACCTGTGAGCACAAGGCAGACACCTTATACTCTGTGCATGTTTTGAGCAACTTGCTTCTTTTTTCTCTACTAACTGCAGGATTCAACGGCAAAATAACTTTACCCGTTGCCCAGCAAGTGCCCAGCTGAGCAAAGGGTGAGAAAGCCCAAAACATATTGTCCACCCTGGGAACATGGCCCAAATAACATTTCCGGGACGTCCACACTACATATGACCAATGGAGGGCAAATTTATTGATGTATAACTAGGGAGGCTTGTCACAAACACAATTTCAACAGCATGCAGATTGAGACTCTGGCTGCAGCAGTGTTTTGGGTCTTTTCTAAAACTTCACAAAGTGGTGCAAGGCAAAAAAAGAAATTAAAAAGGAGTATGAGCACAACACACTTACCAAACACGGACGCAAGACCATTTTAGACATGGACATGTCACAACAGAGCACGTGTTTCACCATGGACAAGTAAAACACATTTATCTAAACATTAGCTGCATGAGCATCCCATCAATGAAAAGGCCATTACTGATGGTGTATACATCAGGAACAGATGGTAAAGCCATAAGGCTCTATGCTGCCAATATAGATAACTACACCTGGATCCTGTCCATAAATTGGGCTTATAGTAGATTGTATTTCACATGGATCATGTTTCCTTTTATATAAAAGTACTAGGCTGTTTAGCATTGTTGCTTTGAATGGTCTTGATGTTGAAACTCTTTAGAGAGAAACTGATACTGTATGGCCGTAGAGACGGAACATGATACAGGGGGGCTGGTGGAGTACTAGGTAATCCTCTGTTCAGCATTTGCAATAAAGCCCGCAAATGCGAAAATCTGTAGATCAACAAATTGTGGCCAGAAAATTCTATCCCTAGGAAAAATGGGGATAAAATGTATGATTAAATTAAAGGCATGACTTCCACATTAGTTACTATTCAGACAATTCAAATGATGTTGTGGATATAGTTATACACTGCCTAAGCAGGCTTACATCTTGCACTAACCAATGAAGTTTGACCTCCTCAAAGTGCTTCAAAGAATTTAGATTTTTTAGGCTACGAAAGAGTCTTAAGAGGTTCAGTCATGGGCTGAAAATGTAAAATAACAGCACAGAATGTTGCATTTTTATGATGTATAATATCATGGGTCTTTCTCACTGACAGTGAAAAACTGAGTCTGTAAGAATGTTATTCACAGCTTTGTTGAAGAGCGCAAATGTGACTGTGCTCAAGAAACCTTGTCAACTACTTTGGTAGTCAGCTCAAAGAAACTGCTGCTTAGCTACCCAGCTAGATATTAAAATCATAGCTGGCAAGGAACTGTATTTCACTTTGCATACTTGTATCAAACAAAGCTAACAAATCACTTTAGCACATACCATATAATAAGTATAACATACATAATGTTACTTTTTATCACTCGTTTTGTCTAATACTAAATTGCCGGTTGAGAAAACCAAGGAGGCGGGCGCGGTAGCGCGGCGGGTTTGGCCTGTGCCCGTTCTCTGGCAGAGCTGGGATTTGAGCACTGCTTCGGGTGCCCTGCAATGGACATAACCTTCCTTAGTTTTCACACACAGACTGAAACTGCTTGTCCCGAGCGAGGTCGCGGTGAACCGGAGCCTAACCCGGCAGCACAGGGCGTAAGGCTGGAGGGGACACACCCAGGACGGAACGCCAGTCCATCGCAAGGCACCCCAAGCAGGACTTGAACCCTAGACCCGCCAAACAGCGGGACCCGGCCAAACCTGCTGCACCACCATGCCCCCACACAGATCATGATATATTTCCAAAAACTGCCAACTTAGTTGCACAGCCAGGGTAAAGGAGATTTAGAGTTGGCACCACCAAAACTATACTGAAGTGCAACATTTATAAGATGAACTGTGCATAGTTTTATATTTAGACACGCAGAGCTGGAACACTGGAGTTACATATGTATGTGATTTAACCATTAATAGTTGAGTTCATCTAACTGCAAGCTATCAGTCTGTGTCCTGAGTTTAGACTTACAGTCGAGCACGATATCGGTGTGGAAAGGTGGTAGCTGACATCAACGCTCAGTGTGATGGATCTACCCAACAAAAGGGAGAGAACACCCTCCGAAGAGGCAATGTAGCACTGAGAAGGCAAAAGGTGACCCAACTTGTAGACAAGACTTTAAAATATTCAGTGTTATTTAAATATCTATACTGTTGACAATGCGTTTGCCAGTGTAACCACACTTCAGAAATGACTGTGAGGGAAAGCAGCCAAGGTCCAGTCCCTTCACACCACAGAAAGCTCCCTGGCAGGGGATGGTCCAAGTGTAAACTGAAGACTTCAATTAACTGCACCGACAAGTTAACTACTAGTGACAAGGCGGTAAAAATCAGTAACTTAAACTGCACTGTTCTCTTGTATCTCGCTTCCATGCGCTGCCTAAAAGATAAGGGTGCTGGCTAAGAAGTAGCTTGAGAGGTGCTATATTATTCTTTCAACTACATACCAAAGTGACCCAAATTCAGGCTAACTAAGTCTGACGACATCATTTTCGGTCATCAATTATAACTAATTTTGTGAGACATTTCTTCTCTCCTCTCATTAGACATACTTGAAAAGGAAAGGACAAGGCATTTACTCTGTAGATGTATTTATCGCAAAATAAATAAAATGAAATAGAATTCAACAGCTTTTTGAAGCAGCAGCAGACAAGATAGGTCAATAGGTCCTCAGTTCAAAGCAGCCAGAATCTCTGACAGCACAGCAGGCTAAAATAGGAAATGGGACTATGTAGGTGAACACCCTTTGGCCGTACATAACCTTGCCGACATGAAGAGATATTGCTGTCTAATAGCACCCAGGCCAAAGCAATGGAAGCATATCAGTCGCGGTTTATTATAAGACTTGTCTTAATCGAAGGAGACTCAAAAAAATGGGCGCTGCCTCCAATCCTGAATACGACCCATGTATCAGACAGATACAACTTCACCGTATGGAATGCATTCCCCAAGAACAAGAGAACTGGTTCAGGTTTCAGTAATTATTTGAAGTACACTTCTCTGGCTCAGCTGCGCACTAATCCCATGAGAATAAACAACTGAGCTTTGAGAATTCAATTAAAATCTGTTACAAAAAAATCTGTCCATTTTCAGAGGGCCTACTGCTAAGCCTTCAAATATCTCTGCCAAAAAGAAGCTTGAAGAACCTGTAAATTGAGCAGGACACAAACTGCAGACCAGAGAGCAAATAATTCGTTATTAATATAGCTTACAAGACTCGGTTAGCGAGGTACATGAATAAAACTCATGACAAGTCCGACACTAAGACACCCGCTGAATGCAGATTTTCCTACGAGAAGAATCTCTCACATTTCCTCCAGAAGAGCTTAAGCTGGTTAGTCTTTCTAGGCTAACTGCTGCATGAATGTCTCCTTGGAACACAATGGGCACCTGCGTCTTCCCTGCAGCTGAGAATAAGGCTCTTTACAGGTCTCCACTAGCTCTCCTGGACAATGCTTGCAGCTCACAAGGCCATCCTTACTGAGAGGCACACAGAGGCCTGTATCGGGACAGCGCATACTTCATTACCTTCATGGCTTCCTCCTATGTACTGGGGGCATTTCAGGCAGCTCTACGAAGCAAAATTAAAGAGTGGTATTTATACAGAAATCCAATGACACATAACATTTAACAGTTGTATTTGCATTTATTCATTTAGCCAACCCATTTCTCCAAACCAACTTACAACATTAAGCAACCTACAATTACTTACTCATTTACACAGCAGGGTAGCTTCTACTTGAGTAATTCCGGAAGGGAATGTTGTGCAGGGGTACTACAGGTTAGGTGGGATTTGAACTTGTAAACTGTGAGTCCAAGGAAGGCAGCTCTAACCTCTACACCACCCGATACCCATTCAATGACATCAGCATGTTGATATTTATTTAGCTGATGCTTTCCTCCAACCCAGGTTATGTTACCATTTTATACATCTTGGTACCATTTACTGAAACTAAGTAGAGGTGCTATAGCAGTAGGTAGGATTCAAACCTGAGTCCTCCAGTTGCCCAGCCACACACTACTACTCTACAAGCTTAATACAACCATACCGTACATTATAAAAATCAGTACAACCTTCATGTAACACTAGGCTGTGCTTTTATTACAATGGATCAACCTCTACTTCAACATCAGTTAAATTTCTGTTTACAGACTAATTTCTCCCTTATTCGCAAATATATTAAAGTGTTCTGATGTGCTACTGTGAGATATAATAGCCGTTTATCTACTTGAATTTGTCAACTTTATCAACAATGAAGTTAACGGCGCTTTGCCATCGCATTTCACATAATGGTTGTCGAAATCAACAAATCAATCACATCTTTCCAATCTTGCCTCCTGCTGAAAAAGATTATGTATATTTTTATTAACTCACTGTGTGCGATAATACATAGTGAGAAATCCCTAAGTGATGTCAGGGAGACAAGTGGGGCCAACCCACCGAAGGCAGTATCACCTCAAAACAGAACGTCAACATTCTCTACATTTAAGTACATAATAAAACTTTACTATTCATAGGAAATTGTGATTTCATAATCTATAATCCACGAAAAAACCCGATCAGCATACACCTTACCACACCATTTTAGGCTTTTGCTCTTTACAATCAATCACACCTAAAAAAAAAAAAATGCAGCACTCTTTCCTCTAATTATAGGTTGCAGGCTAGAAATGAACTTTCTAGTGCATCTTTTACTAAATATACTGAATACTTTTTGATCATGTGTGTGATGTATTTAATAAGACCACAGGTGCTTTCCAAATAGGAGAATTGTTTTCTAAAAATCACTGGGGGGGGTAAGGACCTACATCAACAAGAATGCCCAGCAGCAGTCATATCCATAGCGCAGTCACAACTTTATACAGGATATATATACATTCAATAAGTGGGAAACACAGGCCGGGCCGCAGCACAACTTGCTCCGTATAGTACAGTATATTTCTGTAGCGTGTGTGTCGGAGCCCCGACGCCTCGGTCTATCCGAGAGCCGCACACAGGTTAAAGCGGGGGCGGGGACTTCACCGTCTCCCAACTTTGCAGGGTTCTAGTTCTTCTAAGGTTAATTCTGATCGCCTTGCAGAAAGTGAAGGTAATGCCAGATCTCGGGGTGTCGCTGCGAAAACGTGGTTAAAGGTGTCACTGAACTGAGCTGGGAAGGCAGGAGCACCGAGAGGCAGCAGTGTGGACACGTCTCTCTCTCCAAGCTGCCTGCGCGGTGATTTACCCGCTCGCACAGCCTGGTAACTTTTACCCAAGCAACTCGCGGTGAGCATCTTGCCTCAGCGTACTTACGGCAGCAGGAGGAGGTGCGATTCGAACCCAGTCTCAGGCTGCCCGGGTCCTTCGAGTGCAGCGAGGCGGCAGCGCTAACCACTACGCCACCCGCCGCCGCGCTATTCCACTCCTCCACGTCACTCCGTGCGCGCTCCCAAGTCGGACGGGGGTCGGAAATCTCCACTCGGCTCCTGCGTGTCGAGCTCAAGCGCCGGCGCGTGCCCGCCGCTCCGGGTACCCGGCCCGGGTATTGTGTGCGCGCCGCCGAGCCGCCAGACAGTGAATGGTGGCAGGGGAGGAGGGGAGGCGTCACCGCGCCGCCGCCGCCGCCAGCCGCCACCAGCCGCAAATCGAACCACTTCGCCTCACGATACACTACTTACCCCGTTAACGGCTGGTTACTGACTAGTGAGCCTACTTGAGGAACTAACCCGAGAGGGGCTGCAAATCAAATGTGCCAGCGCAGTGGCGGCGGCTGAAACGAACGACGGAACGGAACGGCCGAGCGCGGGGACGCGACGGGTACTTACGGAGCTCGCCGAGCGCGGCCACAGGCACAGTCGCTGCCGCTCGCCAAAGGCACGCGTGACAGTGGCCAAAACGGCTCTTAATTCACTCCTGGCGACACGTCCTTAGCTCGTTCGCAGGCAGGCCACCGTAACGCCATTTTTAAATCGGAAGCCATATTTTCGGCGACTATTTCGACATCATTAAAAAAGTAAGACCGAGACGCGCTTTTCCCCCCTCAGACGCCGCCCGGGGCTCGCGAACTAACTGGCGTGCGCGCGAGGGAAACTTCTCCCGATGTTGAGTAACAGCAAACACTTTAGCCGAGCAGCTAACCCGCCCCGCGGCACAGGAATTCGTTTCTTGTGCGTGTAGTGTTTTGTTTTAGCTTGACGGCTAGGCGGCCAGTTCGCCCGTAGCGCAATTTTTTTTTTGGGGGGACAGGCGAAGTTGAAGATGCTGCTAGCCTCGCTAGCCGCCGAAGTTGCAGCGCCCCGCCAGTGGCGCGAGGGGCGCGAGCTTCGCTGAGCGGCCGCCGCGCAACTTCAGTCCGGCCGGCCGCTCGCGCGCGCGCGCGGACTTGTTTCCTCACACTGTCCCCTCGAAAGCGGTCCGTTAAACACAGTGTTTTGGCACATTCTTACCTGCCCACTACATTCGTGGCGCTCGGTGGGCGATACGGCGGTGCGTTTCCACAACAGTAACAACAAAAAAAGAGGAAAAACGGACCCAGCTCCTTCCCAGCGTAGCGAAACAAATACGGTGATTAATTGTAAAGATTTTGTTACTGAATCCTAAAGACAACAGTGTGGGAGGGGGGGGCACTTCTTTCACCGGGGGAGCTACGCCAAAACCACGTGACTCCTACGTCAGCACACTAATTTGCATACGAGACCCAAGTTACTTTCATCGCGGAGTTTATGAATATTTCACTTTTTTTTTTCCCTACGCGAAATAAGAAACTCTCGTCAGGTGTCAATAGTCCACTAAGGCGTGTGACGTCACCGTCACTGGGTTCTTGCAGATGATCTCCTGGGTGAAAGTTGACCTGCAGTTATGTCATCTCCTGATTCTGAAAACGTTCGATAATTGGATACGAAAATAGATTAAAAAAAAAAAAAAAAGACAGACTCCGGCGTCACATTAAACAAGTTGGAGTATAAATAAATAAATTGATGTGCTGTGTGTACAGCACAATATTGCTGTGTTTTTGTACAGCTCAAGCGTCAAGGGGACTGGATGCATGACTTATTTAACATGTCAAACAAAATCATGTATTTTTAATCTGTCGCACATGAAAGAAAGTAGGTCTAATTTGAGCGATGCTGCATCAAATGTGAAGTGACTTCCCCGAAACAGCCTTCCTTGTGCAATTAAAATTATTCCACAGTACAATTACAGCATCAATCGGCGTCCGTTGTACTGAGCTGTATTATATATCAGTGAGTATTACAATAACTCACTTAATTGTTTCAAAAAACGTTTTCAATCTTTCCCGACAGTGTAAACAAAGAGTGTCAGTGAATAGTCGCGTGGGTTTCTGAAGAAGCGCTGAAAATGGACATTAATGAGCAGAAACCACTAGTCTTTGCGGAGGTGTCGAGACATGATTGTGTCAAACTGCATAACGGTCTGATGACCCCAGTCGAAGCCCGGGGGGCGGAGACACAAACTGGCCAACAGCGCCCTCTGCTGCTCGCCTCTTGTACGGAAACGCCTCTCCCGCATTGCTTTCCATGGAATATCTATCTACCTTACATGTATTCGAATATTCAGCAGACGCCTTTCTCCAAAGCGACGTATGAACCAGTATGCATCACATGAGACGCTGCATAAAAGTTTATCCATTAATCGACAATTTCTAATCACAAAGTTATTAAACAAACATTTACCTGTTTATCAAGCACTTAAGAGATCATGGGAGAAGTGAGTTCCAAGGAGGTGTCTTTGAAGACCCTTCTTAAATGTAGAGGGACTCAGCAGTTCTGAGTGAGAGGGGGAGGTCATGTCACCACATCGGAACCGGAGAGGAAAACATGCCTGGTTTTGATTTTGGACCTTTTCTGTGTGTGACCACTAAGCGGGGGGAGGTGGATTCGCAGTGCGGTTGGTCAAAACTTTAAGGTTCTGCACATCAGCAATTAACTGAGCGATGATGGAACAGTGATCAGTGACCTGCTTTAAAAGATTCAACTCCACTTGGAGTTGATTTATTGTATGATCCTAATTTTTGAAATTATTCTCATAGTGAAAAAGTGTATCAATTAGCACATACTGATTACTTAATATCGATTCTGTTGACTTTTCTGTTGAACAATTTACCGATTAATTACATTATATAGTAAGAGGCATTCGATTTGCATTCCTCTGGTGTATCTTAGTTTATTGACATTATTCCCTACTGTCTTGTAGGGACCCAGCAGCATGCTGGTGTGCAGGTAATGCATTAATAATATCGTTCTTTGCTGTTTCATGACAGCAGTAAATCCCTGTAACATCCCCCCATACCCCCTTCTACTCACTGGGCAAGTGTGTCTCCCTGGTGCATGTACAGTCCACAGGTGGCCAGGCGTTATTACAACATATCACAGGCAGTGGAGGGGCGCTAACTTAATCAGACAAAAAAGCAACATTAATCTACAAAGTGAGTAATTCAGCAAAACCAAAAAAAAAAAAAAAAACTAATAGAAGCATTGCATAGCCCCTTATTGTTCCATAGTTCAATCCCATTCTCTCCAAAAAGTCTACCGAAATCCCTTGGAGCTTCATTGGCCGCACCTGGTACTCGTCTCCTTCCAGGGTACAGCTGACAATACAGCAGGCAGGGCGATGGACTGAACTCTGAGTGTGGACACATCTACTCTTCAGCACCATGTATGGCGCCACAGTGGCACAGCGCCTGGGTGGTGCGAGAGGATGTCGGTTCGATCCCTGCTCAGTCTGTGTGGAGTTTGCATGTTCTCCCCTTGTCTGAGTGGGTTTCCTCCGGGTGCTCTGGTTTCCTCCCACAGTCCAAAGACATGCTGTTCAGGTCCACTCATAGTGTGTGAGTGACACAAAGTGTGTGTGTTCCACTGATGTATGGATGAGTGACCCAGTGTAAGCAGTGTATCTAGCAGCATAAGTCGCCACGGTGAATAAGGTGTGTGGGTTGATAACACTACATAGTATCCATTGTAAGTCGTTTTGGAGAAAAGTGTCTGCTAAATAACTAAATGTAAATATATGTTCGGACGAGACCTTCAGTGAGACCCTAGTCCCAGCATGCTCTGTGGTCTAACCAGATATGAGCCTTGGCACCTAGTAGTGCTTTGGGGGCCAAGGGCCCTGCAGGGTTGTCCAAAAGCCCCCCCCCCAAGGGTACATGGACAAGTTCCAGTGCAGTCAAAAACCCTGGGGCAGTGGGGCAGTTCTGGGCAGGGGGCACAGGCTGCTGCACGGCTCCCTCGGAAGAGAACCACCAGCAGCGAGCCCTTTGCGGCCGAAGGAGCCGCTCGCTGCGAATCACAGCTGCTGCAAGAAGTTAAGGTCCTGCAGTTCTGGCAGAAGAACAGTGGAGGGTGTGAAGACACTGTCTTCAGAAAGCTGCTTCGCTGCAAGTATTTCATGAACCTGCACCACTAGCATCAGTGAGGTCCATTAATGATAATATCACTGGGCATTTTATATTGTTTATGACCTTTTTTTTTTTTTTTAAAGGATACCATTTAATTGTTCACTTTCTAGTTTTCAAACTGATAGTATAGGAGAGCTCAGGGGAGAAATACAGTGAGACCCTGTTTTTATCTTATGAGTGATATGATTGTGCAACGCCTTGTTGGAAAAATGGCTCTGGAATGAGCTTCGAAATGAGCTTGGACAACTTTTTAGGGGACGATGGAAACATCTGCCTCGCGGTACCAGTCTGTGAAGGGAGACGTTTTTTTTCTTGATCTGACCTGAATGCTTGTAATTGTAGATTTAATCATGACATGACATGCCTGCAAAGAAACAAGAATGTTCCAGAAATCGGCTCAGGGACCTTTTGTTAAATCACAGCACTATGGTGTGACTGACTGAAAGAGAGAGAGAGACACCAAAAGGTGGAGGACATGGTGCATTTTTCCCAGTGTAATTAGAGGTTTAGGGCTGAACATTTCGTGGCCCTCGATACTGAACAGAACATTCTAGATGCCTGTCACGTATTTGTTATCTGAGGTCCGTCGAACTGGCCTCGTACAGGACGTTCATCCCAAGTTTCTCATTAAACCCGCACTGCAAAACTTTCTGCTGCAGCCTTAAAGCCTTGAGACCAAACGTTTTTCTCCTTATTTCCACAAATCCGCTATTATTCTAATTTCCAGAATGCCAGTCAGGAGTGCAACACACGTGAAAAACGGAGAAACCTTCCTCGCGTTTTGCACACCTCTGTACCCGAGAACAGTCCCTCGTTACGTTCCGAATCCTGTTTTTATACTCGCATTTCTTTCTCTTTGCCATTATCTTTGGAAGGCACAGACGGCACCCAAATGGTAAATTCCCCCAAAACGCACAGCGATATGTCCGAGTGCCTGTGATTCAGATCCGTTCCAGGCCTTAATTTCTCCAGTGTCATATTCATAATTGTACGCACACACAGCGGCGTGTTAAGAACCCCTCAGATTTGGCTTGATCTTCTGCGGATGTTCGTTTGAACTGAATGGAGAAGGAAAGAGGCGCAGAGCACAGGTGACTCCCCACCTCTCACTGGGCACGTAGCGCTTTCCGAAGTGTTTCCATCACGCATTTTATTAGAACCGGCTCCGGTGGGGCAGGCTCTGCGGTAAAAATGCACACAAGTTTTTATTTTTTCGTAAAGTTTTCCACCGGTGTCACTCACTCGTCGTCCTCGATTTTTTTAGAGGGTGACAGATGACGTTCAACGTAAGCCCATCACACCTGATGAATTCTTGATACAGCGGACAGCTTGGCTGAGAAATCCCGTGTCGGCTGGCCTGCTTCGCCAAGTCGGCCACATCTGGATCCGGTTTTTTGCCAAAATGAATATTTGTACACACGAGTCCGCCTAAAGAGCGTAGCAACCTGTACAAGATGCTGAGCTCATGGACCACGAGGGCTGAATTATAATCAGGTGACCCCAGGCAATCGCCCAGGGGTTGGCGAAATTTAGGGGCACCAAATTTTACTGCTAAAACTGGAAAACAAATTATCTTAGGAAAAAAAAACAAAAAACCTTGCTTAATAATAAACAGTTTTATCAGTAAAGTGAAGATCTACCATTTTACAGTTTATCGTGATATAGGCGCCTTTGAACCCAAAGGTCACAGGTTCAAATCCCACCCCTGGCTGTAGTACCCTTGAGCAAGATGCTTACCCTAAATTGCTCCAGTAAAAATGACCCAATTGTATAACGGCTAAGTAACTGTAGGTAGATTAAGATTGTGAGTCACTTTGGAGAAAAGCATCAACTAAATGAATAAATGTAACCATATGACACATCACTGCTCTATTGGAACTTTGTAGGTGAAATTTTCAATGACTCAAACTGTCCTCTGCATAGTGAATAAGTGAATAGTGTTCATCTACCTTTTCCCTTAAGTATCTTCAGTGCCAAACATAAGTTTAGTTTTCAGCCGTTAAAGCATAAACTTGTGTTTTTTGCATATATCATGCTCAGAAACGTATTACTGTAATTACAGAAAAATTTGTCTATAAATTCAGGTTTCACCAACTAGTTATCTGCCTCATTTCAGTGTGACACCTGATTTTGTGGTGGTGTTTGTGGCTGGAAGAACATGTCAGATCCCAGATGTATAACTGGGTAAATAATTGTAAGTACTTAATGCTGCGCAGTGGGTTGGACCGGGTCCTGTTCTCCGGTGGGTCTGGGGTTCGAGTCCCGCTTGGGGTGCCTTGCGACAGACTGGCATCCTGTCCTGGGTGTGCCCCCTCCCCCCTCCAGCTTTACGCCCTGTGTTGCTGGTTTAAGATCCGGTTTGCCGTGACCCTGCTTGTAAGTTGCTCTGGAGCAAAGGGTCAGATAGATGAATAAATGTAAATGTACATATAGTAGCATCACAAAACAAAGAGCAGCCAGAATGTCTCAAAGACAACAACTAAAATGTGTAAATTACATTTTATTTGTAACAAAACAGTTATAGAGTACATAATAATTTACTGTTTTAAGATGTTTAGACACAAGATGTTCCACTGAGGTCAGTTCTGCAACATTAATTCTTCTACATCACAGGTCTCAGTATATAACACGCAACGTGTGTTCAACTGGCGACCTCAAAACTAATTTCGCCGTTACGCCCATTGTTTGCTTCAGTTCTTTTTCCTCTCAAGAAGCCCTATAGACCTAGTACTGTTTCTTCTCTACTGTGCATATTACTCATCATATAAAATATCGATTATAACAAAATACATGCTATAATGTTCTTATTAGTCATGAATTTGATATTACGCTTATTTGGATGCTCTTCTTTTTAAATGCAGGTATGCTTGAGCTGTAATGTGTCATTTTTGTTGAATTGAAAAAAATATCCCAATTAAGAATATCTCAAAAATAAAACCTCAGGAAATGAAAAACAAGTTGCCATGGCAGCAGCCAAGCACTGAGGGATTCTTTTTTTTTTTTTTTTTTTTAAATAAAATTACACAAACTGTACAAATGCTCCTTGCTGGTCACTTACAAAAGATAACTACACGTCGAGGAACAAGACATCACCCGTTTACACATTCGGAGTTCACGCTGCTTCCGTCATGTCATGCACCTCGAGAAAGGAATTACGCACGATGTCTCGTAGATATTGTCTTCTGTACTCAACCACAAGCAGCTCCTTCCCACACCCTCCCAAATTTTCCCACTGAAAGCAATTCCGGCACTTTCCTGTCCTCCCAGGCAAGACCATGGGAGAGTTTACAGAAATCGTTTTCTCGGTCGCGCTGCGATTCCCAGCCCCGTGTGGGTTCATCAGTACTTCAGTTGGGGGTCTCTCCCATCCCGGCTTTGCTGTCCAAACTTTTCCTCTGCCTCACGGCGCCAGGGTTTCTCTTCCTCCTCGAGAGGCTCCTGGCGAAGCGGTTGACGCCGGGTGACCTCACCTCAATGGCGTCGTCCGTGGGCAAAGGTTGGGGCCCAACGGGGCGAGGGATGGGGTAGTTGGGCTGGTAGTACTGGTGAGAATAGCCCCTGTATCCCTCGTACGGGTCGTCCTCCTCCTCTTCGTTGCCGTATGTCTGGTAGGACTCGGGGGGCAGTGGTACTATGGGAACATCGTGGTCAGTTGGGCCACCTTCACATTGACCGTACAACCACCACCGCCAAGTAGAGCGACCGGGTTAGTGACAGACAGAGAGGAGTAGAGACACAAAGGGACAATGTTAATGACCACACTGGAGCGGTGAGCAACTCGAGGACGGTGACGCGTTCCACCTGCCCTGTACAGCACCGGTCATTCTGTCAGACGGGTCAGTCTGTTTCTGACAGTTATGGACACCTAGACCCCCAGCAGACAGACTTGTATCAGTCAGTCAGATGCTGGGTTACATTGAGAATATTTATTTACAGACATCGCGAACCCTGTACGGATATGCGGGTGCTCATTCCCGGGAGAATTTCTCAGAATGCGGGTCGAGGTGTTCGTAGAAGAGTGCGCTCGGCTTTCCTCGCACCGCGTGTGGGCGGTGGGCGGGGCCATCGCCCGACTCCCTCGCTGTTGCGCGAGCAGCTGCTGTTGCTCAGCAGTCACTCCGATGGGGTTGTTGCTCATCGGACAGGAAAGCGCAGCACACGTCAGCGATCGCAGACAACGTGGCGCCAACATGCTACTCGGGTGTTAACAAGGGTGCGAGGCTCGCTGTCAGCCAATCACAGCCACCAACAGTGACAGAATACCACAGTGCTATGGCGCAGGCTCTGGCTGGCAGCTCTAACGCTCAGCCCTGCCTGGGTATTTCTGCAACTGTCACATCACACACATGCGCATGCATGTCAGGCTTCGTTCACACACAACATTTAGCGTTTACTTAATTATTACAAAAATACAGAGGGGTCTTGTTGAAGCAGCACTGTTTCCCAAAGTGCTAATTTCGAGAACTTTCCGGGTGGCCAAAATTGTTCCCGCCCCATCACGGCCACTGCACATGGCATTTATTAAAACAAGCCAAATGAGCATAACAGTTATCAAGTTTCATTTATTTAGAGATATCCTAATTTGTTAGTATCAAGACACCAATAAATGAAGGCATCTGTAAAACATTTAGAGATATTTGGAGATATCTTTAAATGATGACATTATTTTAATACATATGAAATACTGTATATGACTAATCAATATATTTATTAAGGGTTAGTGAAGTAATAGTAGTAGTTCTGGCAAAACAAACTGGAAGTATTGGCCACACTGGAAATTTGCTTCAAAACAGACATCTGCATCTTTATAATATTTCTGTTTTAAGGCACTGCTGCTGACAACAGACACGGGGGTCTCTGTAAAACACGAAAATGAATTTATTAGCCATCTCTGCTGCATTATTACTCCAGGGAAATTAAATTTTCCGTACTCGACGGATTCCAAGAGGTTGTAATGAGTTTAAAAATGGTGGAAAAAAAGGCTGCATTGAAGCATTTACGTGCCTCCCGTGTCCACTGTCTGCTCTGTGTCTCAGAAGAGTAAAATGAGGTGAAGACATTCATTTTACTACATTGGAAGGAATGCGATTCAAAGACAAGGGACAGAGAAACTAGAAAGAATGAGCACATTAAGACGTAGACATTTTCAGGGTTAGCAGGTAAAAGTTTTTCTGTAAGCCGCAGGTTCTATGTAGCAATGCACAAGGAATGATGCGAAAAGTCATTTTCAAGTAGTGTACACGAAGGTGTGGTGTTTGGAATCTACAGTCAGATGCAGGGGGCGAGTGATCACTACCTCCACCATTGTAGCCCAGGCATGAGTTCTGGTCACAGTAGCCAGGTGGTCCAGCAGGACCGGTGGGGCCAGGGATGCCGGGTCGTCCAGGTGTCCCTGGGTTGCCCGGCCTTCCGGCTGATCCCTGGCTGCCAGGTCGACCTTCTCCAGGCGGTCCTGTTGGGGAATGTCAGTCAACGACTCTGAAGCTGAGCGGGCCAAAGCCATGCGATTCAACAACAAGCTGACATGACCCAAGTGTTCAACTAATAGAACCAATCAAACTTTGTTATCAAGTCCATGCATCATGACACCTGGACAGTACTGGGCTAAAACAGGATGATCAAGTTCTGCAGCATTAGCACCACTAGTGGTCCAGGGCTTTACACTGTCCATTGCTTGTACACTAGCAATGGGCGTGGGAGGTTGGAAAGGAAGGTTTCCTCTGGCCGCGTACTGGAAACAATGACTGGTTTCTTTCCAGAAGAGAACGGGAGTGGTGCTGCTATTCAAACAAACAGGAGGCTCTCGCTCCAGGTTGACTTACAGTTTACCAAAGTCTACATCTGCCTTATGAAGGTACTGTAGTTTGTTAAAAACCCTTCGTAAGGCAAATTCTCAGAAATCAAAGATACAATACTTGGTTACAACTGCAAAATTTTTTAGTCATTCCTGAGTCCCAAAATTGACACCCACTTAGGGTAAAATATCACCAAATCTCATTGAAATAGACTAATTTAAAACATTAATTATCATAACGCAATATAATAGCACAGTTTCCCTTCATTAATTATTCTTTAATACTGTATGTCTGGCTACTTGCTATCGTTCGGCTCTTTCGTATCTATTGCGCAACATGTTCTGAAAACTTAGAAACAAAACATACATACATTTGACAGACAAAGTTTATCAACCTTTATGCAAATCAAAAAAGAACAGTGAAGAAAAAATAAAGCAATGAAAACAATGCAAATGAATTCACGTTCCCTGTGGTTTGGATAGATCAAACGGTGCCCATAATTACCAATATAACAACGGATGAAACTACTAAACAAGGGCTAATGGAGGGTGAGAAGTTAATGCAGTACGAGCCAAACTATAACTGTGAAGAAGACCGCATGGGGCCTCTGGTCTCCTGCCGCTCAACAATCGGGTGGCATGTGAAAACCGAATTGGCTCTTTGTAAATATGAGGAAGTGTTTTGAAAATTGAAGCGGGGGTATTAAAGAAACCATTTGTACGTTCTCGTGAATCCGAACACTCGGCTCTCGGGACATGACTGTACACTGCATGCTAAGCACTTTTCTGTGACACCACAAGCTCAGAGCTTCAGCCTTATTGAAAGCATAATTTCTGTAGACGGCATACATGCAAATATTCTTTTTAGAGATATTGATGAACACAATAATTTCTTCGTCATCAGGGTATCCAGAGGCTCAAAATGCATTTTTTAAAGTCCTCAGACCTTCATCTTCTGCCAGATTTCAAATTAATCCCATGGTATCACGATTCTAATTTTACTGAATCAATAAGAGGCATAAGGGGCGGAACAGACTACAGGGCCTAAAGATGGCAATTTTAAATTTAAAAAACATACCCTTACGACAAAAAAATCCCTATGGTGTACAATAAGTGGAAATAGGACTTTTTATCCATGTATGTCATCACAATTCAACTAAACAGCATTTTTTCTTTTCAAACTCCTATATGCCCAGATAATATGAAAGGATATTCCTGCAGTTTGTGTGGAGCAGTAGCTACAAACGGCCGTGCAATAATGCCACAGTGCAATTCTACTGCTGCACTCTGGTTTAGCTCCTAAATTGTTCTCCTCCTGATGAAATCTGTTCTGACTGATGAAATTTGCTCCTATTGCCACACACTGTTCAAATCGCTTACCTCAGTTTCTTTGTGCTGCACTGCGATTTCAAAAGGGAATAAAGCATTTTTACCTGGGGGTCCCTGAGGTCCTCTCGGCCCCTGAATCCCGACCCCTTGGCTTCCCTTCTCGCCCTTCTCTCCGGGCAAACCTAGTAGGAGAGATGTCCAGTAAGCAGGGCACAATGTGATGTCCGAAGCAGTACAGATTCTGAATTTTCTCTAACAGGGTTACTAAAATAGACCAGTGACCATAAATCAGCCCGGGAGACACACCTTCACGCCCACAGGCTGTTTTCAGAAAGGCCGTGCGAGATCAATTACTTCCCTAAGTGCACGGCAGAGCAGGATATAGATTTTTTAGTGGGTTTCGGTCGGCACCGCAGGAAACTACACTTCTAAGTACAACAGGTCTGTGTGTGGCGGTGCTCTGTCCTCTGAAAAAGATTCCTCTGGAAGACAGAACGGCATCAAAGCGAAGCATAAGGGGAATGGCCCCGCAGGCTACGTTCACTTCGACAAGTCAAATCAAGCCTTTACGAGGCAGAGCTGTCTAGATGCACATTAAGTCATGAAAATTAAGTTTGGCTTCCATTTTTAAAATAATTTCTCATTGCACTCCTGATACATAATACTTTCAAAAGGGTACAATTTGAACATGAAAAGAATGTTTCATGTCATTTTCCAAATCCTCTAGTTTACAACAGTAGCGTATAAGAACACAGGTGCACAGTAACACCAGACTGCCAGACTCCACAAACACTCAGTAGTTACGGTGACCTCTATTGAGATTAAATGTTAATGATTATTCTAAAGCGGTGATTTTTCACAAGAACAATGGCACAAGTAGATAGTGTGGTCAAAGCATTCACCTTGCAATCTGATGATCAGTGGGTTGAATCTCACTCCTGCTACAGCACCCATGATATTTTGAATTGGTACAGTAAGAATGTCTTGCTGTATAAATAGGCACATAAATGTGAGCAGCCTGTTGTTGATGGAGCCCTAACATTCTACATGTCTTTGGGCAAAGACATCAGACAAATGATGGCTAATCTGAAATAAATTTTAAAATTTTCCATTCTTTGTATGGTCCAGAAAAGCTTATTCTAAATCCTGGGTAAGAACAGCTTAGTCTAACCTCCGAAGATAGACTGCTATTGCAAACCTCTTTGTGTTATGATGACGATAATTTCACATCAGATGAGTTGCAACCATGTAGTGTACCTCTCTCCCCTGGCCGCCCGTTCTCCCCGTTGCTCCCAGGGAAGCCTGGTCTGCCAGGAGGACCCTGCTCTCCTTGGGATCCTCGGGGGCCCGGTCGACCTGGCTCTCCAGGGGACCCTGGGACAGTGCGCACGGACACTGGCTGGCTGGGAATGTGGTTGAGAATGGAGCTGTAGCGAGCCATGTGACCTGGGGGAGAAGATACAAGCATCCCGTGGTCACGCACTGTCCAACAGGATTAATGAAAGGGCACGGCTGAATTTTCAGGCAGCCAGGTGGACGTGACTCACTCTGAATGAGCTGTTCGCACACCTGCCGAGCAATGGCCTGCACAGCTGCTTGAGACTGCACGTCACCCTTAAAAACAAACAACAGCCACTGAGATCGACAGTCTTCTGGCGTTGGGTACCAGACTGGCTGGTGCTCCTTACTAATTACACCAAATAATTACACTCTTCCATTAATATTATGCTCTGTAATTAACTAGAGGTGCGGAACAGCGGTTCCTACAATAGACCTAAGAGCATCCTGGTGACAGAAGCAAAAGCCAGCTCTGTCTGCATTGTTTATTCATACTTTATATTCCAATTATAAATCTTAAAAGGATGTGTTCGAGCACATGAGAGCTGCACGCTGAATAAAAAAGATGGTAGATCCAGAAAGTGCTGTGTGAGGTTGTTGGAAAGCTGTCTTCTTACACTTCCTATACAATGGAGTTATACAACATGTAGCATTGAGGACCAGACTTACTCTTTCACCCTTTTCACCTCTGGCACCGGGGGGACCCTGCATGACACAACGCACAGTCATTGTAGGGTATAAACACACACATCAAAATGCACCCGAAACACTGTTCTGCATTCCTAGCATTTTAAAATACCTCTTTGAAACATAAAGAAACTCTGGTAAATCCTCTGCAGTAGGGTCAATGAGTTTTACATCATACTTTCTTTTTTTTCTACACACAGTACGGAACAGGCACGCAATTCATTTACATTTATTCATGGTCATTTAATTCATGAATTAATTCTCAGTAAAGACTGCACAGTCACCGTGTAACGTGGTTTCTAGCACCTAGGAGTTGGTGGACTTTCTTTGCTGATTGAATCATGTTTAGCAGCTACTAGAGGGTTATTTGACCCCATCTATAAGTAGCTACAGATCAAGTATTTATGATAAATGAAAGAAGTGCGTTATAGTCATCCTGAGATATGCCCATTCCGGTGACAGCAGCTTGATTTTGAATAACTGAGCAGCACAAGACATTTATATTTACACTGATTCATTTAGAAGATGCTTTTCTCCAAAGCGACTGAAAATGATTAACTAGTACTTAGGAGACACCTTTATCCAAGGCGACTTACAGTGCTAGATACGCTACACTAAACATTGCAGAGTTATGCACCTATTTGAACGATGAACCTCGGTGCAGCAAGTGGTAGGCAACAAACTAGGTTTACTTGAGTCACATGTCTGCAGCTATGTCTTTCTCTTTCTGTAATGCATAAATTGTACTTTTGCTGAGATGTACGTTGCTTTGGACAAAAGCGTATGTTAAATGAATAAATGTAAATGTAAATGTATTCAGTGATCTGCACAACACATAGAGACATGTTCACACACTACAGGCAATTTGGTGTCAACAATTTGCCCGAAACACATGTTTGGACTGTGAGAGGAAACCCACACAAACCCAGGGGGAACATGCGAACTGCACACAGACTGAGCAGGGGTTGAACCCATGTCCAGCCGCTCAGCCCAGGTGCTGAGAGACACCATGTCAATGTGTTCATGAAGAATAAATTTGCAGTATTTTCACTGATACATATTGGCTCTGCTGTTCTGGTTTTGCATTAAAGTTTGAGTTAATACACAGACACCAAGTATAATATGTATGTATGTTTTGCTTGAGGGCATTTGTTAAGTGAACGGTATATAATACCTACAAAGAGTTGAATAATAATTTCATCAAGTGCAATGCTTTTTAGAAGACCCTAGAGACTATAAAATGGCAATAAGTATTTATTTACAATGTAACACATTTTTCTGGGTATTAGCAAAGGATCATTTTATACATGTCCTGGTATGCAGATGACTTAAACACAGTTCTTCAATATGTTATATTGTAACATTGCCCTGAAACTAATTATGTCTTTTAACAACATTACTGACATTGTGACTATAAATAACCAGGGAGAATTAAAAAAAAAAGATCTTTGACTCACAGGTGGTCCTTGGTCACCGAGTGCTCCGGGTGGCCCGCTTGGACCAGGCAGTCCAGGAGCTCCAGGCGGGCCCTGTCGATGTCGATTCACACAGAAGCTTAGACATTCCATGAAGATGATGCTGTAGAGCTCTCCTTGGTGAAACACTTTGTAAATACAACACAGATACTTTCTTTTCTTGACGTGTCCTACAGCAGGTTCCAGTAAATGGGTTTGTGTTTATAAAGACCTTGGATCAGGCAAGTAATCAGAATGTTTGGATTAAGTATATTGTAAGAAAGTAGAGCTGGCTTTCATTGCCCTTTCATTGCCCTTCCATTATCTTGACCCTTCCATCACCCGATACACCACTCTTTGGACACTTACAATGGTTCCGGTGGGGCCTGGCCGCCCAGCTGGACCATCTTTGCCTGGCAGTCCCTGCGGCGAGGAAACAAACAACATGTTTCTTCTATTATGCTTACTGGAAGTAAACCATAAAGCAGCATCAATCCTTGCTGCTTCACAAGATCAGGGGATTTCATGGAAACATCCAGCCTGAATGCAAATCCTTGCATTATTTACATACAGTATGATTCTCTCAGTACGCACATACAGAAGCTTCATTTGAAGCTTAGGTTAATTTTTCAAATGTTTTTTGTTCCTCAGTGCAACATCTTTCACATATCTTTTCATAGCTGATGGGTTAAACTTCTGTAAAACACAGATTTAATATCATTCTTCAGTCAAAAAACGGTTTGTAGATCTGGTGGTATTTCTGATGGCTAATCATTGTTCATAAAATGCTCGCACTAGGTTTTATAGTGCTAAAATTCTCCATTATGGGGATAAAGTTGGAAAACCAAGCAGTAAAACAGAGGACTCCAGCTAAGTCTTACTGTGTTTAAGGAGAAAATTGCTTTTTTGCACTCTGTACTCTGGCTGAGAAGTGATAGATCACTGCCAAAGCCAGACTCCATTCCCAGGGCCTAGCTGGCTTTTATCTGCAATTTCGGGTAACGCGTTCCTCCTTACAGATGGCAGACTAGCAATTACTGCAGCAGAGCCGATTCAGAGAGTTGCCCGGGGGCTCGGCCCCAAACGGTTTGCAATGCCGTGATTCATTTACTTGCACAGATACAGGCTCCAGCTTCCAATTCCATCAATGTTGTATTCATTCCACCAATGTTCTACCCATTAAAGACGTGGGGCATCCTGGTTCGTATCGCTGGTCCCTGCGGCGCACCTTGGCCTTCTCTCTCTCTCAGTGGAGTGTGATTGATCACTGTCATTTGAAGTGAACCACACACAGTGTGACAAAGGTAGACGTCTCCACACACGCTACTGAGGGAATGCGACAGGAGCAGCAGTGACCATGACTGCAGAAAGCGCTGAAGTAAAGCGTGCACACGCACACATGTGCAGTACACATTCCATTGTGGAACATCACACACCAGTGACTACACCTACTTACCACCCTAACACATGTACCTATTCGTTAAGCATGTAGTTGCCATGACTCAACTATTTAAGGCCCTACTTCCTGTGGATGGTGAGACAGAGAAGAACCGGAGACCATGAATTTGGGAGTCTGAATCTCAGTCTGCCGTTCTCATTCCGATTCCCTTCTCCCCAACACCTCGACAGACCTAGGGTTTCCAGAATAAAAACTGCTGAATGCAGAATCCCTGAGTCATTGTTCTCTTTCGCCTGGCGAACCAGTCCGTTTGTCACTCAAAGGAATGAGGAAGTCCTTGGAGAACTTTCATTTACTTAAAGACTTACAAGCCAAGAATAAAGGTGCAGAGATCCAACCGAAAGAACCAACTTTTTGCAAAAGATAACTTGTGTCGGCTCACTAAACTCAACAAAAGGGCAGAAATAAAGGCATTTTCAGACTGGAATTGTATGCAGCGAATAAGAAAGATAAACAGTGAAGAGCATTAAAAACAAAACTGGGAGCCAGACAGCAGATTGGAATATTGTACACAGTACGGCCTCTTACGCCCACTGTTATTGGAATAAAGCGACAGGAAAGAAACGAAAGAAGAGAAAAATGTAAAATGAAAGTAAAGGAGGACTTACCCTTTGTCCTGCTGGACCGTCACGTCCTGGTGAGCCAGAAGCACCGGGTACACCCTGAAAAACCGCCACCACCCTCAGGAAAGTGCTTTACACAGGAATTCAAATCCAAAAACTATTTGACTGAGCGCATTCAATTTTTCTCGCTTATGTCTAACATCATGAGAGAAAACTGAGCAACATTTCATTCGTATTAAAAAGTTTCCTCTTCATTTTACAAGATATTTGAACAATAATGTCTTTCTGCATTTATTACCCTCTGGTTGTCGTGTATCGTCCCCGCATTTTTTGCAAACACAGCATTTATGGCGAAGAATAACAATTCCCAAGGGACAGTCATTTATTTTGGATTTACCAGAACACTGGGCTGATTTTAGTGTTCGTTTCAAAGACAAAAAAGCTAAATGGCTGTGTTTTGATGTAAACTATAATGCTAATTTTGACACCCTTCTGCAGCACAGAAATCATAAAAGGAAAATTTTATGCCCAGAACTGATTGGCTAGGCAGCAGAAGATACGATGCTTTTGTGGGCAATATGAGAGCTTCGCTTCAAACGGTTTAATAAGAGACAACCACACACAGACACACACTGAGCTCCTGATTCCACTGCTTACCAGCAAATAAAAGATTCATTACTGAGGATGTATGAACCCCCCCACACACAGACTCACACTCTATGGAAGCATATAGACTGTACCACTGATAGCAGGAATTCACCAGAAACAACCCAATTACAGAGCCAACACACACACACACACACACACACACACACACACACACACACACACACACACACCCACCCTGTGTCTAACTCCAGTGCTTACAAAGGATTTAAACACTTTAATTACAGCATCAACACACGTCAGGGATTAAGAGTTTCAGCATGTAACATGTCTAATTATAAATTTATATTACAGCTTTCAGTCACCGGGCAGCTGAAATGGACCGGAAAGTAAGAGCAGTTAATCAGACCCTCCCTGTGTACCTTGGGAAGGAGCGCAAGGCTTAGACATTGTCCTGTGGGAGCATATTGTTATTCCGGGTATTTAATTTCCAGATTTAGAGCAGAGACAAAAAAGTAATGTGTAGGATTACCTGAGTCCCCTGAGGGCCCACATCACCCTTGACACCTTTCTCTCCAGGTGGGCCCTGCAACGGAGGAGCACACATGAACCGTTAGGTCACCAGTTCCGTGAAACAACTCAGCCGCCGCACTAGAGGGCAGTACACGCATGTCTGTTGCTAGGCAGCATTTTAGAGGCTCTCTTTTGTAAGCAGCCCTATTTCTTTCAAGCAGAGCAGTTTTCTCTTAATACATTTATTAATTTAGCACACACACTTTTCTCCAAAGTGACTTTGTTAAGCTACCCACAGTTATTTACCTGGATTTTTTTTTTTTTACTGTATCAGTCCAGAGTTAAGTACTTTCTTCAATGATAGGAGAGCAGGAATAGGAATTTGAACCTGCAACCTCGCAGTCCAAGGCAGCCACTCTAACCACTATGCCACCTGTGTTTAAATTGCTCCAACTGTTTCTGTCACCAGAGTCGGTGTATTTATCACCACTGGAGCTGTGCACCCAATCTCCTTTCTGCTCCATAAACGGGCATGGGCAAAAACAGTGGTTTTGGACTAAGTGACTGTACTTCGAGTTGCGAATCTGTGTCTCTGTCTGTTGTGAAATGGACTTTTGTTTACTCTGAGCAGCGTATCACTTTGGAGATAAGTGTCTGCTAAATGAATAAATATAAACATAAATGTAAATGCGGTGTACCAGTAACCAGGATTACTTAACACAGAATAATATTTGCTGAAACAGCCCCTGAAGCACAGATCATCCTGGGGACATACATGCAAACAAATATTCATATTGCAGGTGCTGCATGTCCCCAGAGTGTTGCAAATATGTTATGATGCATTATGATGGCGTGGAGGATGTTGAGTTCCTAACTGTGATTTGGTCCCTATAGCAGTTCTGAAATCTGCTGCGCAGAACAGTACCTTTGGTCCCTGGATGGACAGCCCACTTGGGCCTTGGGGTCCGGGGAGGCCTTGAGGACCCGGTGGCCCAGGATCACCTAATGAACCTTGGGGACCCTACCAGACAGGGGAGAACAAGTGGAAACTGTATTAGAATCCATACCAAGAAGCCTCACATGAAAATAAAGTTAAGAGAAATCCATTTCCTGCGATGTGGTGATAAAGAAGAGGAATTTTGAGCATTACACAAAAGTTGGAAAAAATAGTAGACTATTCTGTCCATCATTTCCAGAGATACACCTGCTGTTAATGAGTTACTCATGACAAGACCGATGTGGTCTGATCTCATCACTTTCAATAGTCTTTCACTTTCATTGTTCTCTTAAACTAAGTATATGTCAATGAGAAAGCCTATTAATCACTGCAAGTAAAAAATGATTCAATAGTATACGTAAATAAAAGTAAAAATAGCAGATATTTCTTCAAGCCACACTTCTTCCATAACATAACATACTTCCTCTCCATCACTTTGACAATCTCAGCTAATCACAATCATTGATTATGGTAAATATAAATCACAGCTGAAAGAGCAGAATCAATAATATTACTGAGATTTATGTGACATTTCAATTCTGCAAAGCAGCTTACAGTGATTTATCAATTCAAACAGCAGGGTTATTTTTACAGGAGCAATTCAGTGTAAGTACACAGTTTAAGGGTACTACAGCAGCAGGTGGGATTCAAATCCAGGTGTTTTCAGCACAGGACAGCAGCTATAAACCACTACACTATCTATTGCCTCTTACCTACTTTTAGAGATAAACTATGAACATGTAACTATTAACTCAATAATATAAATCATGTCAAAAGATTTATTAAAATGAATACCCATACACTAGTGTAAATAAAGCCTAGTCCCGCAATCAAGTGAAGATCCTCTAGTGTCAAACAACTCTCCATTAGGACAAGTGATTATCTACAAAAAAATTAATGACTGAAAATATAACATGAAGAGACAAGCCAGAAATAATATATACATATATCATTTCTATATATATATATATATATATATATATATATATATATATATATATATATAGATTTTTCAAATAATTTTTTATGAAACATAGTGTTATCATCATGAGTAACAACTGTCATGTTGACAGGCTGACTGGAGACAGACAGGTAAGAAGTGGCCCCAACTGCGAGTAGTTTTATTCTTTCGACAGGGTTTGTCAGGCAAGACAAACTCGAAGGTCAGGTACAGGCAAAGGTCTACGAGGTGCAACCGTCACTATCCAGGCAAGACGATACTCCATGGTCGACGAGGAAAACAGGCGAGGGTCGGAAACCAGGAACAAGAGAACAAAGCAGGATGCGAAGAGCAAGACGAGAACGCCGAGACTGCCAAACCACAAGGGCGTTTGCAAGAATCCGCATCGTGGTGTGGACACGGAGCTCCTTATATCCCGGGTGTCATCAATTAGTCGCAGGTGTTGCCGCTCCGCTTGTTCCCGGGGGCGCGACAACAATAGCTTCTCTTTCGGTAATTCAAATGAATTCTGTTTGGCATATGTTTTGTCCTGGAACCGACTACTTTTTCCAGAAGAAATTCTGGTAATTCGGTTCCCTCACAATGGAATTTTGCCTAACTGCGTCATTTCACAGAACAAACGAACAGTGCTGTGTGAGGGGATGGGTGTATATGTGTTAAGCATTGCATGTAGTCTGGCACTTGTGTAAGACCAGTTCTCATTTCAAAGCCATATTTTAGGCCCACCACTGCACCACCTGGTACAGTCTGAGCACTGACAGCAAAGTGAAAGACACTTACCACCGGACCTGGTTCTCCTCGCTCTCCTCTCGCACCTCGGATGCCTGGTCCGCCCTGTCCCCATACACACACGCATGGTCATGCGCAGCAGTTTTCAGTGAAACACAAGCAGCAAGTGTTGTGTGTTCAGTCCTGCAGAGATCCTGTAATTGGAATCTCAGTACCGCAGTTTACTCACAAGCAAAAATTAGAAAAGAGCACGTGTGGGCTGGGTTGGTTTTGCTGTTTTTGCCATAATTAATCCATTGCTTACCGGACACTTTTATCCAAAAGTGATTTATCAAACGGTATTTCATGATTTATACCAACTAGGCATTTTATTGGGGACAATCATGCTCAAGTATGCAATAGCAGCTAGCAGAGATAATTACATAAACATCATAACATATTATCTTTTAATTTCCTTATTTATTTAGTGTTTTTTATCTTTGCTTATTGATTTAGTGGTTGCTTTTATTAAACAGCACTTAAACAGCTCTCAGTATTGACGCATTACTGTTATGTTTCTCTGCAATGGACTGGCGTCCCGTCCAGGGTGTATCCCCCCTCCCCATCCCTTCTGTCTTGTGCCCAATGTCTCCGGGATAGGCTCTGGCTCGCCGCGACCCCACTCGGGACAAACGGTTCTTGCTTGTTATGTTTCTGATAAATAGTTGATACAATGGATTATTCTGTGCTATGGAGTATCATAGGGTAAAAATACACTGTAAGTTAGAAACTGCACATAAATACACTGACTCATTTCTAATAACAGTGTCCATTACTGTGCATTATAGATTTCTGATGTTGGTGTAGGTGCAGAAACACATTTATCCATTTATATAGCCTCTTTTTTCACATGGTGTTCTTTGCTCATGGGTGTCAACATGTATTCGTTCCTGACTGCGAAATGGGACCTGGTTTTATGGGCCCGGTGACTCCGCTTTCTTCGCTGCCTTTAATCTGACCATAAAGGGCTGAAGGAAGCGCCTGGCACTTTACTCAAGGAGGTACTCAAAAGAGCTTGAGGAAGACAGTTACTAATCAAGACATATAAAGCCAAATACCTGTTTTTAGACAACCATACGTCCTAAAATTAAAAATGTTCAGATAATTGACGTGTTATTCATAGGCATTTTTTCATCTTAATATTCACAAATTAGGGGGGTGCGGTGGCGCAGTGGGTTGGCCCACAGTCCTGCTCTCCGGTGGGTCTGGGGTTTGAGTCCCGCTTGGGGTGCCTTGCGATGGACTGGCGTCCTGTCCTGGGTGTGTCCCCTCCCCCTCTGGCCTTACGCCCTGTGTTACCGGGTTGGCTCCGGTTCCCTGTGACCCCATATGGGACAAGCGGTTCTGAAAATGTGTGTGTGTGTGTGTGTATTCACAAATTTTCTGCAGGGGAAATAAGCAATTTATGGATATCAGTAATGGATAATCCAAACATCTGACAGGCACAAAAAACACGTGCAACTGGAGCTAGCAGTGAATATTAAATGCTAGAGGTGAGGAAATATACAGTATAACTGTTGAATGAAAGGGGGCAGAGAAATAAATCAATACACATATACTAAGTTTCTCTATGCTGATGCTTACACCGCTTGCCTTATGCTGTTGTGAAGGATTCCTGCCTTTCTCAGCGATCACAATAAAAACCTTCTTGGTCTGGACCATTTTTTACGCTGAAAAAACACCAGTTTTCTCTCCCCTTTCTCATTCTCACCGCTTCATAGGGGAGTTCATCATTTCGTTCATGTTCCCTGTCTGACACAATCCTGAACTAAATCGAAAGCTATTTCTATCACAGTTCTATATTCGCGACAGCTCCGTTGCATATGACTGCCTTTTAGATCATCTGTTCATCTTTCAGAAGGTTTCTTACCGGGGATCCCGGGGGTCCGGGTGGCCCTTTACTGTCCTGGGAGCAGGTACAGGCATGAGGTAAAGCGGGGCAGTCCTCCTCCACCCTCTGAAAGAAATATCACATTTCGACATAATTTATCATGATTGATTACTACAAATTTCTGCTCAAGACACCCCCACAAGTACAGTAAACACTGGTCTGAGACTATACACATTGAAAGCATCAAGGTAACACAAACGATCCCATGGTCTATAAGGGGAAGGCAAACAATTTTTTATGGCCATTTCTACGGCCAAAAAAAAAAAAAATCATAGAAATGGCGACGCTATTATTAAAAAAATGCTAAATAAATGTAGACCTTTCAGAATGACAAAGTCAGATATATACACAACATCTGAGCTTCTTATTTATTTATTAACTTTTTATTACACCAGTATTAGTAATACTGAACTCACAAAGCTATTTCACCTCATGAAAAATTACACATTATGCTGCACATTACACACACACACACATTTTCAGAACCGCTTATCCCATACGGGGTCACGGGGAACCGGAGCCTACCCGGCAACACAGGGCGTAAGGCCGGAGGGGGAGGGGACACACCCAGGACGGGACGCCAGTCCGCCGCAAGGCACCCCAAGCGGGACTCAAACCCCAGACCCACCAGAGAGGAGGACTGTGGCTCAACCCACTGCACCACCGCACCCCCTTGCTATGGCAAATATGAAATACCTAATAATAAAGCAAACAACAAAAGCAGTGAAAATGAAAGTGTGGATAAATACTCCACCAATCCACACTCGTAGGGCAATCCACACATTTTCTGAGATATTTATAACATAATAATTTTGTTGAACTAAAACGAGTTGGCTGCACATTTTTACGAAATCTCCACTTACAACCACCGGCCAACGCGTTGCCCAAAGCTGCTCTATAATTACAGCCCACAAATATGACGACGGTACAACCTTGACTACATGCCCAGCATCCTCCTAACTGGATGGACAGTTTGAAAACACAACTAAAACCAGAAAGCCTGAAAGAATCGGAAACAAAATGTCTTGTTCTGTCAGTAATAAGGTAAAACCTACTGTCCCCTCACTTATCGTATGCACAAGAAGTGGTTCATGTGCAGGCTGCCTGCTACCGAGCTCTCATGAGTGAGGGAGTGTGTGTGTGTGTGTGTGTGTGTGTGTGTGTGTGTGTGTGTGTGTGTGTGTGAGAGAGAGAGAGAGAGAGAGAGTTCTGCCGGGAAGCTCTTGTCAACCTCAGGGTATCATCATCATCCTTCCAGCAGCATAGCAGAGCACCACCCTGGAGCCTCAGGCACTAAAATAAGTCCGGCCTATCTGCGAAGGAACAAACCACATATCTTCCATCCATCTGTCCCTCCGTCCATTCTCTAATCCGCCGATCCAGCGGAGGGTCAAACCAGCAATTTTGTACCAAAAATAAAGGGCAGCAGATGGACGGAATTGCATCCGGAGTGTTGGAAGCCTTCCAGTAGACGCACAGCAGAGCAATGGGACGACTGCGGGACACTGAAAATTCAGTCCATTTTACTTAGCTGTCTCTACTGTAGACAACGTCGTACAGTTATGAAAATAGTTCAGCTATGGAGACGAAGAGACGCCCGCTCTTACCAGGCCCGGGAGTTCACAGCACTTATCTCGGCTGGGCCATGAGTTGCTGCACACAATGTCGAACATCTGGAGCTGGAACTGCACACAAACACACGGCTGAAACACACTCGTGTGAACGGTTAATATCCACAGCATATTGGAATACACACAGTCGGCAACTGAAAAGAAACACGTTGAGTAACTGACCACGTTGTGGATGGTTATCACAGCTGCACATCTTTTAGTGGTCACTGAAATTAACACTTCCAATATCAATATTAATGACCAGCTTCTATAATACTAATTACTAATGACATGATTATCACAGTTTCAGATGCTTTGTGGTCACTGAAATGAATGCTTTTAAGAGCAATATCTAATATCAATACTAATTACTTACTATTAATACTAATTACTAATGACATGTACATCTTGGTTTCAGATACTTTAGCGGTCACCGGACAAAATACTTCTAATATCAATACTAATCACTACAGGCTACAAATACTAATTACTAATGACATATTTTTCAAAGCTGCAGGAGGCTCAGTGGTCCCTGAAGTTCACTCTCCGGGATGAGGTTTCACGCGGAGGATCTGGCGCAGACTCACAGGAGCAGAGTTGTCCCTGGTGCCCCGCGAGCGGACCATCCTGCCCAGGACCTCCTGCCCATCCGCACTGACGTTGCCTGCCGCGCTGATGGGCTTCTCGCCTACTTGCTTGCAATCCACAAACGCCTTGGCTGTGATCTTGCTGATGGCCACGTGCAGCTGCGGGAAGGACGAGAGGCCTCGATCTTGTACTATACCTGCACGTTACCTAGGTGAAGTTCCCTGTTACGGGTGCCAGGGAAATAAACACTAAGCGTGTCATGTCCAGTTACATCGGTGAGACTTGGAGAGAGATGGAGAGGGAACGTGTGTCTCATTCTGGCACCAAGCAGAACAGGAGATAATGATGAAGATGACGATGAGAACATCGCAGCAGCCTCTTTCACACCACAGCAGCTCTGCAGCTACACACACGCTTACCTCCATGTCATCCGCAGAACGAAGCACACTGCGTCTGTAATGTTTAGTGCATTCTCTAAAATCCAACGTAAAAGTGTTGTGTGGAACAAATGAGTAATTTGCAATTTAGCATCACTTTCCACTATGTGCGGAACATTGTTTACCATACCATGATTTACCATGGGAACTGGGCTGTGGAGACAATTTGCTGGATTTCTCCATGGGCTGTGAATAAATGTGAGACCTGCGTTTCCTTCCTCACCCAGGTGAAACCAAACACATCAACAAGTCAGCTGGGTGCAAAGTGTGTCCTTCAAAATCTCCCAGTTCTGCCGTAGAAATAAATATCGCCCCGCCTCTGTGACATTTTGGGAACAGTAAAAAAAAAACAAAAAAAAAATAGAAAAAGCTGTCATTTCACAACTTCAGAAGAAACCCTGACCAAAATGAGTGCTTTTCTTGCCACTAACTCTGTAAAGAATTCAGCAGTGTGAGGGGCCTGTGCTCCTCTGAACGCTACCATCTCAGTAAGCCTGGGCGAGCGGCAGTTGGAAACATTTCTTAACTGCGTTTAACACAGCAGGAAATACACAGGAATAAACACCGTACCGCGGTTTTAACTCGGCACCTTCGGCTCAGAAGTGCTGGAAAGAAGGAGGTGGAGAGCAGCCACTTAGGTCCCTCGCTACAATGTTGACGTAGCAGTAATTTCGACAGCAGGTGGTACAGCACTTACAGGTGCCACCTTTGAACTCAGAGGTTGCAGATTCAAGTCCCCCCCACCTGCTGTAGTGCGCTCGAGCGAGCGGTGATGATGATTCTGGGGGCCCGCAAATGAAAGACTTAAAAATATCGCTGCGATTTCCCTGAAAATCCAACAGGATTCCAGGTTGCAAACGGAATTCTTCAAAGTTCCGATGCAATTTTGTTCGCGGTTTAAAAAAAATTGTTTCAATAAATGCACACACACACACACATTTTCAGAACCGCTTGTCCCTTACAGGGTCACGGGGAACTGGAGCCTACCCGGCAACACAGGGCGTAAGGCCGGAGGGGGAGGGGACACACCCATGGACGGGACGCCAGTCCGCCGCAAGGCACCCCAAGCGGGACTTGAACCCCAGACCCACCGGAGAGCAGGACTGCAGTCCAACCCACTGCGCCACCGCACCCCTCAATAAATGCATTTCATTCAAAAAGTTAGGGGGAGCAATATTCTTCTGGGGGCCCAGGATTCCCCTAGAAATGTTCCAGCCACTGAAATTGCTCTCATTACCCAGCTATATACACAGGTTCAGTGAGTACAATGTATCCCCCTACTACATTTGTTCCCGTGTTGTATTATGTGTCTGGGGTGTAAATTATCACTGGTGCAAAATAGTTTTGTATTAATATGGAGAGGGTTATGGCTTTGTAAGCTGATGCGTTTTTTTGTTCTCGTATTGTTTTTTTTTTGGTGTTTATTGGACAGGAAAGTGTCATTTAAAGATTAGCCAATCAGTGGTGATTGGGGAAAAGGCTTGTGATCTTCCGGGGAAGGGAGTTCCGAGGAGAGTTCGAGAAGAGTCGAGTAAGAGAAGGAGAGTTTCCCGAATCACACGGAACGGTGAGTAACAACAGTATTTCCTCACGGTGGACAAATGAGCTCCAACAAGTGTGCCAACGAGATGGTACCATTGACTGTAATAAAAACCCCGGGTATTAAAATATTCACTTTCTGTAGTTGAGAGTACTATAATGTTTAAAGGTGGGAATTACTAGTTTTTATATTAAATGTTCTTTGCTTTTGTATTTAACTCGGATGTTGTGATATTCCTTTATGTGTGTTTGTAATGTTCTCTGGGAAAGAAAAAAGGGCTGAGGTTACTAAGTGTGACGCATGGGAGGTCTAATCTCGCAATATAACAGTATAGCTTTACACTTCGCTAACTGGGCCTCTCCTCACCCTATCAAGAGTCATACACCTCGAACTGGAAAGCAACAGTAGATGCATCCCAAATTTATATGTTGTAGACACCACCAATTCACCTCCCACGCGATGGGGTTTTCAGAGGTACGGTGAGACAACCCCGGAAAAAATCAGAATTGAGCAGGTGGGCTACAACAGGTCGCTTAACACTGTAAGTCACTTCGGAGAAAAGTGTCAGTTAAATGAACAATAAAATATACTTCACCTGCATACTCATATTCTCATATTAATGCCTTCTGCCATTTTCTGTAGTACTCATCTAGGACACTTGGCACAAAATGTAAAAGTTACTGTACTGTACTCTATTACTGAAGAGTCAAGACAAGCTGTGTTTTGCATCAACAGACTGAACATGAACGCATGACAAGCTCAGTTTTATTGTTTAGTCTGTTACTTGCTACTGTTTATTTATTTTCTGGGTATAACTTTGCACTTTGATATCACATTTCATGTTAAACCGCTGTGTGTGAATTTCCCTGCAGAGATGAATAAAGTATTATCTTTATTATTCTGTAGCATTCTTTATTGATATTTATTTACAGTGTGTAACTGATACTTTTCTCCAAAATGACTTACAGTGTTAAGCTACTTAAAGATTTTACCATTTGTACAGCTGGGTAACTTTTATTGGAGCGATTCATGGTGTCACGCCCTCCACCTCAGCGCAATGACGGACACCTGCAGCTGATCAGGGAACGAATGTATAAAAGGAAAGCGCGGAACGCACACATATGTGGAACCTTGTTCAGCCTCGCTATTCACTCGCGCTTCTTGTATTAGATCTCCTGCTCCTCGTCAACAACTTCTTGGTTTACCAGAACTTCTCGCCCGTCTACTGGATTACGGTTCTCGGATTCGACTTTCGGATTTCGTTTGCCCTTCGGTGACCGTTTTCCCTGTTTCCCTGACCATGTCTCTTGGATTGCCCCATGAGTAATTTTCCTGTGCTCCACACTTGGGTCCGAGGCATCCGCCTCGGCGGAACACCGTGACACATGGTAAGTACCTAACAGCAGGAGGTGGGATTTAAAGCTCCTCCTTCAAGTTCTTCAAACCACTATACCTCTGCTGGCCCAGCACAAAGCCACATGCTTCTTTGAGACCATGCTCACTGTAGTGTGAAGGGCACCCTGTGCTGCCCCTATCTCGCCCGGGGCCAAGCCTCATTGTGTGGCTGAAGTGGAGTTTGTCTTGGGGGCTCCCTGCGTGGTTGGAGGCGGCAACATCGTAGATGACGACAACCTGGATTTCTTGACGTCATAGTCTTTAAAGAGCACCGGTAACTCTAAGCTGCTGAGAGAACATCCAGCTTAATGAGTTGGCTGAAGGGGTGAGGTTGAGCTGAGCCAAGTTCTCCCTGTCTTCCTCAAATTAGTCCCCGCGTGTTGGAAACTCTCCCTGCCGATCGAACCTCGGAGCTGACAAGTGAATGTGTACTTGAAGGGTTTTCAGTGTGAATTCACTGGAGAGTGGAGCTGAAGAGCCTTTTCAAGGGGCAGTTATTCAGTCATTCAGCCTGTCAGCAAGTGCCTTTATCCAAAGTGACGTGGTGTACTTTACTCCAATTACACACTTTTCTAACACGGCGATTTTCAACCTTATTTCACGGATGGCACCATCGAGTACGTCCTGTCCTGTGTCAGCCTGCTCAGTTCTCTGCTGCCGCATCACATTTTCACAAGAACACTTAGTCAATAGTGCATTAATGAGTGATAAAGTGACTCGTTAGGTCTCAGATGAGACAAACACATCAACTGACAAAAACTGATCACGTTGTTGACGGCAGACAACTATAAACAAAGATCCAGATGTAAAGCAGACAGTGACTATTATATTTGTTTACTTTAATTTATTCATTAATCATGTATGTGAATCAGTGTAAAAGAAAGCCCATGTGTCCAAGAAAATTATTACATCCCTGATACAGTACTTAATACATAGCTAGGTCATTTATAACCATAATACTGTTGTCTTCATCATTATCTCCTATTCTGCTTTATTTCTGGCAGCTTTGAATAAGTGAAACATATCAACTGATCAACCAGTCATGTGGACGACTATAAACAAAGAAAAGGATGTAAAGCAGACGATCACTACTGCATTTGTTTAATCACGTATGTGTATCAGTGTAACAGGAATGGCATCAATTAAAAAAAATTATTATGAACTCTACTGCTGATGATCATAATTAAGATGACCAATCCAAGGCAAAATTACTGACAACGCTGTGGTGCCCTGGGTGAAAACTGCTGTTCTAATGTATGTACGGTTCTGATTCTAGCAAAGGTCTAGAATTAGTACAATTAGTACATCTAAAGGGTCCGTGTACGTTGCGCTCGTCTTTTCAAATTCATTTGAAAAACAAATTATGAATTAACTATGTTTAAAAACCATTTCTTGCTCAAAATGTAAAATATTTAAAATATGCCTCATTTATACTTTCTTGCCATTTTATTTTTGGACTTTGAGTTATTTTGTTTTGTGGTATTCCTGAACAACCCGGATGTAAACTAACTGAAACCGCGCATAATCCATCGGTGGCTTCATCACACATGCTGGCTTCGCTCCGAATTATTCATAAATTAATTCGGATCGCTACGTGCTTTTCAAAAGCAGCACGAGACTGACACTAAGGGAGGATTTATTTATTTTTCAGGTGGTATTTCTTAAGAATCTCATTACTAATTAAGTGCAGTTGTTAAAAGTACCGTGAAGTTCTAGGTTCTAGTTCTAGGTTAGAGTACTTGTTAGACTGGAAATATTGTGCACTTTAGAGCATTCATCAAAGTTGGTATTGTGAGATTTTGATTTCTACACTTTGTGTGATTAAACAAAAAGAGAAAATTAATGAACAAGTCCTTTTCTTTTTCGTGTGTGCTCAGAAACAAAAAAAAGCCGTTTTTTTTCATTTTTCTGCTTTCAATATTAAATCAAAAAATGAAAAAAAATGAATGAAGGCATCGTAATTCACATTTTGTTTTTCAATTTCGAGTCAAAAAACAAATGAATGCAACGTACACGGACCCTAAAGTCACAGTGACCAACATTGGTCCAAAGCCTTGTTTAGTCTATAAAACAGCAGATACCATCAGCGGGCAAAAAGTTTCTGTGGATCAGGGTTTTAATAAACATTTTATTCATTTAGCTCACTCTTTTCTCCAAAGTGACTTATAATGCTAAGCTACCTACTATTATTCACCCACTTATATTGCTAGGTAGCTACCAGGTTCTCTCCAGTAGTCAATAAACCAGTTGAGTTTATGTGCGATGACGTGAGGAAAAGAAAGTGGAATCTGAGAAGAGGAAACTTGTCAGGGGGCCAAATGAAACAAACCATCAATGCCAAGTTGCATTATGGTCAACAATATAACCATCAGTAGTAGAACTACTTTATTAATGTGTCAGTGCAACCTGACAAAAACACTGTTTACATGAATGCTGCTTTGGGTTCTTCAGAAGAAAGACTGACCTTGTGGAAGCTGCCATGAAAGATCTTCCTGATATCTGGTCCCTCAAAAGTTACTGTCTGAAAGTCTCCTTTGTAGTCGTAGTTGAAGAACGTCAGGGTTTTCCCTCCGTCTGAGGATGGACAGAGGCCGGTGCTTTTCGGTTACCGCAGTTCATGGTTTTTCACTTTATCTCACCAAAGTGTATTTATTCATTTAGCTGACACTTTTCTCCAAAGTGACTTACAACATTCAGGTACCTACAATTACCTGTTTATAAAGCTGGTTAATTTTTACTGAAACAACTGAAGGAAGTATCTTGCTCAAAGGTACTGCAGCAGGAAGTGGGATTTGAACCTGTCACTTCTAAGTTCACTAGCAGCAGCTCTGTACTGCCTCAGAGATCCCCTGAACAAGGTACTTGGATTGCTCCAGTAAAAATTACCCAGCTGTATAAAGGGGTAAATTACTGTAAGTACCTGAACGCTGCAAGTCGCTTTGGAGAAAAGTGTCAGCTATGTGAATAAATGTATTAGTATATTACCTGCTACCCAGCAGCTTATCACTGTTAGTAACCTGGCAAAGAACAATACCATGTCTATTTCAGTTTCAGGTGCTTTTTCATATTGACTGATTTCATTAAAAAAAAAAAAAAAAAAAAAAAAAAAAAAATCAGTTATATGTAAAAATAAGGAGAGAAATGAAAATGAATTGTTATGCATGCATGACTGAACCTACCACACAATATGAATGGTGCGCAGCAACTTGATAGGGTACATGTTCTTCTGAATTGATAAAAAAGCTTCTTCAATAGTATGAATCTGAACCTTATGGTATCATTTTACATTTTTCTTGTTCATTTCTCCAATAACAAACAGGTTCAAAACTTTGATCTGTCCGGCCTCCGATAAGCAGCCTTTCCAGCGTCTGACGAAACAAACACACAAGATCCAGTACTCACTATCCAGGATGAGGCCAACCAGAGGTTCATTGTCTTTGTTGAGAATCTCCCACAATGCAAAGGGCTCCTGCGGTGTGTCTGGCAGCAGACGGAACAGCACAGTGATGGTGTAATCAGACGGCAAGCCTTCTGGGTGGAGATACCTGGGGCGTGAGAGAGGCAAGAACAGGAGGCTGTTGTGAAACAGTACACCACCATATAAGACCTTCCCCGCAGGACACATTGTAGGAAGCCTCCATCCATCCTCTTCCAGAAGAGCCATTAATCTGTCATCAGCCCACAGGTTATTGCCTTTCCCACATAAACATAAATGTGTCTGGTGTCCCGCCTGCAGCTCTGGCTTCTGGCGAAGAATAAATGACCACCTTATGAGGAACCATAAACACATTATTGGCTGTCAAATGAAAGAGTTATGTTTTTGGTCGCAGGGGTCAGCAGCGCTCTACACACTTGGTGGGCTGAGAGACGAGGGCGTCCTTGTGCAGGCCGTAGCTGGCGAAGCTGTTGAACGTCCCGGGCTCCATGGACACCCCATCCATGCTTCCGTACTGCTCCTCCGTCAGCCCAAACAGGTCCATCATCCTGAAGCCTAGGGGGCAAAGGACACCGTGATGGATGTGATGTGCTCATGAGTGTGGTCACTGATGAAATGATTTGCCATAATTGTATTTTTTTCTGTCTTTCTGTTCTTTTTTTCCTCGAGTTGTTATTCCCTTAAGGTACAATAAATCGTTTGCAATTTCAATGCAATTCAATTCAGCTCAATTCAATTCAACTCATTATTGTCATTATACAAGTATAATGAAATTCAATTTCTGCAGCTCCCAGAATGTAATGCAACATACAAATACAGAATTCATGGTACCGAAGAATACAAAGCAATAAAAGAATAAAAAACAGAACAAGCAGTTGAGTAAATGTAAGTGAAGGTTCACACCACTGCTCATACAACACATATCCTGGATAGTGCAAGTGCGCAAAGAGTTCAATAAAAAAGTAACAAAAAATAAATAAATAAATAAAAATACCCAGTACAAAACAATATAATAAACCCAAGGTAATGCATTTCTTTTTTTATTCTCCCAGAGGTAATCTGAAGTGTTGTCCCAGTTAACAGGCACTCAGGGAGAGGGGGCTGTGACAGCAGTGCTACTGTGTTTATCTCATTGTTAAAGAGAAACCAAAGTAACACCTGAAAGTGTCCTGTTCTCACATTCTCCAGCGTTAAAAGTTTAGTACGCTGTAAAACATGGTCCTCACCGCAGATATTAAACTAGGATAATAATAATCATAATTCTAGGGCTGTATGGATACCAGTGAGATTCCCGTTTCGTCTGTAATCCACAGGCTTGTATTAATGTCACTTCTGATGGTTGTTGTATACCTGTTGTAAGATTATTATTTTACATTATTAGGACATGTTTTCCTCTTTTTAAAGAGTGTTGGGGGTTATCACCTTAGATGGGTTATTAGCTTGTTTGACAGTTTAACCTGAAGTGTGCATGTTACATGGGTCTTTCTATTTGTTTTATCACCTTTTCTGTAGTCTTTGGTGGAAAATGTTAATTAAGAGTGAAATGTTTCCCAAAGAATCAGTGTAAAATGTAAATTGTCATTATTAAAGAGAAGAAAAAGCAAGCAAAATGATGTCTCTTTCTCACTGCTATATACAGGTTTACACACGATCTATACAAGGTGCACACTACTGATGTAAATGTACTGGAAACAGGGACATTCAGTGCAGAACAGACTGAGAACAAAAATTTAAAAAAGGTACAAAATTCAGGCTGTTGCAATAACAAGTTCAATGAAAAAAGCTAAAAAAATGCATGTTCTGAAATGGGTCTAATTTATTTTTATTGCCATTAATATTACTGATACAACTAAAAAAATCACAATGAATTTTAAGAATGATAAGGATCATCACTGTGCACTTTAACCTATCTGAGCGTAAGCAGCTCCACGTTGTAAGCCATTTTGGATAAGACTGTAAATGAATAAATACA
Organism: Scleropages formosus; assembly: GCF_900964775.1. Classification (NCBI taxonomy): domain Eukaryota; kingdom Metazoa; phylum Chordata; class Actinopteri; order Osteoglossiformes; family Osteoglossidae; genus Scleropages; species Scleropages formosus. The sequence goes on along the minus strand of NC_041828.1, from coordinate 18,541,752 downwards.
AATACAATCTTAGTCACTGTGCACTTTGGATGCAAGGTTTCTATGGACCAAATTTTACAACTTCTCACCTGCTAAGGTGCTCCCCTTCATCAGGACTGATGGACAAGCTAAAATACAAAAGAAGACAGAGTTCAAAACCTACAAAGCAATGTCTCATAATAAACAGCAGAATTAATCGATGAGGATTAAAAGAAAAAAAATTGCTGGACTGAAAGACTCACTGGCGGTAGCTGCCTCGCAGACAAAGGTCACCAGCTTCTCCTCGATCTTCTTGAAGGCATCCAGGTCATCCACAAAGAACACATGCCTCTCACTGGGCTTGCTGGCGATGCTCACCAGTTCCCCATAGTCCGCGTCAGCAAAGCCAATGGCGAAGATGATATAGCCTGTGGGGCACATGTGTCAAGGAGATGTGCAGAGGGCCACAGCAGATACCCAACGCATACCCAACCCAACGCCGATATGGTGTGATCACTGCTTGATAACATACCCTCCATCTGCATCTCTTTGGAGATCATGTTGACGTCATCCTGGGACCGGCCGTCTGTGAGCACCACCAGAACTTTTGGGATCCCTCTCCTCGTGCCCCCTTCCACTGTGAAAATTGACTCCTTCACATGCTTTATAGCCCGACCTATGGAACAGCAGAGCAAAGGAAGAAGCAAAAAATAAGAATGACAAAGAGTTGAGTCTTTTTTAATTCCTCAGGGACTCTACAGTTGCACATGGAGATACTGTATATTCAGATTAAGTGACCCTGGTTTCTTCAGAAATTCTGTCAGAAGTGATCATCTTTGCCTCACACTTAGCTAGTACTTCAACTACAAGCTGAGCACAGAACACATCATTCAACATTTAAATTAATGTTCATGTGATATTACAGCAAATAAAAGTTTTATTATTTTGGTTTTTACTTAGACTCTATTCTTCATAATTAAGTCTACACTCGATTTTGAATGTCACACTGACAGATGTGGATGCTCACTATGTAGGACTGCATGTGATACGTGTCTTCATTAAGGAACAATAAAACAGACACAGTGTCTGGAGAGGGTTCAGCTCTTGCCTGTCTTGGTGTTTCCTCCTTTGTATGAGATGCTCTGAATGGCAGCCAGCAGCGTCTCCTTTTCTTTGTAGGAGTTGAGCTTAAACTCTGTCCGGGCATCATCACTAAACTGAGCGATGGCCACCTGGCAGGAGGTGGAAAGGCCATCATGTTGAAGGGTTTGTTTTAGCTGCCTTTGGGCCCAGCCCGGAAAAGCAGCGCTGTACAAACCATAATTTCTTGCATTTACTCACCTCCCAAAGTTTCAGCAAACACTGTCTCCGGCGTCCCATTTAACGGACTCATTTCACAATCAATTTCGAAATCTCACCTGAGTGCCGTCTGGGCCAATCTGGTCCAGAGCTCCGGTGGTGCTGTGGAGGAAGCGGATGATTTTCTGGAAGTTGTCGTCCCCGATACTCCAGGACCCATCCACCAAGAAGACCAGGTCGGCCTTGGCTGCTTTGCACACTGCAAGTAGAGGGACAGATTGCAAACTCAAGGTTGCTGGAAAGCAAACCTCAGGATGAGAGGAAAGCTGTCATCACAGCTGCCACATTACTGGAGAAGCTAATGAATAGTTTACCAGCTGTCTCTGCCTGTTGTCCAGCAAAGTCAAAGTAATGATTAAGGGTGTTTAAGTATATGATTTTTATTTCAATGCAACACTGTTCACCAAAGGACCTGTAATTGAACCGATCACATTTCCCATACTGACAATCGAGGAAATATTCTCATCTGTCATTTACTGTAAGAAACATCAGGTTGTCTTTTATTAAAACAGCGAAGACAAAACAAATAAATGTATATACAAGCAAGTAAATAAATACATACTGTACATTAATACCTGGTAAATGTCTATCAAACTGTAACTGGGTATATTTATTCATTAACATTCATATGGTATTTATGTGATTCTGTTCTATGTAGTTAACAAATTTATGTACTATAAATCAATTGAAAAAATGTTACAGTAAAACATTAATTTTTACCAGTATGGAAGAAGGTTCCCTATAAATATTAGCATAGCACAGCTGGAGCATTAGACACCCAGTGAGGTTCTGTTCCTTTACCTTCTTTCGCAGAGGGGATGGTGGATTGAGTTGTGGTTGTTGGTGGCAGTGTCGGGGGCTCTGTCGGAACAGGAACTACACAGCCAGCGAACAACCTTAAATCATTATTTCACCAAAATATTTTCACCTACATGTCTACTACAATATGGACACTTCACAACAGTGGGGTGGTAGTGTGGTGGGTTGTGGGAATGTGTGGGAGGTGGTGGTGGGAAACTACTTAAGAGGACTTGTACTTCATATTATCAACATCTAAATAACACATTTGCAAAGATACATACATTTCTGAGGCTATTCTTTTATTTTTAATCACATTTTATTAAATGTTCTTATTTGTAGAATTTTTGCAGTGAAAATGGCCAGCGTTTCTATTATCTGCCACTAGTTGGCAGTACAAAGCACTCAAAGGAGGAGGAATTGGTCGAGTACTTGGTTTTTCAAACTTTCGTTCAGACTTCTACTCCCAGATGTGCGCAAGTTGAAGTACAGCTGTATAGTTACTGCATGTGCGATAAATATGCTAACCACTTCATAAAGGTGTTCTTCACAAGTGACTCCCAGTGATTTTAGTCAGTGTGTGACTGAATATTCCGAAATTAAAATTTTATTAGTACAAAGATGATGATGAACTCCTTGACTCATCCCCTTTATGAAAAATGAGTATATTTGATGCAAGAGAGTGGCTGTTGAGCCATTTAGTATGCAAACTTTTGACATAACTCACAACATCACTCATTCAGCAAGACAGGGCTGATCCTGTATTTTACTGTTGCATGTTTTCTGCTGAAAGCAGAAAAAATACTGAAACTGTAGCAGTAAATCAGAAGTTGTTAAAATGTATGACTGGTAGAAATTATTTGCTCAACATCACAATTTGCCAGAGGGCATTTGGAGCAATTTAGACAGGCTTTAGATTTAATTCGTGTCAAAACAAGGCAATAAATCAGGGTTTATGCCACTCTTATGTATAAGAATTTTCATGCAAACAGAATGCCCAGTTATGGGAAATGACAGTTTCACCGTAACCACCATGAAGCATCAGGAACTTCTGAGAGACAAATCCACCCTTTTCCACTATTCACAGTTTTCTTCTGCTTTCAGTAGATGATACTTTAAACTGGACAGAGCCCTGTGTAAACATGTGGACTGCAGAAGAGGGGAGATTGGAAGGGTACGAACGTGTTTTGTCTATGACGGTGACAGCGGGGCCCTCGAGGTCCTGCAGCTGGGCATAGACGCTGATCTTGTACTGGGTGTTGGGGGAGAGGTTGTAGAAGCAGTGCTGGGAAGCCCCACCCCCAAGGGTCACTTCCTGTTTGTGTCCATCTGAAATTTATCAAATAGTGAGCACTTTCGGGTTTAACTTACTCTATTCTGAATAATGAGATCTACATTTAGTGTTGAATATCACACTGGCAGCTGTGATTCCTCACACTCTTTTTGGGGGTCCATTTTCAAAATCCTAGCAGATAATAACATGAGGTGGTACTTGGGACCAAAATGAAAGCATGTTTCAGGCCTGCACTGTAATAATTGTTAGAATTCTACGTATATTTTCAAAAAACCTCTGCTCACAACACATATGCCTCTTACATCTATATATTTCATTTTGCACTGCGGTGTAAGTTTGACTTTTCATATAACTAGCCATTCAGGACAAAGACAAGGTTGGCTCGAATCCACAACCTCAAATAAAAGACTTCTCGGAGTCACTTTTTTCCTTCTTTATCATTTCTGAGCAGTCATAATAAAACATAATTACTGTCATTCTTACTATAAATATATCCTGCCCCAAATGAGTCATTAAGTCTGTAATTTTCCATCTCTTTACTTCAAACCCTCAAAGTAGGTGTTAGACTCTGCACATTTCAGCCAGGCCTGTCTTTGAAATTGTGTACACAAATACATAAACACACACGCAAAGAGACGGAAATGAGTTTTAAGACCACAAAGGAAAAAAAGGAATAAAGACAAAATGCCATGCTACACACACACACACACACACACACACACACACACACACACACACACACACACACAAAGGCTTGCATGGCACTGGCAGGATGTGGGAGATCTGGATTTGAGGGCTTGGAGATTTCAAGCCTTAGTAGATGGGCTTTAAGGGCTCAGTGGAGGCTGCAGGTCAATGACAATGGCAGTGAAACAGGAGTCACTCTGACCACCTTCTGAATTATAACACGACACAGAAACAATAAGCTGTCAGGAGCTCTCTAATAAAAATAAAGCTGTTCTTCAAAGATTTAAAATTTCTCATTTAAACTAAACAGGACAGACAAATGGGGAGATACTGGATATAATATCTGGATATGCAGGTAATCCTCAATTTACAACATTTTGGTTATGACGAACTGGATTTACCACAGTAGACCCATTAACCTTATTATATTAGTTTTGAGTACTGACGTTTGGTTGTAATGTCTGATGGCGGTTGCTTCATCTCCCGTACAATACCACGTTGTTATTCATTTTGCTTGTTTGTTTATTAGTTTCTCATGCGACAGAATATGTGAGTAATGACTGGTTCCATATGTTGCTTTAGAGGAAATTGTATGGTTTGTGAAAAACAGAAGTAGTTCAGGTGCAAAAATAAATGAATCCCAAGTTGCCCCAACCCCAAGTAGGTAAGTAGAATTAGGTGTGTAAATCACAATCATTTATTCATTCTATACATTTAAGATATAAGATTTAGATTTATAGGTTTATTTTAATATTTAATGCAAGAATAAAGACCATCCCAATAGGGTTAATGTTCTTTCAAGCAGAACTGTAATTATAATACTGTACTGTATTTATATTTTTACTATAATATCCATATACATAATGCAGATAATAATATAACAGGTAATATAAATAATACTATGATAACAATCTATTTCAAAAGTGTACATTTTATATATAATGTTATATAAAAAATACCTATATACTAATCTATCAATATTAGAATTATTTCAACAGGTAATGTGTGAAAATTTGTGTAAAACGTGACAAAGCCCTATTGCACAGCACTCCACTCAAATATGTTAATTGTTGATATATCCTCATGGCTTATATAAGGGGGTTTTTGGCTAAAAAGCAAAGTCAACTTATGACGGGGTCATCAGAACAGAACTTGGTCATAAACTGAGGACCACTAGTACATACACAGTACCACGAACCACAGAGCAAATCTGTTGCTCAGTAAAATATAAGTAGGAGTTTTCATTCTCTCCCACCCATGCAATGTAACATGTGGAAACAGTTTCATGCAAACAATAAAAAGTGGAACTTATACAACAGCAGGCGTGACCCATCTGACCCGTGAACTCTCAACCCTATCATTTGACCAGCCGCAGCCTTCACTGCAAGCCAACATTTTCACTGCTTTGCCACAAGAAGCCTTGCCCTGGGTGACCCAAAAGCTGAGGGAAGGACGACTCACTGAGCAGGGATTCGATGACGACCCGGTAGAGGTTGGCGTGGCGATGGGCCTGCCACTGAGCACACATGCTTTTCATGCGCACCTGGTAGCTGCCGAGGTTCGACACGCCCAGATACACTGGAAGAGATGAAAATCCGAGCATATGAAAAAATGCTACTAGTCATCATAGTGAAATTATGATGGAAATGACTATTATTACTACTCAAACTCAGTGCAATGGGAGAACAGTCATACAATGATTAACAATAAACCAAAATGTAAGGCTAGTTAATCCTGCTTTTAATCTCGTTTTTAAATAAAACACCCAGAACATAATAACATAGCAGCTGAAACCATGTGAATTGGTGCCCACATGATAGTTAATATCCATATACTGTGATACAGACACTCTCTGCTTGCTTGTTCAGTAAAGAATGGATGCACATAAATAGCTGCAGCTGTTTCCAGCAGGTTTATAGGATGCACATGGGTTTGGTCCCATATATTGTCTTTTCAAAAACAGTAATAACTGAGACACGGAAACTTCTGACAGCAACATGTCTCTATCTGATTCAGTCTCCTATGCTTCAGCAACCTCAGCGAAACGCTGTTTTTCAGCTCCAGCCCTGAAAGCATCAGCAAAAATAGGGAATTATACACAGGGACTCTGACAAAGTGCAATCAGCTCAGCCATAAATTAGATGGCTCTGGAAGAAATACATTTTATGATTGTACAACACAAACCCACTATTTGAATAAATGTAAATGAACTCACATGCTTAATTCTCAATTAAAATAGACCATACACTATATTTCTACACTTAGCATTTATGCATAAGGGAATTTAATCTTAGGTTATACAATCTGTGAAAGAATGACAATACCTGACTAGGGTATAGTTTATATAGAAAATACAGAGATTTTTAATATGTGTTTTTAACTAGAAGCCGAACACTTAGAAAACTGGGACTCGATCCGGTCTCTGTCTGGAAGGAGACTGACCTCAGGGTCACCACGGCACGGGAAAAAGATGGGACATTCCCTGTCAGAGGAAGGGAGCCTCAGTTGACATGAACGTAAGGTGAAAACGTACATTCTCTTAATTTGCTCAGTGACTGTGCTCCTTCCTGCTTCAAGGCAGGCGGCATCACTGATACAGCCCTACATCCGACCGGCAGATTTGTCAACACAATCTGGCTTGTCTCTTACAATAACACGACAAAGATGCTGTGACGAATTGGCGACTTCACTGATGCTTCATCTGATGCCTTTATGGGAATGGGGTCTCGCACAGTCCATGTGGGTTTCATAAGGTGATATAACAGATCATGTTGAAAGCATAACAGAAGCAATCTTGAGCATTTACTCATTTTGCAGACATTTTTCTCCAAGCCCACTTGCAGTCTTAACTTGCTTACAGTTATTCACCTGCTTATACGGAGCTGCGAATTTTCACTCTCAGCATTTCAGAGTAAATAGGCTTAAGAGCACTACAACAGGAGACCAGATTTGAACCTCTAACCTCACTGCCCAGAAGCCATCACTTTTACCACTACACTACTTACATATGTGAACCACCTCTAAAAAGCAGTAAATAACAAATTAAGGGGAGAAAAAATTTACCTGATGTTTCTGCCTCAGCTGAAAGTAATACTTGTTTTTATATAGAATTATGCTCCATGTTAATCAAATTATTGACCTTTTAAGATTTCACAAATATAAGAATAATATCACCCTGATTCAGTCAAAGCAAGAAGCAGAATGTCTTTATAATACATGCACATTTCCCTTTATGATAATTGTGAAGTGCTGACTGGTTATGGGCTCAGCGCCCCGCTTGCTTACGCGTCTTCGCTTTGCCGACAAGTGCCTCGCTGGAGCCGGTGGTGTAGGACGAGATGACCTTGACGCTGTACTCGGTCCCACTCAGCAAGTTCAGGATCAACATAGAGTTGACATCATCCCCCACAAAGGTCTCCAGGGCAGGACCTGGAGCTGTGAGGACATACCATCAGACTCCTACACATGGGAATGTGGACATAATATCATTAAGGAAGTAGGCGAGTGACAGCTGCTTCACTGCAGGTGCGTATAGGTGGGTACCTGAGACCGGCTGGTACACGATCCTGTAGCCCATGGTCGGCGAGGGGGGCGTGTCCCATGTGATGCGGAAACGGTTGTACCATTCATCCGATACTCTCAGATTCTTGGGCGCTATGAGAGGCACTGCACGTCCGAAGGGACGTGTGAAAACGCGGACGGCAACACGGGTGCAGATATAAGGAGGCAGAGAGAGACAGAGATGGTTGTAAAGAAACTTACGACAAATCTACAGCCCTTTAACATAATGAGTAACGGAAAAACACACCAATATTTCGCCAGGGTTTCCTTGGCGTTACATCTCTGGCACACAGCTGGAATTTACTTAATTTAAAAAGTGTTGTCAGTTAGAATGTGCTTGAAGCAAAATTCAGTCATTTTGAGCAGCAAGCGTTTTGTGTAGCTATATTTTTTAACTGTAATGCAAATAACTGTGGTATGCACAGAATAAGCCACCCCAGGATGTGTTTAGAAAATAACATGCACTGGGGGTTCAGGAAGGGTGGGGTAAAGCCTGCATCTCGATCCATTAAAGCATTATTAAGGAAAGCTTTCGGGACCGCGACATGATGGCAATGGAAACGGCACGCTTACAGGTGCGGCTCACGCGGGACATGCTCGGCCCCTCCCCGCTGGCGTACACAGGGGTGACGGTGACCTTGTACTCGGTGTCGGACAGTAGGGGTTGCAGCAGCAGGTTGTTCTGCCAACCAGGAACTATGACCTGAAACAGGACGTCTCCAGAGGTCAGACTCAGAGACCAAAACATATTTCTTTGCATCTCCAATGTATTAAGAGGTCTTAAGATCTTTCTTGCAGTGGAGACACAGAGCTAGAAACCGCAGGTTTGACACAAAAATAACAAAATGTTTGTGACATCCTTGGGTGACACACATAACTAACCCTTATAAGCTCGTAGGAAAACTCACACCAGCAGCTGACTTGCTGTATATGTCTAACTGACCCACATTTTACCTTGACCAGTGCATCGCAACAGACGTGTGGTAATCAGCAGGTAAACACATTTATTCTGTGTGCGTTCTCTGTTATTTGACAGCCGAAAAGCACTTTCAGTGTGGGATTTTACCATTTCTGATCGCATGTCTAAGCACATCTTACTTTAATTTGTATAAATTCTTTGTAGAAGGCACATCAAAGCTCAACATGGATGAGTAAGGGAATCTGAATAGAAATGTACTTTTACATACACACATGGTGTATCATACTGTCATTAATTACAATTTTTCTTCTTCTTCTTCTTCTTGTTATTACACACACACACACACACACATTTTCAGAACCGCTTGTCCCTTACGGGGTCACGGGGAACCGGAGCCTACCCGGCAACACAGGGCGTAAGGCCGGAGGGGGAAGGGGAGACACCTAGGACGGGACGCCAGTCCGCCACAAGGCACCCCAAACGGGACTCGAACCCAAGCCCCACTGGAGAGCAGGACTGCGGTCCAACCCACTGCGCCCTTCTTGTTATTATTTATTATTAAAAATACATACACACACTGGCTGAAACTGCTTGTCCCCCCCTTGGGACAAGTGGTTCCAGCCAGCGTGTGTATGTATTTATTATATTTATTTTTTTTAGAAGCTCTAATGAAAGATATAAAGATTAGGGAGCTTCTATGTCGGAAATTATGTGGAATGTGCGGAGCTGTTCCTGAAACTTGTGGTGCTGAAATGTGTTATAGCGGTAAAACATATAGTGAAATGAAACACATTATCTGTCTTGCAGAAAAGAAAAACATACAATATGAATCAATAACATTGTACTGGAGGTTGCGCACGCACGCACACACAGAAACCACTTCTCCCACACTAGGTCACAGCAAACTGGAGCCTAACCCGGCAATACAGGGTTCAAGGCTGGAGGGGGAGGGGACACACCCAGGACGGGATGCCGGTCCATCACAAGGCACCCGAAGCAGGACTCGAACCCCAGACCCACCAGAGAGCAGGACCTGGCCAGGCCTGCTGCACCACTGCACCCCACTGCGCCCCACTGGAGGTTGCAAACATGCATAATAGGATTTTTCTTCAGCTTTCCCACAGTACTAGAGCACATTTTAGCATGGCAGAAACATGTGGTGTGTGTGAAAGTCAGGTTTTATTATCAAGCTCTGATGTATTTAATCTTTTTCTTTCAGTTAAAACAAGGTGACAAGAAAAATGTAATGAAGAATGCAATGGGATCTCATTGCCCCAGGCATCATACTGGGTGATCTTCTCCAGTTGGAAAAACATTTTGATAAGGATGTACAAACTGTGCGGGGGGTGCGTTGGCGCAGTGGGTTGGACCGCAGTCCTGCTCTCTGGTGGGTCTGGGGTTCGAGTCCCGCTTGGGGTACCTTGCGACGGACTGGCGTCCCGTCCTGGGTGTGTCCCCTTCCCCCTCCGGCCTTACGCCCTGTGTTGCCGGGTAGGCTCCCGTTCCCCGTGACCCCGTATGGGACAAGCGGGTCTGAAAATGTGTGTGTGTGTGTGTACAAACTGTTTCCAGTGTTGACAGCTGAGTCTTCAGCAATTATCCTACTATGTTTCCAGTAAAGAAAAAAACAGAATGGACCTATACATGGTACTATAATAAAACCTCTTGTGAACCTTAGAAATACAGGGTTACACAAAATCTTAAAATTAATATCAACAAAAAACTAAAAATGAAACGTTTTGCAGAAGTACTACATGTACGACTCAGTATTGCCGCACACGCCAAATGAATTTTCTTGTTATGGTTTATTAACAGGTACATTTTCTGCTGTGTGGAAAAGCAATAACTCATGTCATCACCGGAAATAGAGCTTGGAATCCATGATACGCAGTTCACCCGCATGCTGACACCACAGTCTGACAGCTGCTTACCGACTCCTCGGCACGGTCACCTCTGGCAGTGACGTAGGAAATGCGGTACTGTCGCACATTGGGGTCTTGGAGTTGCCAGGACACCTGGAGGCTGAAGGTGGTTTCCTCACCAATGAGCAGGTTCTTCACAGCCTGGCGCACCACTAGGGGACAGGCATACCGCACTGTTACCACTCAAATACAGTGACCACATACTGTACAGGACACCATTCAGAGGTACAGCATGCAGTACAGGGGCCACGAAGAAGCAATACCCTCCAGTCGCATATAATGAGTACACACCAGAAGTACAGTACAGGTGGTCCTCCACTTGTGAGGGGGTTCTATTCCAAAAACCCAGTAATATCCAACTTTAATTACACACATTACTCATGTTAATACTAATACATAATACTAATTGCAGCACAGTGATTACAAAATAAAAAACAGTACAGGTAATGATTTATGAAAACTAACTATGACTGGATAGTATTTATTAATGAATATTGATTTCTCACTTGATTGCTTACTAGCAAAAGAAATATAATATGGATTTGGAAGCATGTATTTTTCATTAGTTTCACACATTATATGTGTTAAAGTAGTAATAATAATAATAATAATGTAAATACAGTACATTATTACTATACTGAGGGGATCTGGTGGCACAGCGGGTTTGGCCGGGTCCTGCTCTCTGGTGGGTCTGGGGTTTGGGTTTTGCTTGGGGTGCCCTGTGACGGACTTGTTCCCGCTCAGGGTGTGTCCTCTCCCCTTCCAGTCCTGCTCCCCGTGTTGCCGGGTTAGGCTCCGGTTCGCTGCGACCCCACTTGGGACAAGTGGTTTCAGTCTGTGTGTGTGTGTGTGTGTATTACTATATCTTCACACTGTACTTTTATCACTTTTGTTGGTATAAATCTATTGTCTTTTTTTTTTTTTCTTTTTAGCACCACTTTTTTGCTTGCTAGCTATTTTAAATTGAAAAATTCTAAGTCCGGGTGCTTTTAAGTCGTATATGTCATAAGTTGAGGAAAATGTGTACCCAAAGTAGCCCTATCTATCAGTCAAAGAGAGACCTAGCAATCAACAGGTTAATTTTTATACCACCATCAATGTGAACACCAATCTTCAGTTAAAAAAGTTAAAAAACAGTGGGCTTTACCTGCTGTTGTGGTTGCAATGGTTGTTGTCCTTTCCACTGGAACAAAAAGCGATAAAGATTCGTGTCAAATCGATTTTGATCAATATTTGTTTTGATTTAGCTAATCCCCGTAAGAGTTGGGTTTTCTTACTTGTCGACTCAAAGGTGGCCACTGCATCACTCTCTTTCTCGTCACTGTAGATGGCAGCCAGGGACACCTCGTACTCTGTCAGCGGCCGAAGGTCACTCAGCAGGATGGTGTCCACGTTGCCATTCAAAAGCATCTTCAGCAGAAAAACACAAGTGTGCAATCACATGCAATGCAATGTTAATTTTTGAAACAGCACGAAGCAGGTCAAATATCTTTCATCCGTCTGAAATTTTAAAGACACTTGCCAACATCCAAGTTATGAATTTTTGAAGAAAGACACTTCCTAATTTGTTTGTTTTCAGCTACACTTTCTTGATCATTCTCTTTTCTAAAATTCAGCTTGCATTTATATGGCTGAAAAACACACGCAAGGAGTCAATGGAAGGCACAGATTCACAAAGCTGTGCAGTAGTGATTCATCCAGGTTGTTTTTAAAAATAAAAATGTAATTTATTTTTTTTAAAAAAAAAAATCACATTTCAGAAAAAGCAACCAGTGAATAAATGGAGGTATGTGTCTATTATTACACTTTATTCATGGTTAGGATTAGACCAAACACTGACAAATCACGTTTATGTGATGAATCGTTTTCTTCCTTGTGGCCAGCAAAATACAGTTGGGATTTCGAGTGAAACATTTTTTAACGCTTTCTCCACTTGGCAGTTTTTTCTTTACTCCAGCATTTCATTCTCCTGTGGCACCTGAAGTGCAGAAGTAACACGGGAAGTAACACTGTGAACAGGAGATGGTGAACATTTTTAAAGAAGACATAAGTTTAATGTTGCTTCATGTTAAAAACAAAGTAATCTGGTGTCCCGTCCACATTATATCCTGCTTCACACCCGATGATTACATAGTATAGATAACACTAAGACTGTGCATTGTATGAGCGTTTGGTGAAAGTAAAACCAGTGAATGTTAAATTCATTACATAATTTCATTATCTGATGTTCTAATAAAACCGAACCTGTGAATAAATTGAGGGATTAACATGTGCTTCTAAAATTTTACTGATTGTGATATTGTGGTTGGACTTGAACGATTCCAAGTTATGAACAGACTCCCTGTCCCAGTTGTGTTCAAAAGCTGAGGTACAAGTGTCCATTTTGGGTAGCAAATGAATCATACCTTGTCAATGGAGTGAGTAATTCCTTGTCAACAAGTGGCTGATGTCCATTGTTGCACAGATTGTTATGTTCCCAAGTTCTACATGCTGGATACTATACAAATCAAACTTCCTGAGAACTACACTTGCATCCCTGTAGTCCACGAGTGTAGTTTTTTAAACTGTGTTCTACCATCACTCGAGCAGTTCTGACCTCTTTCGACTCCCCTCCTTTGACAGGTGTCCAGGACAGCCTGTACAGCACAATGTCCGAGGCAGCGTGTGTCCAGCTAACCCGGAAGCTGTCTGTTGACACATCGCTGATTCTGAGGTCCAGGGGTTCTGGAACCAGCTCTGAATGAGACACACATAGTCATCAATGATGGGTTTAAGCCAGGGTTCACTGTTGCGCTATAGCACAATATCTGACCACAAGAACGCAAGAATGTGACAAGTGCATAACGGAACCATACTGAACTCTGTCATTTAGCCCAGGCAATGTATAATCTGAAGCATAATGTATAATTCCCTATACTTCCCTATGACATAAATCAAGATGAAGACACTTGCAGGAATTCTCCTCAATCCCTGATGCATAGTATCCATGGACTGCCAGCGACACAGCCCCAATTCACGTTTTTTTGGAGTCTCAATAATGAGCGGCAACAAAACTTAAGAAAAGGGTTTGTTACAGTTGAGCAGAATGTAATATGATACAAAGCATAAGTAAATATCACATCGAGAATAACGTAACAGAGAGTCACTAAAGAAAAACTAAGAGTAAATCATAATAACATAATAAAGAATAAATAATGATGAAATTTTAAAAAAGTAACAGATGGTGAGAGGCTCCAAGCAGCCCATGGGTGACAGCCCTCAGTTCTTTGACTCTAGCACACTGTGAACCAGTAACTGCAGGCACGTGCGCTGCTTAGCTACCGTTTCTACAAATCGCCTGATTTTCTCAGCCACTTCTGTCTGGTCACTTTTCCGTTCAAAAGGGTTTGAAGGAGGCTTTGGGATTACCTGAATGTGTAGAAGGCAGACTGGATGCCAGCGAGGTGGGGCCATGTACTGACCGGGAAAGCCGATCATTAACACCTACACAACACCTGAACTCTACTCTGTCTCCTATTTCAGGTTCGGTGAAGCAAAACCAAAGGCTGGGAGACGGTCCTCACTGGTGACAATGTTTTCGGGGACAGAGTGTAAAGTTATGCTCCTTAGTTAAAACGTATACTCTCTCTTACATCTCTATTACATCACTCTGTGCTAACCGAAGGTGCTTAATTGAAAATAAGTTGCACAGCAACAACTTACATGTTTAACGTATAATGTCTGGAAAATCATGCAAAATTTCACAGTATTACATGTAACCAGCTATTGCTTTAGTGCAGGGCTGGCATTAGTCATCACAGGGCACAATCTGGACCTTTTTGGCAGGGCATCCAGGACTTCATATTATTTCAGATTAGCTATAAAGAGTACATGCTATCACATTATACTGAAAAGAAAACAATGTCAACATTTCTTAGCTCATACTTTGAGATAAAATGTGATGAAAACAAAAGCATAAAACGTCTGAGTTTAAGCACCCACAACAAAGCAAAGCAAAGTGACAACAAGGTATGAAGTAAGGACCCACACTTACTGGTAGTGAAGCTGCCTGTGTGGGGCTCAGCTTGACCGTCGTCATAGAGGGCAAAGATGGCCACCGTGTACTCCGTCTGGGATGTCAGGTTCCGCAGCTGTAGGGTAGTGACCGGACCCACCTCCACCTGGGTCACACCACAATGGGCACAACTTCAGTCAAAGCACTCCTTCTCATGCCAGCATTGAAGGAGCAATGAAGGAGGGATCAAACACTCTCACAAGAGTGATGCACGTCATTATTAGTATTATTGCTCATTTGTGTATCTTATAATATTTAATAAAAAAAAAAAAAATAAAAAAAAAAAAAATTGGTGTGGGTATACCGGGGGCGCGGTGGCGCAGTGGGTTGGACCTGGTCCTGCTCTTCAGTGGGTCTGGGGTTCAAGTCCCGCTTGGGGTGCTTTGCGACGGACTGGCGTCCCGTCCTGGGTGTGTCCCCTCCCTCTCCAGCCTTACGCCCTGTGTTACGGGGTAGGCTCCGGTTCCCCGCGACCCCGTATGGGACAAGCGGTTCCGAAAATGTGTGTGTGGTGTGGGTATTGGGATTTGTCTATCCTGTGTCTTATGCACCTACTTGAACGATGAACCTCGGTGCAGCAAGCGGTAGGGAACAAACTAGGTTTGCTTGAGACTTTCATGTCTGCAGCTATGTCTCCTTCTCTCAATGTAATGTATAAATTGTTCTTTTGCTGAGATGTACGTCGCTTTGGACAAAAGCGTCTGCTAAATAAATAAATGTAAATGTATTACAACTGCAATAACAATAAAAATTAAAGATAAATACTGTACTACTAGATAGTAGTAGATTACACTTTTCTTCAAACTAGTGCTTTCAGTTATTGACCCATTAATAGCCTGGGTAATTTTTACAGGAGAAATGTATGGTCAGTGCCTTGATCAAGGGTACTACAGCAGGAGGTGGGATTCAAACCTGAATCTTTGAAAATGCCTTTTTCAAGAGCACTAAAACCTTAATCCGTATGATTATATGTTTGGCCGTTGACGGTGGTGTGGCTTCCGGCTTCGCTTGGTTGGGCAGTGAAGAGTGTGTGGCAATGCGTGTGCTATGAGCGCACCTCTTTGGGTTGAATCCCGTTGGTCTTCACGTACATTATGCGGTAACCCTTGACCTTTCTGGATGCGGCCTCCCAGGTCAGCCTGGCGGAGCTGTGGTCGACATCTAAGAACCGAAGGTTCCTCGGTGGAAGAAGGGGCTCTGCGGACAGACAACTGTAAAGGTCAAAGTCTTGCACTTTCTAGCCTTTTTAAAAATTTGTTGCCTGACATCCATAACTATACGCAGACAAGAAATGCTTCTTCTCTTATCAAAAAGCAATAAGAAGCAAAGAAAATAATCCCAGTTGAGCACAAAATAATAATTACATAACAGAACAATAAACAATTAATCCAGGCTATCTAGAAAAATCTACCGGTAAGTCTTAGTGGTACGTTTTAAAATAGAAAACAATAAACCTGGGTTATAAAGTGGGATGATATATTAATAAAAGCTTGAGAGTCCCACTCTCTGAGCAAACATGTGACTTGGCTGGAAGAGGAAAACACTCACCTGTGGTTTTCTGACTGGTCATGGGATCGCTGGCCTCCTCCCCATACATGGCATACACAGTCACGGTGTACTCTGTGGCAGGGCTGAGTCCCTCCAACTCAATCTCATTCACAGACCCCTCAACCTTCACCTGTGAAGGAATAGGGGGTGTGGGGTCACATGGAGCAAAAAGGCCTTTGACCTTAAAGCAAAACTCGTTTTATTCAAACAAATACCAATATACATTACTAATGAGCTGTGCTTTGTTATCAAAACCAAGTAAATTGAGGTACTTGATTTTTAAAAGCAATGAAGGCGCTCCTGAAGTTACAACATGTGCAACTTATAACCACCCATATTTCTGACAGCCATCAGCTCAACCGTATAATATTTTTAAGTCCTGATGTGTGGAGGCAACATCTAGGGATGACCTCTCCATCTGCCCATATCTGTTATTGTGCCCAACGGTGATGGCGTTTCGTTTACAAAACTTTTCATATGATTTCCTTCAAGTTACAAGTTATAAAAATTAACCTGTTGGTTGCTGGACCTCTCTTTGACTGATAGGTAGGGCTACTTTGGGTACAGATTGTCCTCCACTTATGACAAATGTGATTTACAAGCACCTGGACTTATGACGGGCATCCCATTAACATTATTATATTATTTTAGAGTCCCGATGTTAGATCGTAGGGTCTAACACCGGCCTCTCCATCTGCTGTACAATACCATTGGCAGTCAGTCAGTGTTCAGGTGTTTAGCAGTAGCTGTTAACGTTACAAAACTTTTTGTGATTCAGGTCAAATGACTTTATTTTAATAGCTAGCAAGCAAAAATAAAAAACAGAACAACAGATTTAAAAAAATGAAAGTGTAAATAACAGTGCAGAACGAAAATATAGTTATTATACTGTACTGCATTTACATTATTACGGTTGTATACTGGCGACCCCGTATGGGACAAGCGGTTCAGAAAGTGCGCGCATAGTTTAAGAAGTAATTGATGAAATTACTGAAAAAAGTACTAACAAATCTCTATTATACAACAAAGCACTTGTGGATGTTAATTGCTTATATACTCCTATGCTTCACACACACACATTGTCTGAAACCGCTTGTCCCAAGCAAGGTCACGGCAAGCCAGAGCCTAACCTGGCAACACAGGGTACAAGGCTGAGTGGGTGGGGACACACCCAGGATGGGATGCCAGTCTGTCACAAGGCACCCCAAGCGGGACTTGAACCCCAGACCCGCCAGAGAACAGGCACAGACCAAACCTGCCGCACCACCACACCCCCTCCTATACTTCATGTAAGACTATTTTATTTACAGTGAGATCATTGGATTGGACCACTGTTATCAATCAAGGACTACCTGTCCTGTGCATGAGTGCACGAGGAAAGGTAGCTCTGCTTTCTCAAAGTGAAGCCTCCTGCAACCAGAACAGCCATCACTTTCACCACTATGGATATGCTCATGGGAGGGGTTTCATAGTTGCCTTCAAAGCAACTTACATTTACATATTCAGCAGACACTTTTCTCCAAAGCAACTTCCAGTGAACTCTATATAGTGTTATCAGCCCATACACCTCATTCACCAAGGTGACTTACACTGCTAGATACACTACTTACAATGGGTCACTCATCCATACATCAGTGGAACACACACACACACACACACACACACACACACACACACACACACACACACACACACTCTCTCTCTCTGTCACTCACACACTATGGGTGAACCTGAAGAGGATGTCTTTGGACTATGGGAGGAAACCAGAGCACCCAGAGGAAACCCACATAGACATGGGGAGAAATGCAAACTCCACACAGACTGAGTGGGGACTAAACCAATATCCTCTTGCACCATCCAGGCACTGTGAGACAACAGCACTACTCAGTGTGCCACCCTTACAACTACTTACCTATTCAAACAGCTAGATAATTTTACTGGAGCAATTTAAGCTAAGTACCCTGCACAGGGGTACCATAGGAATGGGTGAGAGCTGAACCAGCAACTCTTAGAACCAAAGGCCACAGCACTAACCACTACACCATCAGCTGCCCCTAGACCTCAGCCCAGGATTTTCCACTGCTGCCTCCATCTCCCTCCTCACCTCCTTTTCATCGGCAGAGCCGTCGTCACTCAGGGGGGCGTACAGGATCATGTACCCGGACGCACCTTCCACTCCGTTCCAGCTTGCCCGCATGCTGTTGTGGGTCACGTCGTACAGCTCCAGGTTGTTCACCATGGGTAGGGCCACTGAGACACACACACACAGAGCTGGGACTGAGGTCCTCATTAAGGACATACATTCCTGTTCCTGTAACGGGTTTGCACAGCCTCCTGGAAACTGAGATATCGCTGCTTTTACACTCAGTGGTCCTGCTGACATTTCAAAATCGCTGTACAGTCAAGGTTGAGATACATCCATTCAAGTTATGAGAATTTCACTTTATGAGGGGTTTTACATTTATTCATTCAGCACATGCTTTTCCCCCAGAGTGACTTACCGTATATATCGGACACCTTTATCCAAGGTGACTCACTGTGTTAAATACATTACAGTACACTACCTACATGTCTTTGGACACAAACAACATGGACAGGGGTAAACATGGGGGTTATTTGTATCCACATTTATTCCATGTATTTTGGTGTTTTTACAGCTCATCATAAATTATTACAATTTTTTTACAAACATGTTTCGTATATGTTTTATTAATTTTAGTGTAAGTACTACTTTATTATAGCATATCTCATCTCGAGGTTCATGTGGTGAGTGGGTTAGACAGTTTTTGGCTTATGCGTGATGTCAGCAGCAGCACAATTTAACACACACACACACACACACACACACACACACACACACACACACACACACACACACACACAATACAGGCAATGGGAGGAAATGGGGAAACCCACACACTGTTAAGTGCAACAGTACATGATGGCCATGAAAGATCTGAATCAGACAGTTAAACAGTACTTTACAGTAATTATTGAAAGGAAAAATAATTACCTTGTTATGTTAGGATAACTGATATTAACTACTGACCCGAATTCATCCATTTTAAAGGGATCTGGTCATATTTTAGCAGAAATGTTTGTCACTTCTATGGCTCAGGATCACGTGAAAATCTTTGCCATTAAAAATAATAATTAATTACATCTTCAAGTTATGAGATTTCACCTTATGAAGGATTTTTCAGGAACACAATGCCTTCACAAGGAGGGGGGGAGACTACCAGAAATGTGTTACAACAGATGTTTGAAAACACATTTATGATGTCATACTGTATGTCACACATGATCATCAAATAAAGTCAGATTAAAAAAATCGACACATTAAAAAACGGAATAATGCAACTCTTTTTGATCCCAGTGGGTCTCTGGAAAAACTATATGTGTGAACACAGCCATTGTCTCCTGAACAATGCACCTGCGATACAGCATAGTCGCCTTAGGCTCCTTGCCCCAGGGAGGTGACAATGTTAAGAGGCTGGGTTAGAGTGCACTCACGGGTGGTCTCCCTCCCCCTGAGGGCTTCGCTGGCTGACGACGTGTACACAGCAAACACAGCGATCTGGTACTCCGTCAGCGAGTTCAGGTAGCTCAGCACCACCGAATTCTCACTGCCATCCACCACTACCTAGAATAGACAAACATACAGTGTGAACAGGTTCCAGCAGTGGCCAGCAGAATGAGCAAGAGCAACACTTTTTAAAAAAAATATTACTGTATTTATATGGCTTTTATGCTGTAAGACTATTAGTATTCAGCTGGTGAAATGTTCCAAGCTGGTGTTCCAATTACAAAAATTACACCAACTGGTCCACCTGGGTTTTTTTTACTTCACACTCCAAGATAGGCCCATTCCAGTCCAGAGGATTTGACTTTACACGGAGCTTCCTTTAATTTAAATTTCAGCTTCCAATGTGTTTTTTTTTTTGCATTTATGAGGACTAAATTTAGATCTTGTGGTTCCCAACAGCTGGGCAGCATCAGACATTTACATTTATTCACTTTGCAGATGCTTTTCTCCAAAGTGACATACAGTGATTGTTAACTACAGTTTAGCTGACACACGTATTAAAGGTGATGTACAGTGTTAGATATGTTGCAATAAACCCCTATTATCATTCACACATTTGCACCATACAGCAATGTAACATGCACACACACATAAACACTAAGGGAAAACTGGAGTCATCAGTTCCCCTGAAACACGTCATACGACTCTAGCATGGTGTCATACTTACGTACATTTGGTTTGTAAGTGTATATTGTGTTATGGCTAAACAGTTGCCATACAGTTATACAGTATTATACAGTAATTAATAAAGGCAAACTGCCTTGTTATGATAACTACTATCTCTTCAATGAATTGTGTCCATTTGATTGGATTTGTAGGGGGTGCGGTGGCGCAGTAGGTTGGACCAGGTTCTTCTCTCTGGTGGGTCTGGGGTTCAAGTCCCACTTAGGGTGCCTTGCAGTGGACTGGCGTCCCGTCCTGGGTGTGTCCCCTCCCCCTCCAGCCTTACGCCCTGAGTTGCCGGGTAGGCTCCGGTTCCCCGCGACCTCGTATGGAATAAGTGGTTCAGAAAATGTGTGTGTGTGATTGGATTTGGTGATATTTTACCATAAATGAATGTTCATTCTGGGGCTCAGGAATGCATAAAAATTTTTACCTTTGAAAGCAATGGTAATTTTGTCTTTGAGTTATGAGAATTCACCTCATGAAGGGTTTCTTAGCTACATGTTACCTCTGTAAGGCAAAGGAAGCCTACTTTCAGCACCACTTTCCCACTGAGAAACTATGGTGCAGTGCTGTGACATTTTGTGGAGCTCACCTCATCTGGCTGGCCCCCTCTGGTCGGGTAGTAAACAACACGGTACTTCTCCACTGTCCCGGGCGGATGAGTCCAGGACACGCGAAAACTCCTGGCAGTCACCTCGGATGTTACCAGGTCCTGAGGGGATGCAACCATTGTCTGACCACCTGAGTCTCCTGCAAACAGAAATAATTGTTATGTCAATTGTCATTTTATGAAGTGCCGCAAATAATTCATCAGTCTGCTCAATAATAAAATCTCACTCAATTCTGCGAAGTGGAGCACACACGATCCCTTCTCCTGCAGCTTCTAGCAAGGCCTCACCTTTGATCTCCATGTCTTGCTGCTCGACTCGCTCGCACAGTGCCCTCGTGAGGCTGTCTATGATGGTGCCCATGGCACTGAAGTCGGCAACGTTGTAGACATGCGTGTCCTCGGGCGGCGAGGCGATGGCCTTCAGTTCGTTTTCGTCAGCGTTCTTCACACCTTGGCTCAGGAAACACGAAAGGTCACAACAAGTCTCCTCCTCTCTCGCATACTGGAGCTCGACAACTTTGCAGCTCACTTTTTCCCTTGGCATTACTTCTGATTCTTAAAAAAAATCTGATAACTCAACATGAAGAGTGGCTTTTTTCCTCAGTAAAGATTTTAGGAGTTATTTTTACAACTACTGTATTTCCAAAACACTCGTCTTTGTCACTGCAGACTTCTCACAAAATGAGAACCTCACACAGAGGACTGTGTTCCAACATATCCTGTCTAATTTTTTCAAAATGTTGTTTATGCCACATATAAATGGAAGAATTTAAAACACAAAGTGAAGGCATGTGAATGAGTTTTGAGCTGTGGCTCTTCATACCAATAGAGAAAACCTCAATGCCGGCCTCCCGTAGACTCTGTGCGGGAGGGATGACATCATCCTGTGACTTGCCGTCGGTGATCAGGATGGCAATTTTGGGAACACCCGGCCTGGCTCCAGACTCGGGCTTGAAGCTGTACTCCAGGATGTTGTTCAGAGCGAGACCTGAAGACGAATGAGCACGCTTTGATCCGAGCAGCTTTGGACAGTCCCACCTAGAATGTCCCCATGGCCTTAATGGATGCACACAGGCCCTGGTCCAGCACCCAAAGTGTCCTCTACTGGTCTTCAGGAACTACAGAGTGTGTGAATGTAGCCTCAGTCCTCCAAAAAAGGATGTTTGTAAATGCTCTGGCTCCTGCTCCTCTCAGTGGTGGTGTGCAGCTTTAATAGTTTGGCATTCCCCTCCCAGGGACATCAGAACTCACAGCTGCTAATGATAAATTGTTAGTATACTCAACATAAAATATCATAGTACCTGTCAGTGTGTTTCCTCCCTTGTAAGGCAAGTTCTTCACTGCATCAATCACAGCATCTTTGGTGGTGTAAGCATTGAGGTGCCACTCAGTCCTGGGGTCACCGCTATACTGGGTCAGTCCTAGACAGGCAAGGTCACTATTACTTGTACATGTCCTGTATTCATTTAGTTGGAACTTTTCTACAAATCAACTTACAATGCTGATTTATGTACACTGATTTACTAATTTTTACCACTAGGTAATATTTACTGGAGCAATTTAGGGCAAATACCTTGTTCAAGGGTACTACAGCAGGATCTGATATTCGGATCTGAAAGTGGCAACTCTAGACACTGTGCTACATTGAATTTGGAGTTCCATAGAACTTTAGGGATGGTGTGATAATTAGCTTGGTCCTGAAGATGCTGACATTGAAAACGATGGTGGGAGCAGTGGTTTGACACATCAGTGAAGGTACTGAAAAGAACGATGAAAAGGATGGAATAGTAGTAGCAAGATCAATAGTAATGGGTGACCTCGCTCACCTATCCGTGTCTTGTCGAATCCCACGTTGAAGGCGCTCACCAAATTCTCCAGGAAAGTGCGGACCAAGCGGAAGTTTATCCTGCCGATGCTCCACGAGCCATCGACGAGGATGACAATGTCTGCGATGGCTGGAGTTTTACACTCAAACTGCTCAGCTGCAACAAAGCAAAGAGAGCAGTGTTATCACACCAAAGAAGCAGAGTCTTGACATATGCTGTATTATTAAAACAATGTCATTAACACTTTGATGTGCAGATTTGGGTCCAAGACATTTCAGTTGAAGAATAACAAGTGACCTATAAAGGGCATTTTCAAAGGAAAAACACTAAACTTTTTCACTTGTTGAACTGCTTAGAAAATATTCTTTATTAAAACGATGGGACAAAATTCATTAAATTCAAACAGAAAAAAATACCAGAAAGATCTCTGAAAAAGAAGAACCTGAAAGGCACAAAACTGAATGTCATTCAGTAGATGTATTTAGGTTTTTGTTGGCCTTTTGGAGGAAGCGAGAGAACAGCCCTTTTGTGCCAGAAGCCATAAAGTACTTTGATGTGACGTGAACGGTTGGGAAGCTGTCCAGATACAGGAGGTGCTGGGAGAGCAGAGCGAAGGGTGACCTTTGTTGAGAAGCCAACACTTTGGGGTAACAGGAGCAAATACGCATCGCCACATTGGAATGAATGTGTGTTTCAACCCAGAAAAAAGGACTGCAGGGTTTGTGAGGAGGGAGCTGGGTAGTTTTGTTGTAAAACCCTCCAGAGATGTGAGATGGAAATGATTGCAGTGTGTAGAGGATTTCTTTCCGTTTCCAGGGCCTGTGCTCCGGTTCCTGGAGCCCCTGGGCAAGAATCAGTTTAGCACCCTGTAGACTTTTATCTCGACATTAACAAAGGTACACATACATATATAGAGAACAAATTAAAACTGTTTTTATTTTATATACATAGACTATGTAAGGATCATGAAGAAGGGAAAATAAAAATTGAATTTATAAGCAACATGCTATTTCTTATGTAATTATTCATGATAACATGTATATGAACAATACATGTGCACATAACCCAAATGTATAATTTAACAAATCAAAACGAAATCAAAACTATTTTCACGACTGAAGCCGATTAAGGGAACAGATAGATATACATTATTTGCAGTGTAGAGTGACAGTTTGTTTCATAGAAAATGTCACCTACAAAGTTAGAACATTTCAAAGACATGGGGTGCTGACATGTCACACCATGTTTGCATCATACATAAGGATTCAGTTTTCTAATAAAACTGAATATTATTAAGCAAGGTTTTAAATTAGATTAATATTTATTTCCAAGATTACAATGTATTTTTCTGCTTTTGTAGCAAAATTTGTCCCTAGGAAATTGCCCAGGTTTTGTTCATTATAAACTCGGCCCTGCCTGTTTCTGAAAATCGTCTGTTCAGCTTCTCCAAGAGCAACAGTCTCTTCCTGCTCTCGGTCCCTTTGGTTATTGTAGACGAGCTGGATAAGGCAGAAAGTCCTAAAATAGATATATGATATGTTCTGATAACTCACGCACAGTGCCTGTGTTAAAAGTCAGATGTAGCCCACAAAAAGGATGGTGTGTGCAGCATGAGAAATGGAAATCTGTTTCTTTCAAGCAGATGCCCGACATCCTTTGTCTTCAGCATCTGCCCAGGGTGACGTTAATTTTACCCCATAATACTGCCTAAATGCAAAACCAGTCTAAGAAACAGGAACATTCATTCTCGTTCTAATATTCAAAAAACGGTAAGATCACAAACAGGTGGTGTCCAATGAGTGCATTATAACTACATTTAGCATCTTCACGGTCCTGATGGTGGAAAAAATGC
The DNA here is from genome assembly GCF_900964775.1 of Scleropages formosus. Classification (NCBI taxonomy): domain Eukaryota; kingdom Metazoa; phylum Chordata; class Actinopteri; order Osteoglossiformes; family Osteoglossidae; genus Scleropages; species Scleropages formosus. The sequence goes on along the minus strand of NC_041828.1, from coordinate 18,517,112 downwards.
GTGGAGTATGATTTCCACTCTGACATTACAAGACAAACTGAACCATCATGACAGGCAGCATCCGGCCTACACGCCTTTGACTTGACTGCTCAGCATTCAGCTGGCATTCTGGTCGCCTTCAGATGAGTTTCCGGTTTAGTCGTGGTCAGTCAGCACATGCATGCAGCACTTCTCAGGTGGTAAAACACGGCAGTTTCCGTGGATTTCGGCATGCCGACTCTCATCATGCTGTTGGACAGGAGAAATATCTTCGTGGAGCTTTCTAGTTTTCCTATACGTCCTGACTGGGGAGGGGGAAGAGAAACATGAGTAACATACTGTATGCTTTCGTATCAAAGGACACAGACAATACAATTAAAGAAACCCCACATTGTTCATTATTAATCAGTCAGCATAACCGTAATATGTGCATCACTTTGCCTGTTTTATCCCCAAAAATCACAATTTTCTCGAAAAATAAGCAGAAATTCACCACACACACACACACACACACATTTTCAGAACCGCTTGTCCCATACGGGGTTGCGGGGAACCGGAGCCTACCCGCTAACACAGGGCGTAAGGCCGGAGGGGGAGGGGACACATCCAGGACGGGACGCCAGTCTGTCACAAGGCACCCCAAGCGGGACTCGAACCCCAGACCCACCGGAGAGCAGGACCGTGGCCCAACCCACTGCGCCACCACGCCCCCCAGAAATTCACCCATCTATCCAATTTCAATAGCCACTTGCCCTGAATAGGGTCTCGGCGAACTGGAGCCTAACCTGGAAGAATTGAGCTGAGGTGGGGTACACTATGGACAGGGTGTCAGTCCACTGCAGGGTAGCCACACACAGCCACCAAGGAGAATTTAGCATCACCAATTTACCTGAACTGGATGTCTTTGGACTATAGGAGGAAACCTACAGAGACATGGTGAAAACACACAAACTCCACACAGACTGGGCAGACCGATCGAACCCACGTGCTCTCACATTAAACATGCGCTGTGAGGCGGTAGCAATACTTGCTCCACCATCATGCCACAGGCTGAAACTGACCAAAGTATTTAGTCTCGGCTGTTGCTTATGTCACCGTTAACATTATAGTTTGCAGAAGAAGAGGGTGTCAGACCGCCAGTGCAAAGGTGCAGGAAGCTCACTGAACACTAAAGGAAGCACTTGACTGCAGTTCTTCTGACCAAAGACTGTGCTACCAAATATTGAGTCTGGGGTGTCACTGATTTTTGTCAACGCCATTCATTTTTATTTTCAGATGTAAGAAGATATATTAAGTTCTAAATGAAAAACAAAGCCAGATATGCAAAAAATGTAAACATAATACTTTCATCGCCATATAAAATGAAACTGGGTCTGTTCAAACACTGTTTTTCTCCTTTTAAATTTCATAAACTTAATAAAATTTTAATGCAAATGGATTCGGACTTAGGTTTTTGTTTTCTAAAAAGCCCGTCTTCCTGTTTTTATTCATTGTATTACATCATATTCCTTTCCAAGAATGCTTCTAAAAGCCCGGTAAGCAGGACGGTGAAGTTCAAGCTCAACTTGCAACTTTGAAGATGATGTTTTGGACTTCTAAGGCAATGAAGCACAATGAAAATGCCACCTTTGTGAGTGCTGTGAAAATCCTGAATGTAAATCAGCCGGAGCCATTCAGAAAGCAGAATGTCAGTGGATATAGTTCACACTCGGCCAAACTCGGGGAAATAAATCGTCGCTTCCTTCGGCTGCAGTGCCGAAAAATGCCCAGAGAGAGAGAAGAAAGAAAAAAAAAAAAAAAAAAAAAAGAAAACTCTCCTCACATTCTTGCATGGCACAACACAGAGGCACATTTGTCCTGCTTCCACATCCTAGAAACTAGGAAGCGGTTTTACTGAGTTTATTGGAACCTGATGTCTTGAGGACTCATGGATTTAGTCACAAGTCCTTTTAAGTCAGGAGATGAACATCTTGGAATTGTTCTCTACTGGGCCAAGCTGGAATGGTACTGTAAGTCTATCATGTATCCTCATTGGAAATCACCTATCAGCACATGAAATTCTCATCCCTGCTGCTCCACACAGCTTTAAAAATGGCACTTCCTAATGTTCACACTCTTTGTGATGCTTTTCCTCCACTTAAGGACTGTCTGCCTCACTTGGATGGCACTTCATGGTATTTTTCCCTGCTTTCTTCTCAACAGCATTGCTTGATTTATAAAGAACCTCAAGTAACTTTTATGTCATATTCTGGCATGATTAAAAGTCAACAAGACCTGTGAAGGCTGTAGAAGCTTATGTTGGAGTAATGTCACTGGTTGACCCAGCAAAGCCACAACAATAACCAAGTTTCCATAGCGCTGTGACATTGTCATCATCACTTCACATCAACACAATGATATTTTACTTTTCATATTTACACTCTCTAGCAGCACAACTGATCTTAAATCATTGGGTGGACTGTCTGTTGAGCAGTCTGCTTAAGCTATACCTGTTTCTATATTTGCTGAAAGATGCATATTTCTTGATCTAATCTATGTAGATCTCGTCCCCCACATCACGTCGATGCTGGTCATCTATAAAATAAAATTCCTTTGTAATTTAAAATCTACAAATTAGTACAAAGCTGTAGTGAAAATTAAGTAATATAGCAAAGGAATTATTTAATATGAAAAATGTAATTTCATTATGCTGAGGTTCTCACACTAAGTCAGACACATATATACTATTAACCTTTGATTGCGACTTTGCTAAAAGTGACTTTGAATTTACGAACAAATTGAGTTATGAACAGACCTCTCTCCACAGGTGTCTCTGTAACATGAGGAGCTACTGCATCTGAAAACTTGTGCGAATTAGATTCAAAACAAGACAAACCCTACGACACAATCTCTAATACCTAAAAAAATTAGGATTAGTGGAATTACTGTCACGCGGAACACAGGGAGCCGGGACAGCTGAACCCAAGTGCAGCATTGTTCGTCTAAAGTTGAGGGAAGAGGCAAGTTCTCAGAGCCAGGGACAGGCGAAGGGTTGGTCGAGCGGCGAACAGGACAGGAACGAGGATCCATGGACGTGGTCGGAAAACGAAGCAAGGAGTCAAAAACCGGAGATCGTGAACAGAGAATAGAGTAAGTGTGTGTGCGAAGTAACGCGAGGAAGGGCGGTTGTCCCAAACGAGATTCCGCAACGGTATGGGAGCTGAAGAGGGTCTTTATAGGGTGAGCAATTACTCAGGAGCTAGTGCAGAGTCAGGTGTTGTGGCTTGTGTTGTGGGCGTGGATGTGACAATTACCAATGAAAAAGAGTACAGTAAGCACGTAATTAATAAGCAATATATTCCAAAACAGACAGCTGAGATAATTCTTCCTGTTTATACCAGCATCACTAAATTTTCTTCAAATGCCTCTTCCAATACTCCACCAAATCAAAAAGTCAGACTATATGAACCATAAGCAAAATCCAAGTTATTGCATTTAATCTTAATGCACATGATTACAAAAGAGTAAAAACAATTTTATTGCCTCCTTTTGTTAAATTATTTTCAGGGCGTGACAACATATTTTGAATCCTGTGCTTTAAATGAAAATCTTATATAGCACCAAACCTTAAATCGTACAAAATACTGTCAAACTGCAGATAATGACGACCAGCTGCCTTTAATGAGGCAATTGAGATATTGCATAAAGCAGCTTGTTTGACAGTAAGAAGTGGAAAGGAGAGGCATTGAAAGTAGAAACACAACACATTGTGGGTGATGAAGGCTCCTGTAGGTTCAGTACGGTATTTTTGCGGCCCCTTTGAAAGGATTGTAGGCTTCCCTCTTTGCTCTGTTGTGGCCTTTATTAAAGTGAACTAAGCCATATTTAGTGTTATTTGATTTCTGTATAGTAGCAAACCCAGGACCAGCCTCTCTACCCTGCACCAGGGATGGTACCTCTAGCCTTCAAAAATAAGGAAGACTCTACATCAGAGGTTGTATAGCTTTGTTTCAACACGTTCATTTGCATACTTAGCTGACATTATTCACCAATGCAACTAAAAATGTTAAGCTACCTGCAATTATTTACACAGCTGAGTAATTTTTACTACAGCAATTCAGAGTAAGTACTTTGCTCAAGGGCATTACAACAGATGAGACTTGAACCTGTGAATCCAAAGGTAATAGCAGCAACCACTATGCTATTAGCTGTTTTATTATGTCAAAATATAATCTAAAAAAACAGGTTTTCTTTTGTTTTCAATACAACGCAAGGGCATGTATTCTTGGTACCTAATCTGAAAAAATCTTGAGACCCCACCAAAATGGTCTTTACTGGGCTCCGCTATTACAAAGGTCTGGCCTGAAGAAATCTTTATGGTGTTTGCTGCTCCTGCTTTCCACAGACTCAATCCAAGCCACGAGACGACCTGCAGTCCATCGGTTGTCTCACATACATGGACATGGGGTGAATGGCAGCTGCCAGATGAGAACATGATGCTTTCTTATCCCATAGGCCATATGTCAAACTGCCTTTCACTCTTTGAAAAGAGGGGCTCACATGATGCAGTTTGTCTCACAATCTAACAATCTAATGACCTGAGAAACTCTTCATAGAGCTCTGAGTTAAGTTTGAAATGACAGCGCTTCCTGTGCAAGGCTGACCCCGCAGGGGCAGGGGCAACCTGGACGGCCTGGGCCCACCTGAACGCCCTCCAGGATCTGCAATATACAGACAGGGATTTGAGAGGGAGACCATTGGACAACTCGCAGGTATTTGACAAGTGTGGGCAAATACCTGTGCTAGGGAGCCACGCATGTGCATCAATCCGGCCCCTGTCTGCACATGCTTGCCCGTGCACATGTACACTTTACACTGTTGACACACTGGCACTCCAGAGAAACACACCTAAGACACCACACCCAGAACGAAGGAAATCCTTATTAATTCCAAACTTAATGTTACTCATTTCATAGGCTACAGTCTAAAATGTTGATGGACAGTACTTTTTAATTATGCTTTTAATGAACAATTTAATATTAATTGAATGTATTTATTGTTATAGTAATTTATTAATTATATTTTACTCTTACTTTTTATCTTTATAACAATTTATTTTCTATTTTGTCCTGATCTCTGATGGGTCTGGGATTTGAATCCTGCTTGGGGTACCTTGCGACGGACTGGCATCCCGTCCTGGGTCTGTCCCCTCCCCCTAAAACCTTGTGCCCTGTGTTGCCGGTTTAGGCCATGGTTTGCCGCGACCCACTTGGGACAAGCGGTTTCAGTCAATGAATGTGTGTGTGTCTCTTTTCTATTTTGTAAAGCACTTTGAGCTGCAAAATATGTATGGAGGTGCTATATAAATTAAACTGCTGTTATCATTTCATGATTATTATAGGTGGAGCATGGAATTCACTCTGAGACTTTAACATACACTTGAAAGCTGCTGGAAAGTTCTCATTCAGCTGGTTTTACGCAGAGACCAGAATGCCCTACCTCTGTGCACAGAAACCAAGTTCCCCATCATCTTCAACAATATTTCACTTTGGGGTTTTATTGGGGTCATGCAGGTTAAAGAGCAATTAGAAAGCACTAAGCACTATTGAGGACCATCCATAATTTTAAACATAACTTATGCATCATTTATAAACTGCTCTTTCTCACAGCCAGTAAGAGACAAGAGACAGTGGGTTCCATTAAAATCAAAATATAATCATATGTGGAAATACAGTATAATATAAAAATAATAAAATAATTAAGCAAGTGCACAGCTAGGAACTGCCTTGTAATATCATTAGTAACAGTCATTTTAGTCATACGGAGTCATTTATGCAGTTAATTGCCTGTTTTAATTAGAATTTGTAATTGTCTGCTTTGTTATTTTTTATTATGTGTTATTTGTTTGTTCATTTTGTCTGGGTGTAACAGTGTTCCTTGAAGTCATGTACCATATGCCAAGCAGTCCTGGGGATTAATAAAGTACCACACACACACACACACACACACACACACACACACACACAGAACCGCTTGTCCCATACGGGGTCACGGGGAACCGGAGCCTAACCCAGCAACTCAGGGCATAAGGCCGGAGGGGGAGGGTACACACCCAGGACAGGACGCCAGTCCGTCACAAGGCACCCCAAGCGGGACTTGAACCCCAGACCCACTAGAGAGCAGGACTGTGGTCCAACCCACTGCGCCACCGCACCCCCACCAATAAAGTACCATTCTATCCTATTTACATTATAGGAATACAAAGTGCATATATGGAAGAATGCACTTTTTCTTTTACATGGCAAAGACATTTTGTAGCTCCTAATTTTGAGATATAAGATCCCTCTTTCTTTGTCTAATATTACAGTTAATTTTACAGTGTATAAATAAATCCGATGTGATAAACGAGAAATACAACATACAGAACGGCCAACAGGATTCCCTGTGAGTCAACAGGCCTATATGTAAAGGAAATAGTTATTTTTGAAAACTTCCATGTCTCCAACCTCTATGTTTTTAAATGTTTGTACACTGAAAATATTTACACTAATTTACACTAATGTTGTCATGTTTCAGGCCTTATCAGTATTAGCCTGTGCTAACTGTCGGCCCTTTCTGCAGAATGCAGTCTCGTGAAATGTACACAAAAGACTGTGTTTCACTTTTTTCTTGGACATGCTGTGCGTTTGCATGTGTGCGTTAAGCCGACACTGGCTAGAGCTCTGGATGATGGCTTCTCTCAGTTCACCTCGCCTGAACTGTTTCAAAATAACGAAAGTCTTGCATGAAAAAAACAGCACACCCATAATTCTTCTGCAGAAAAGGATATCTTCCTTCAGACAAATGTGACGTATCCTTCCTTCCTACCGCTCTTTCACACCCTCAGCTTGTGGAAGACTTCCATTGGAAGCATCTCTGCAACAACAGTGATCAGTGCTTTGCTGACAAACATGACCCACTTCCCCTCTGGCTCTTGAACAATGAAAGTGGGCCTCACCCCTTTTTTGGCCTTTTCTGGTCAATGCACAAGTGAAAAAGGGGTAAGCGACAGATGTGGCCTCTAACCTTTTAGTGCAGGTCCAGACAAAGGACATGAGATGGTGTTTTAACAGACTTTGTGCTTCGAACTTGTCACACATGACACAGGAATGCTCCTCCTTTGGGTAACATCTCACACATCCTGAGGCCTGGACAGCTCCCAGTCACTGAGAGAAATTCTACAACAGAATTCTACAGGATGTTTGTCTGAGATCTAAAACCCAGAACACGCTGGGTCGTGCAACATGGCAACGATCTAAAACACAGGAGGAAACCAACAACAACAACAACAATTCACACAGAAGAAACTCAGGATATTAGAATGATCTTAGTTCTGGCCTCAGTCCTCGTTGACATGCTGTGGTGTGATGTGAAGCAGGTCGTTCAATGAAGACATCGCGAAATATGCATGAATTAGATGAGCTTTGTACAGAGGAATGGGCCAAAAGACCTCTTAACTACTGCACAGGTCTGATCAGCAGATACAGAAAGTGTTTGCTTGAGGTCATTATTAAATAAAGGAAGTTCATATACTTGTTTCATGTATGACCTTCATTGTCTAAACTATTTGTTTAATAAAGATGGAAGCTAACTCACAGCACCCACTTCCATTGTTTCCAAGGCAAGGGAAGAACAGAAGCAGGTCTCCACCATCTACTTTCCTGCATGTCTACTGGGACAAACACACAGCTTCCACACACCCTGAGCTCTACTTGAACCCAACAACTACTGATTTTTCCATCATCTTTTTCCATCACCAGCTCATGTCACTCATCATTTCACTTCACTCCTCCCTCCCTTGCATTGAAATATGTTTGTCTATTCATTCACTTGCTAACCTTTATTTTTCGACCCATTTGTATGTTTGTTTACTTATATGTGTATGTTTGTACGTATATGTTGTGTGTATGTACTGTGTGCTGATGCAACCAAAATGAATTTCCCTCTGGAAATAATAATGCTCCATCCATCCATCCATCCATCCATCCATCCATCCATCCATCCATCCCCAGTGCAAGCACTTGAGTTCAAAGCTTATAAGCCACACTAAATCTCAGTGTCCTCACTTCATGTTACAGCAATTCTACCAAGAAAAATTTAACGATGATCACTTACCTTGACTGTTCTGTACCCTTCTGTTCTTAACAGCATATTCATCTCTCAGATACCCAGTCTCCTCGAGACAGACAATTACGGCCACAGATCCATTCCAGACTCGATCTTGAAAGGTTGGAGATCGTTATCTTCTCAGAAGGATGTGGGCCTGTTCTGAACCACGTGCCCCTGTACTGACGTGACGGCTGGGGCCAACCAGGGTGCACACCACCAGGGTCAGTAAACGAAACTGAAGAGTGCTTTTCATTGAGAAATGCAGAAACCAGACGAGCAAATTGGCGCTCAACAATCTTCCTCGGGACTGGAAGGAAGTTTTGATCAAACGATATTCCGCCCTTCCGTACACGACTGCAGTGAAGATGGGTTTCTAATTATGCCGTGAAAATTAAGAGCCTTGGCCTCCTCAAGATTGCACAAAGCACTCACAGCCGCCCACCACCATGATCCCTGTTGAACGGCAGGTGACACTTGCCATCATACCTCCAGATATCTCGTTGCTCTCCTCAACCACACTCGTGTCCTTCATTCCCTGCGGTGCGACGGCTTCGCTACCCGGCTCTCGGTGCTGCACTGAAATGGACCGAAAACAGAAGGCTGAATGAATTAGAATTATTTTGATATATAGCTGGCAATTTACTAAGTGTAGAGATGAAAAGGATCTTTACCGTGATATGTACAGAACATTTCAAAGTGAAAACCTACATATACTCTGGTCTCGCCCACGGAAGCAAAGAGGGAAATACCACTGACTTTAGTGTTAATTGAAATTTACTTGCTTTAACAGCATTGCTCAGATTATCAGAGTACATTCATTATATTGACCATTTACTCGACAGGTCTTCCCTCGTTGTTTAGTTCTTCACACTGTTAGTGCCCATTTCAGTTTCCCCAAGAAGTGAATGCAATATATCGTGGACACTGGTGCGGTAAGCAGTGCTGCTGCCTCACAGCTCCTGGGTAAATCTGTCTGTGTGGAGTCTGCGGGTTCTTCCCAGGTTTGCAAGGGTTTCGTCCCACAGTGCAAACATGTGTGTGACTGATTGTATATATTGCATGACTCTGTTGTGGGGCTGGGCTGATAACTGTAAGTACCATAGTGTAGTGTATCCAGCACTGTAAATAACCTTGAAGAAAAACTGCAACTAAACAAGTACCAGGTGGGGTGGGGTTTGAGCTGTTGGCTCTGGGCTCAGAGGTCACAGGTTCATATCTGTCCTCGTGTTGTAGTACCCCTGAACAAGTCAATTACCCTGATTTCATGTAAAAGTTACCCACTCATATACATAGTTAAATCACTGTATTATCAGCAGCTATGTTAAAAAAAAACTGTAAGCTGGTAAATGTAATCATAGTAGATGTGATGAGGGTATGGTTCAGCTGCCCTTCACTTCATGCGGATAGGCCTTGTCTATTTCCTGCTGGTGAGCTGGAACCCAAAGACTTCAATTTTGTGGAATTACGACCCAACAGCTGAGAGATGTTGGTGACTTTGTATCTGTGTTTCTCAAACTAAGCTGTACTGGATACTGGATTATCCTGGAAACAAAAAACAAAGCTCTGCAGAGAAGTAATCACAGGACAAGGTGCATCATGGCATGCCAATTACGGCTTTGAAGAGCGACCCAATGAAACACAGCGCTCCCTGTCATTAGGGATCAGCCAAACCACTTCCTGTGGGACTCACCTACTTAGATCTCCTGAATTCTCGGGGCTGTCAACACATATGCATAACTGCACCGTGAAGGGCATCTTGTCACCACCGATCGCATTTATCAAGTAAAAGCACTGACATATGGAAAGCAGCTGTGCTGCTGCACACCTTTAGCCCTGTGCACATCACTTTCCTGCATAACCTCCTTGTCTGGGCTTATGGACTGATCACGCAAGTGGAGACTGTGCTTCTACATAACTTCAGGATCTGATCTGAAATTATGGGATGCCCCTGTCAAAGGTGATACAATTTGCCCCTGAGGCATCAACCAAGCATGCAGAGACACAGAGGTGGGAGTGATACCACACTGACTTAATTATCTAACCCTTTTCCCCAAAGTGACTGACACTGATTTACCCCTTTATACAAGTGAGTACTTTGTTTTTACAAGAACAATTCCAGCAAGTGCCTTACTGAAGGGCACTACAATATGAGTTGGGACTTCAACTTGCAACCTTTCAGTCTAAAGGCTAACCACTATGCCACCTGTTAAGTTTGGAATAAAAGGAAAAGTTATGTGCAAAGCAAACAGAAGGAACATAACCCTTTGCACCCATTTGTTAACAAAACTGGGAGATTAAAATGACAGCAACTACAGACACATTTATGACATGATTTTTTTAAAACTAAACATCTTACAATCCACAGCTGAGAAATCATCAAGTAGAAGACTGCACAGAGAGCTCCATGGCAGAATACCATCAATTCACCTGCATAATTACACATACTTCACAAATCAATAAAAAAAACACAAGCTGCTCATGGAACATGGATAATAAAGCTAGCAAACTTTTTATATAAGTTAGAGTAGCTGTTAAAAAATCTTATGACTTCTCTGAAAGACTTGGGACAAAGGCAGCAAGGGTGAAAGCATACAAAGACCTTGAAAAATACACTACCTATAAAAGCACAGGACAGCTGCTGTATTTTTACTTAAACCACATGAACACTGCTGAGCTCAGATCATGCAAAAAAAAAGTCTGCCATAGAAACTGAAAGGCTTGTTTGCAACTGCACATGGAAATTCATTTTGAAGAAGAAAAAACAAAACTTTCTTGATACTTGTGAAGTTAATCCTTAATGGTGTTTTCCAGCTATGGCTGTAATGATATGTATAATTCGATTTCATCGTCAGGTAATTTCAGTGTTCCTTTCAGGAAATCACATTTTTTCTTTTTTTTTTGCTGCTAGGTTCTACAGTGATGAATGTGATGGGTTTTACGTGATGAGTGATTTACATACCTGCATAATAGCCTTCCAGGGGTTTACTGCGCTGGCTACCACTCACTGCAATGACTTTTACTCTGTATTTCATGCTGGGATTGAAATGCTCTATTACTGCTTTGCTCTCCGCCTTGGACATGTGCAACTCCTTTTCCTTGCCATCTGTAATTGAGGTAAAACAATTATATATATGCTTGGGCTGGTAAAGTTATAAATAATTCATCACATTCAGAATCAAGCTTAGCGCAGTGGTGTGTTGCAGAGGTGTGGGATTATGGCTGCTGGGGGATCCTGTTTGGTTTAGTATTGATGATATTGGAGGATTGTTGCAGGTGGTGAATTATGATTACGATTAAATAGGGGGCTGTGGAACAAGATTACCCACAAGGACAACTCCCCTCGACAGTGGACTGGCACCAACTCATGGCAGTAAAGCAAAGCATAAAGCAAACAGCAGAACGCTGGTGAAACACAAGCTAATTCTCCCTCTTTTTAAACCTAATTTCTTGTTAATTTAATATATGAAAACATTTTAGAGTGTCTTTTGTTACCAGCAAAGATCAGATAGAAGCCCAGCTATTGGACACCTGTCCTGGCCTCATACAAGGAGGACAGGGAGTGGCGTTATACTTCTTCATTTTAACCCGTCTCCTGCTCCTTTAATCACCGTCCTGCTAATTACACTTTAGGAGGACATCTTGCAGAAATGTGCTGGATTTCTACACTTCCTAGAACTTCTACAATTTTCTACGGATTTGCAAAATTATCAGAATACAAATACTTCCAGTTTTGCGCAATGGCTCAATATGTTGTGTAAAGACAGGAAAAAAAAACTGACACTTGTGTTTCGCATTCACAAAATCTTTTCTGACTCCTTATATTCTGCACCTATAGTGTTGGTGAAGTGTTCTGTAAATCCAAATGCTCCCGCTGCTCTTTCTGCACCGATAATTGGCCGATCGCAGTGTCTGGAGGGAAGGAAATGTGCTTTATCAGCACTGCTTTGACTGCGCAGGAAAGGAGGATTTAGCTCCATGGGAACAGAGAGGTAGCTAATTCAATACAGAAAAGTGGGATTAAGGGGATTAAATGAAGATATAACACAACTATAACACAAACTAAGGGGTCATGCAGTGACTCGTAATAAACTGCAAGCTCTGAATACAAATGAACAGGGTCTGGCCCGATTCAGCATCTACATACTGGTCGAAAAAGAAACTGCTAAGATTTGTGCGAAAATGTGGACTCACAGGTCAACCTGAGAAAGGAAGTTCTGCTTTTTCTTATTACGTAGGACGATAGTTCAGCATGTCAGAACAAGAAGAACATATACAAAAGTCTAAAAATTCCTGGACATAAGATGTAATAATAAAAATAAGAAAAAATATGCACTAACACTGAGCTGCAAAAGGCTCTCGGTTCTGGCCTCAGTGGGGTTCCAGTGCATTCCCTTGTCTCTCAGCACTGCTGAATCCCTCTCAACAGCCAAGAAAAGTCTCAGAACACCTCATTTGTATCCACTTTTCTCCCGATCTCCAATCTGCTCCAGAAACTTTAACCACATTACGTGTTAAAAATGCGCTCCACAAAAATTCTACAGTCATTCGGAATATGGAAACGTAATGCAGAACCACCAATGAAGCCATAGGTGACTTCTACCCATGATGCACAGAGACATCCAGGTGGTGACTGTACCCTAATCAAATGCCTCTCACATCAATTTATAGGGTTCCCATAAAACAGAGAGCACTGCAGAAGAGAAGCAACCATGACCTCCCTAGTTTGAGGCAGTGACTCAGTAACCCTTAAAATATCAGTTACTGTCAGATGTTGGTGATTTATGCCCACAAAATACACAGTATAATTTCCAGTCATACAACACATTTAACAAAATCAGAATGCAAAATGAAAGTAAATACAGTATGTGAAAGTGAAAATTCTTTATGTGGTTTGCCATTTTGCTGGCACATACAGGAGACGTTTATTTTACTTATGAGTTATCACATACTGAAATGTGTACTTCCGTGAGGGCAACAGTTAAGGCAACCCGAAATGCAATTTGTAAAGCAATGAAACAGCATGTTCTGTAAAGAAGACCGTGGGAAAGTTAGCTGTTAGATATACATGCAATGGGAGCACCGAATCCAGATTACCACATAGCACGGCTTATATACATACGGTATTCGTTCATACGTAGACTGAGGAAGACAACACACACACTATTTCAGCGTTGACGCGCTGCACATCAAATAAATAAGAAGTATGATTACATGACTGCTGGTCCATTTGCATTTCTCTAAAGCAACATAACTCAGAGTGAACAAAAGTGTATTTCGCTAACAGATAGAGGGAAATAGATGAAGACACACGATTCTCCAAGTATGGTCAGTCTGTCTGATGTCACTATGTAAAGTAGCATTTATTACATGTGTAGCTGCATTCACAATTGGTGGAGTATAAAATTTTAAAACCAGAAACATTAACGATAACATTACATATGTTGCAATGTGTAGAAGTGGTAGGAAACACAAAGGTCTTTTTGACAAATGATATAATGTAATCTTGGGGAGTAGACAGAAGATCCAAGGAGAAGTGGGTTCGAAAGAGATGTGTTTTGAGACCCTTCTTAAATGTTGCAAGAGATTTAGCAGTTTTGAGTCACAGAGCAAGATCAATTCACCACACCTCTAGCCAGATAATGCAGATCAAATTTATGGATATGAGAGCAGGACAAAAGTGGATCTGAAAGAGATGCGTTTTGAAACCCTTTCTGAGCACCGAGAGGCATTCTGCACTGTCTGAAATAGGAGAGGGTATGTTCCGTGGCAGCCCTGCACCCTCCCCTCCCGCGACAGGTGAACATGGCCAAGCGATATCTGTTCATCGCAAGCAAAGGCCCCCAGACACCTGTTGGCAAACAGCTGTCTGACACTTAATGCTTTGCTTTTGAAGAAGGGATCAGCTGGCAGATTATGCCTGTATGTTGTCTGCCCTCAGATCTTCGAGCGGAGCTCCCACCTCAGCCCACCCCTTTATTCTCTGCTAAAGTTTGTTTTCACATTTGACTTAAAAGTACAGTACAAAAAAAAGTACAGCGCTTCTCATCATTCCCTATTTTGAGATTAACGCTTTAGCAAGAATATGGGGGGTGCGGTGGGTTGGACCACAGTCCTGCTGTCCAGTGGGTCTGGGGTTCGAGTCCCGCTTGGGGTGCCTTGTGATGGACTGGCGTCCTGTCCTGGGTGTGTCCCCCTCCCCCTTCGGCCTTACGCCCTGTGTTGCCGGGTTAGACTCCGTGACCCCGTGTGGGATGAGCGGTTCTGAAAGCGTGTGTGCGCTTTGGCAAGAATAATTTTTTTTGATTGTTGACCTTCAAGGTCTATCCACGCATGTGTGAACTTTAGGTAACTGGAAAAAAGAACAAAGATCCGACATACCTGGTTCTGTGTTATAAATAATTACATAGCTGTCAAAATCTCCTCTTGGCTCTTTCCACGATACAAGCAATTTTCCCAAACTCGGTACTTTAAAACGTAACCTTCGTGGAGGTGAAACTGGATAAAGAAAGATAACAAAGAAGATTTTCTTGTTAATGTTGAATCCTACAGTAGACAGCAAGCTGATGATATCACTGACTCATCACACATTTTTCCTCTGATTATCAAACATCAGTATGGTTAGTGGCACAAAGGCTGGAACTCAATCACTTGGTAATTTTGTCCTCTCTGGTTTTGTTAATGTAAAAGTGCCTCTTTATGAAGTATTTGCGTCTTGTGATGGGAAGTCGATAAGCATTTTGATTGTTTTCCAGCCAAAATGTGACAAAAACAGCAATTCCCTCTGGACTTTAACAATTGTAGAACAACAGCACAGCACTGTGATGGAAACAGAAGCAAACACATGCCACAGATGTTACAGAGGTTGAAAGCCACATCCTTTTTCTGTTCCTTGAATAACAAATCAAAGGCAGCTTCGTGAGCCAAAGTCGATTCTTTTATATTTCCTGAGTGCGCAAAAAGCATCTTGTTTATTCTCAGGAAATAGTTATGGTCACAGGGGCTGAATGGACTGCCTTTCGGACAGTGGGTTTTGAACAGTGAATGAAGAATGTGACTTTCTTCTAGACAAGAGACACAACAAGCGAGAGGGATACTGGAATAGTGTCGCAAACATCTATTCCTGTTGCTAGTAAACTCGCAGGGTCGACATCTAGAGCAGGAGAGGCACACCACACACACCATTCCTGTCATCTACATCAGTGAGCCATGTAGACGCAACGAGGCCCGACTCTAGTGCATTCCCATTCCATACTCAGGCAGTTTGACTCACACATAAGAGAATAAATAAGCAAAAATAAGATACCGACAGTTTCACAAACCATCAAGTTTGTGTCTTTCTTATGCAGATAAGAAATCTAGTGCCAGTGCATTCTTTACATACCTACACTTTTACCCTAATAAACCAGAACACTACATCTACAGTATAGCATGATGTCTACAATAAAAAGCAGTGCAGGTATGTAAATAGTAGACAGGTTGGCACATCTAAAGGATTAAACATCTTCTTAGGAAATTCAGTATATGCAGATAGGTAAATGATAAAAGCATACAGTAGTGTACCAAAACTCACCAATCTGAAATAAGAGATGGAAACTCAAGATCTCTCTTCTCGGGGGAGAACTGACTCCCAATTCAGTCAGGGAATGCCTGCATGAGTGTGTAAGTGTGTGTGTGTGTGTGTGTGTGTGTGTCCAGGGAAGGGATGCAGTGTTTTGGAGAACTTGTACAATCCATGAACACAATAAAACAACCTATTATTGATCAATCATTTACATCAAAGAATTTTATCAAATCACATTGTTATTTTGTGGGAAAATGGTTTTTAGAACCAAACAATGAGAATAAAAATGTGAAACTGATATCAGTGGCACAAGAGTCATTATACAGGAAAAAATCCCTTTCTGGCAACAGACAAATCAAGCAAAATCTCTCATCAGATTATTTAAGGACTTTTCTTCAGATCTCATGGTTGCTTATTTGTGCTTAATAATATTAAATAATACTAATTAAGTATTATTTCATGCACATTCAGTATGAAAAAAACAAAATGTTTGAGATCAGCACACAAAACATACATACTGATGATAATGCATCCATTTATTCATAACAGTTAACCACTAATACAGGGTTTCAGTGGCCCAGAGACTATCCCAGAAACATAGGTTGTGAGGTAAGGATCACCTTGGATGGGGCACCAGTCCATTGGAGAGCAATCACACACACTCTCTAAGTGCAACTTGGAGTCACCAGTCCACCTGAAACACACATCCAAACTCTACAGAGAGCCAGATTTCTTTTAAGCAAGATTTGAACCCACGTCCAAACCCTTAACCCAGGAAGTGTTAGCCACCTTTTCTATCTGCTGGGATGCCATACATGCAGAAGACAGTCATTGTCATAAGCAGTGCTGATGTTTAATACTGACGTCCTCCATGTCAAGCAAACTTTCTGATCTTATTGTAAGTTTTTTTTTCCTTCAAATGTTTTTTCCGGCATCTTCCTTCCTGGCAAAATATTACTAATCCACGTTAATTAAAATACAATAACAATTGACCATGAGTGTGATGGAATAGAGAAGGTGAATCATGCCGTCTATGTGGAACTGGGCCATAGACAGGCTAAGACAGATCTCCGCCTGCCTCTGGGGAAGGATTCTCAGCTGTCCCAGAGTGTCTTATCCCAACCAAGGGCCTAAGGGTAAACACTCCTCAAGCACCTGCTAAAAGCCCTTGGAAAGGGAGGGGCTGGCAAACACCTCGCTTTGTTTGACATGAAGGCTAGGTGTTACCAGAAAGGTCACTGTCTGAGCATGATAAGGCAGGTGTGATGTGAGTCCTTCTTATTTCACAGACAATGGAATCCTTCTCAGTTGTTCTCCCAACAATAGAGGCTGGCGTGTCCTGTGTCCTTCCAAATGACATTGAGCAGAACCCGACAGACAAAATGAAAGACATCACAGATATGATGGCACATTGTAGGCGAACCAAAACACATCATGCACTGTTAAAAGGAAGCAGCAGCTCAGGAGGAACCAATGTTTGGTACAATGAACATTCAAAAGGGGCTCGATGGATTGTTTTTCCTTTCTTTATTAAACGGTATCGACTTTTTTCCAGAAGAATATTTTGTGTCACAAATTCCTCAAGTTGTTTTCTGAACACCAGCTGGCATTGCTGCAGCACCCATTGCAGAGACAATTTCATGACCGTTTCTTTTAACAGTGCGTTGCACCTTGAGCGCAGCTGCATGATGTTCCATCAGGAGATAAACGAGGAACACCGAAACAGCAACACAACAGAAATGACTGGACCAAACTTGCACATCAAAGTGGTGCGAAGGGGGAAGTGACTGGAGAAGAGCTAATGTGACACTTACCTTGACCCTGGGCTGGCACGGTAAAAAGTGCAGCCAGAGCCAGAAGGAGAAGTGGAGAATACGTCTTCATCCTGAACCTTGAGACTGACAGTTGCCCCAACTTTGTGATCAAGAAGCCTGGAAGAATAGTTCAAATGAAGAGAAAATCTGAGTGGCAAGGAGACGGGTGTATGAAAGAATAACGAAAAAGACTACGATGAGTACTGATCACAGTAATGACCAGTGTCCATCTGCTAAAACCAGTTACGATCTTTTTCAAAGTTCTTAATTATGCTGATTTTTTTGCGTTATGATTAAAGTTTACTGATTACAAAAATACCACTAGTTCTTCTAAAGTGTCAGTTTTAGTTTGAAACTTTATAGCCACTGAAAGATTATAGAAGGAACCATAACATTCAAAAAAGTACCAAAGCATTCCAGAAAGCATCAGATCTCAAAAGGTTTCTGTTGCATTGAGTAATATATCTAACACTGGATGGAATAAAGAGGTATGAGCTCCAACACTAGATGTGGTGTAAGATAATTAAAATAAATACACACATACAAGAAGGCAACAGATCTTATTTAACCCTTAGGTTGTGTAGGAGATGGCACTCTATTTTTGGTGTTCCAGTCCAAAATTGGGAGGCGCATTACAATTGTTTATAAAGCAAATATAAAAACAGATCATCACCTAATGCTGTGTTACACCTTTTATTCAACGCAATTCTTAGTCATAGTCACTTGTTCTTCACTTCTTTTTGGAATTTATAGTCCATTTACCTGAAATGATACCACTCCTGTGTGTGTGTACTGCTGAATTTGCTTTTCAACTCTTTGCTCTTTATCATAGTCTCACCCATTTATTTCCTACACCCACATGTGAACACACACATCACAGATGTACAATGTGTTAATAAAATAGGTAAAATTAAACCAAAGTGCAACATGTGTTCAGGTATCTAGTGTGGAGGATCTCATGGAGTCTTATGATGCTCAGATGAAAGAAAAACGGTATTTTCGACAAGTAAAAGTAGAAATTGGGTCAAATTTCACTGGCGCACAACGTGATGATTTATTTTAGTGAAATAGATTAACATTTAACTTAAAGGTATAGGCTATATATACTGTTTACAGAACTGCACTAAATCACATTTGCCTTTTAATCACATTTTTATTTCAGGGAAATTAGGAGCGATGTATTTACTTTGAACTGTCAGTGTCACGTGGGATAATATTAATCTCTTTCACACTTATGAACTGTTTTTGGAAACTGCATGTTGTCTCATCAGGATTTTATTTTTGAGGCAGTCCAAATCCATGCAAGAGACTGTGCAGCGCGTCTGACACGTTTCTCCCGCCGTTTTTACTGAGGAAATGGGATTACAGTGCAGCACAGCGGAGGAGCGCAGCGATCGCGCAGCTCGACGCCACGAACGACCGTTTTCTGCGCTCTGCCGCCGCAGCGCAACACAACAAACGCAACAGAAGCGTCGAGCGGCCACAGTTACTGTATTCCGAAGGCAGCGCCAGCCCACACACATATTTACCTTCCACATAATAAGTAGCCAACAATTTATTTATTATATTATTTTTACTGAATTTTAAAAGTCTTCGCATACACTGCACCGCACGTATGATATGATGACGCACGTCAAGTTCAGCAATGATGAACTGATTCGATTCATCATCAATGCGTCTCAAATGCATTGTTATTAATACCCGACAAACTAAACTATATTTAATGATTAATCTATATAAATTCAATAACATTTTTTTTTACATTTATATAAGCACAATCTTATATATATATATAATATATGCTGACCATGATATTTATTTCATGATTTACCAGTTTAATTATGTATTATGTAAACGATCATTGCCCACACACGCGGTAAATGGCTAGTCGGTAAGTAACCGAACCCATTCTCTGAGTCCTGGCTGAGTTTTTTGTCCGCGCGGCTGTAAAACTCAAAGTTTCCCCACTTGGACAGTCTAAGTTCTCCTGTTTTCTGCCCCTATCGTTCGTCATTTTTTTCCCCGAGAGTTTTAAACGCCCTGACGTGAGGAACTCAGGAAGTGAGAGGGAAACGTACCTACCTTTAAACTCATGTATCCTCTGTTCGCCTGTCGCGCGCTGCGCTCGGCTCGGGACGCTGAGCACGAGACGTCGAACCTGCACTTGGTACCGCTGTCAGCGGAACTGGAACCGTGTCTCACGCACTCAGTCGCCCGTTCACGCGTTCATCCCTCGAGCTACTCATTCCTTCGCGTCACTTTCATCTATCTCTCTCCCGCTCGCTCTCACGCACACACGTTCACGCGCTGTCTCGCGCACCCATCCCTCGAGCTACTCCTTGCTTCGCGAGTGAGAGAGAGAGAGGCGCGCGACACCACCAGGGCGCTCGTTTCTACCTGACGTTGAACTCCATCAGAATCTGAGCTGAGGAAGCGCCTCTGGTTACAGCTTCAGTAATTTATGGCTCTATTTGTCACTGCATGAGGGTTTTTTAATGTAATTTAATATTTCTTGAGGACGTTTGGTGATTTACTGTTTTAAAAAAAAAACAACAACACGCACATTCGGTTGAAAGGTTCAAACGGACGCAAAAGCAGCACTGGATAAGCGCAGTTTCGGGCGGGTGACGTCACAGCCTGGGAAAAAGTAACTGCTCTCATTCTTAAAAACAAAAAACGGCACAAATTCGGATTTTTCTAAGAACAGCACAAACGAAACATGAGGGATTTTTTTTTTTTGTTTCAGCTGTTTGTTGCAGGTTCACAGAGCTCCTCCAGTGCACATTTATCAATATCAGGCGTGTTGCTCCGCATGATTCATGTAACTCTACCCGGCAAATTCGTAAATAAAAAATTAAAAAAGCTAAATAATAATTCCTTATTCTCTACGCATCCTACATTTGTTAAAATCGTTACAGCATAGCTTAACTACTAATAAAATGGGTGTGTCACCTGGCAGATGTGAGTCCACACAGCACACGTCCTTCTCCAAGGACACAGGTGGTACGAGTCAGTACACTGACAGATAATATTGTTTTAATCATTTTTAATGACTTTACAGATTCTAAAACAAAGAGTTCTTTGCCTTTCAGCTCTTCAGTTAAAGAGGACCTTTGAACACTTTTCCTTGGACCTTCTTCATACCTGGCAGGTGATCTCTCAACTACTCTGAATCAGGTCAGAAATGATGAAGTGATGACTTTAAGGTCTGGGGGGAGGGGGGATGGTGCGCTCATGTAGGGTGCAATAGAGCCATATATCAAACTTTGTGGGGGAGCACACTGCAGAGAATTTGAATGAATGAATGAATGAACGAACAAACAAACAATTAAATGGAGGAATGAATATATGGGTGGATGGATGAATGAATGGATGTATGACAGAACAAATGAATGAAAGGATAAATGATAGGAGGAGTGCGGTCATGTAGGGTGTAATGGTGCCATATGTCAACTCTGTGGGGAAGCACACTGCACATAATTTAAATGAATGAATGAACAAACGAACAATTAAATGGAGGAATGAACATATGGATGGATGAATGGATGAATAATAGAACAAATGAATGAAAGGAGAAATTATAGCAGGAATGCGGTCATGTAGGATGTAATGAAGCCATATGTCAGCTCTGTGGGGAGCACACTACACAGAATTTAAATGAATGAATGAACAAACGAGCTATTAAATGGAGGAATGAATGAATGGATGCATGGACAAATGAAAGAACAAATGAATGAAAGCGGATGCCGGTCATCATGCTTTTGATGAGAAGAGTCTGCAAGTTCCAGTAACCGTCCTTCCCTAAAACATGTTCATACCCAACTCAGAAATGTCCAGCCCTTGCTGTGCAGCATGCTGCTAATGCCTCAGCCCCCTTTTGAACTGCAGTTTCTATTTTTGTTTTAACTTGCAGTTTGTATAGCAGCTTTTCACAAGACCCAGTGAAATAACTGATCCATCTGAAATGGTTTAACAAGAACACATAGCCTTGCAGTAGAATTTTCCCTGCAATTTCAGTTTATTTTGTGCAGAATTCTGAACCACTCTCTCATCTGAAATTGTGCAACACACACATTTTCAGGACCGCTTGTCCCATACAGGGTCACGGGGAACCGGAGCCTACCCAGCAACACAGAGCATAAGGCTGGAGGGGGAAGGGGACACACCCAGGACAGGACGCCAGTCCGTCACAAGGCACCCCAAGCGGGACTTGAACCCCAGACCCACCAGACAGCAGGACTGTGGTCCAACCCACTGCGCCACCGCACCCCCTGTGCACCACACACCATTTTCTAATTATTCTTAATACAGTAAAGTCCTTTGTAAGCCTCCCAGGACATACAGTATATGCACTGTAGAACGTTACAGATGTAACAGCCTGCAGTCGCACCCTGAGATTCGACTTTGCAATGAATTTGATTTAATACTTGTATTTTGTCTTAGGGGGCGCGGTGATGCAGCGGGTTTGGTCGGATCCCGCTCTCTGGTGGGTCAAGGGCTTGAGTTATGTTTGTGGTGCCCTGTGACGGACTGGCGTCCCGTCCTTGGTATGTCCACCTCCGCCCAGCCTTGGGTCCTGTGTCGCTGGGTTAGGCTTGGGTTCACCTTGACCCTGCTCGGGACAAGCGGTTTCAGACTGTGTGTGTGTGTGTGTGTGTGTCTGTTTTGTCTTACGGGTAATTTCTTCACAATTAAAACAAATATTCTGTACAAGTAATTACTTCATGTTGATAAACGTTTCTTAAGCTGCACTTTGCAAACTTAGATTTTACACCACATGTTGGATTTATTTTCATTTTCTGAGAGTCCTAAAGTCCTAAACCATAGGTCTCCTCCTGTAAACAACACTCTCTTTGTCTGCACTCTGTTCGTTTTCTGTCTTGCTGCTTACTTGCATGTTTTTTAAGGAGCAGGTAAGTTCTATTTGCCCCCCCCACAAGCTGATGTATGATCATCAAGTTGTGTAAAATCTTGGATATGGAGCCATTTAAACTGCCACTGTCCAGAGAAGAGCTGGACAGTGGCAATTTAAATGGCTCCATATCTGAAATAAGAAGCATGGAAATACTATGAAATGTTTAAGTTGACTCTTTCAGGAGAGGCATTCGACCGTGATATCTCAAGTGGTGTATAACTAACTACCTGATGATCTATCTGTATGATGACTGACATATAAGGCTTGGAATGTCCCTTTAGGAATTGGGATTTTCTGGTGAACACGTCTCTACAGGCACTTGGGGGTTAGTGAGGAATGCAGCCGAGCTGTGTCAGAAAAGGGGTCAAAGCTGTAATAGAAATGGTAAATGATTTATTTTCAGTGACTCTCATATCTGTGCGCCTTGCTTGCTTGCGATACCTGGGTTAAAAAGTGGAAATACAGTTTACTAACTTGCCGCTGAGGTCGAGAGCTCCACAAATCCCTCGAATGCAGAAGCAACAAGCATCATGATTCCACTTTCATAGGATTATAATGACCTTTGAATAATTTGATTGCAAAACTGTCACCACTAGTGGTACAAACAACGAATCACTTATAATATAACACTGTAAAGTATTATACTACATACAAATTGGTGCTTTTGCCTTCAGATCCAAAGTTGCAGGTTCCAGTCTTACCTACTGCTGTAGTACAATTGAGCAAGGTGCTTGTCTTAAATTGCTGCAGTAAAAGTTACCCAGCTGTATAAATGAGTAAATATTTGCAGGTAGCCACATACTGTAAGTTGTTTTGGAGAAAAACACCAACAAAACAAAGAGATTTTAATTATACTGTATAATAATTGAAACTTTATTCATCCCAGAGAGAAGTTTGCTTTGGATGCAGCAGCATACAATGTACAACAGATACACATACAGCACATAAGTGCATACGTAAGCACGTAAAGTCACCAAACATACAAATGAGCATAAAAAAATGATAACGATAATAATAATCATAATCTCAGTTGACAGGTGTTATAGAATAAAGGAAGAGTTATTTTAACACTTGGAAAAAAATGACTTAGAAATAATGTTAATGTAACCTTAGTTTCCTTAATTTGTACATACATGCTCATCTTTTGTAGAGAATTCAAACTGCATTTAAAATTGACATTATAAGTGCAATTTTAATGTTCTGCAGAGAAAGATTATCCTTTATGTAACACTGCCATCTACTGGAGATTTTATCAGATAGCAGGGAATTGAGGGATTTTATTCTGTGCTGTGTAATAAATTTTATTAGTAACTGCTTGGGTTAATGCAGGGTTGTAGTGGTCCTGAGTGTAGTCCAGAAGCACAGGGTGTGAGACAGGTTACACCCTAGGTGGGACACTACTTCATGGCAGGACAATCATACACAGACCCACTGACACACACCTTTGTACCATGTAAACCCTTCAGAGTAAGCAGGTCCCTGAAACACACATCTTTAGACTGCAGGAGGAAACTGGGGCACCCAGAAGAAGGCGAAATAAAGACTGGAGGATCATACGAACTCTGGCCGAGCTAAATGTGAACTCATGCTTAAATGCGCTCCTCCAGTGCTGGCCCCAAGCCCTCAAATAAAAAGAAGAGGCTTGGGCATGGGACACACACCCCTAAACCATAAAAATTCAGCTTGCTACAGACACACCAGCAGAAGTGATACCAAAGGCCTCAGGCCTGGTTGGCACGGATTTGGCAAACTACGGCTGGTGACTTATATCCCACCCAAGGTGATGGGCAAAACTAACTAACTAGTTAACCAACCAACCGCAGAGCCAGAGCACAGTGGGGGAGGACAGTGTCCTCACGCAACAAAATTTGTCATGAATATTACTTTCAGCAAATAACCAGTTGGTGACGCTGTAAACATAGATACAATGATGTGTTTGTCCTCAGAATCTCTGCATTCTCAGTCCGCTGCTCTGGTGACGGTTACCGTGGTAGCAGGCTGAGCAGGGGGGCCCAGACCTCCCTTTCCCCCAGCAACAGTCCCAACTCCTCATGGTGATACAGTGATAATGAACTTCGCAGGAGCTGGAATGTATTCTAGCAGCAGTGGACAATTCAAGACACCGAGGTAAGCTTAAAGCTTTGGTGTATCAGCATGGTAAACTCTGGTCAGGTTTTCTGGACCAGAGTGTCTCATGCTGAAAGACCTGAAAGACCCAGTGATGCTTTTTCCATCACTGATAATGAATCCTAGGGCATCACAAAATGTGTAAATTAAAAATCTACACCATCTGATTTTCAAAAGTAAAAAAATATATTTGCAAAATATCTGCTTAATGGTGCAGATTTATTATGATGAAATGGTGCTGGAAAAGAACAAAAATTGATTCAAACTTTTATTAAAAGTTAATGAATCACTGTTTATTACTCCAGAGAAATATGATGTTTTATTGAAGGGCAACTGGTAGTGCACTGCTTAGAGATACTGCCTTTGGATCCGATGCTTGCAGGTTCAAATCAAACCTCTGGCTATAGTTCTCTTGAGCAAGGTACTTACCCTAAAATTACCCAGCTGTATAAATGGGTAAGTAACTTTATGCTGTAAATAGCTTCTGGAAAAAAGCATCAGCTAAATGAATACATGTAAATTTTGTACCTTGACAATAGTTTCAGACCTTTAAACAACCATTTCTGACGCTTAATGTACTGCAACCTACAGCTGTGAGCTAATTGTTTTCAAACACCTGATATGCATTCATTCATTCGCTGCAGAAAGAATAAATCGTTGACTATGGGACCACACTCTTCAGGCACCGCCTTCCCAGGTACTTATATTAAATGGTAGAGGTAGAAAAAAGGGATTCAGGGTTTCAGGCCAAAAGGACAGCTGTGCTGTCATTGTATGTCACTTTATGTACCTCTCATGTTCACCGTCTCTCCAAGAACTGAGGACACTTCCCCCAAGGCGCAGGTGAAGAATGAGGGCTGCTAAAGAGTTATACTGCATGCCAGCATTACCTACCCATGTCCCTCGTTAGACATAAACGTTGAATTATGAACGCTGAAATGTTAAAAATGTTTTTGTTTGAACACTACAATATGCTGCCCACTCACAGCAAATGTCAGATTCCATTTATCTTTGATGGTACTATTGACTTGTAACCATTGCTTCTTCTTGCAAGACCACCATTACTGCTGCTAAAAAGATAGACCATAGTGTTTCAGATGAACTGTCTCCAGGTTTTGATTTCTGTCACTGATTAGCCTGTCCTGCGCAACGCAGACTAGGGGTGAACACAAGACCTTTACGTTGCCCTGTGCTGGAGTGGACATTGTAGGGCCAGCATCCCTGAATGACAGCGTGAGATTGGTGGGTGTATGCAGCCCAGTAACTATGGATGGCCAGGGCACCAGATCTGTCTCATTGGCTCAGAGGCTTGACTCCTCCATGACTTCCATGACCATGGTTCGAGGGCCAGTCAGAATGAGGTTGCTGACTTTCCTGTAGTCCAGAGTTAGGACGTTCATCCCATTGATGGAAAGGACAAATTGACAAACCTACAAGAAAGATTTTCCCGTCAGAATATTTTTTATACTACCCTTGTTTACTCTTATTCCCCAAAAATAGTTGGTGTAAGATCACAGAGCACTACTTCACATCACAATTTCAAAGGAATTGCATGCTTTCAGTAAGCAGAACTTATGATCACACCCCTTAACGTAAAGAAGTACCAAATGTGACCCATGAAATTTTAAGAAAATAAAAGACTCTGCTTTTAATGGAAAGGAAAAATGAGTTATTGCATGGATTTTCTCCACTAGTATAAACATGGCTTGAAGAAATATGCCAAAGAAAGGTGGCACGTGTTCTTCATTACAAATCAGACAGAGGCTGATGTGAATACTGAAGTGTCATAATTAAAATGAATGTCACAATACTGTGGGGGGGTTGCGGCGGGTTTGGCCAGGTCCTGCTCTCTGGCGGGTCTGGAGTTTGAGTCCTGCTTGGGGTGCCTTGTGATGGACTGATGTCCCGTCCTGGGTATGTCCCCTCCCCTGCCAGCCTTACACCCTGTGTTGCCAGGTTAGGCTCCGGTTCACCGCAACCCCACTTGGGACAAGCAGCATCAGCCAATGTGCGCGTGCGTGTGTGTGTGTCACAATGTTGAACGCACTCTCAACGAAAATGTAAATGGGGCAGCGGGTGACATAGTGGTTACAACTGCTGCCTTCTACTTAAAGGACCAAGGATCGAATCTCCACTTGCTGTAGCTCTCCTGAGCAAAGTCACTTGCCCTGAATTGCTTGAATAATGTACTGAGCTGTGGAAATGGATAAATCACTGTGAATAGTTTAAAGTTATGTCACCCCATCTGTGATACCAGCACTCCGTTTTGATAAGAGCTGATGAGTACATGCAAACCTATGTGAACCACAGCATCACCTGATTAGTGTCTAGTGATGTTGTTTTAAGTGGCTGTAAGTTGACTGCAATTTTTTTTTTTTTTTTTTAAATCTAGAATCTAGACTTGGACCCATAGAGGTTTTTTTTCTCCCTTGACTTTTGGTTCTGAGTTTTTTTTTGTTTTGTTCCTCCGTGGCCACTTGGCTTACTTACAGCTGTAATAAGTACATCGTTATTGTAGTAATTCAATGTGTCGCTGTGCGAGAAGAGTTATAAAAACAAATTCAACTGAATTAGAATAAGACACCCACTCTTACCACTATATTATGTTCGGCCCCAGTTTATTCATCTCTGACTCTCCAGAGTGCTATTCAGTTTATTTTTATGAAGTGCCCTTCTCACCAGAGTGACCTGGAACACTGAACAAAGTAACTGTGAATGATCCCATATTACAGGGTACGATAAGCAGCAGTTAAAGTTCACTATTAGGAGAAGCCAGCTGGCAGCTGAGGAGAGGAAAACAAAAACTCCCTCAGTAAAGAAAGAGAGAAAAATAAACCTGAGGGGTCTGAGTACCAGTGGCTGCCCAGCCTCCTGGGCATTGTACTGCAGTGACAGGGGATCCGTGTGGACATGTCTGATACAAAAAAGATCTGTGCAACTGTCAAGACTGAGCTACAGCGTAAGGAAGCTAAATCTGTGCCCAGTCCCAAGGTTGCTGATCCCATCGATCGAGGTATTCAGTCGTCATACATCCAGTGCTCTGAGTTAGTTGTGACTTCTGTGCCACCACAAGGTACCAATAACATACTTTCACACAATACTTAGATGCAACCAAAATGGGATGAGGTGAAACAAATGCACAACAACGCAAGTCTGATAGAAAAGGGATGGAAAAAATGAGACTGTGTGCACATCCACTGCATCTGTTAACTGCAGAACACACAGCGGTACTTGGTTGGTTGGGTTGATTGTTAGTTTTGTTCTTGTTTCTTGGCTTTTTTGGGCCAAACTAAGTTGAGCAGCCACTGATCTGGTGCTGTGCTCTTTACAGCGATGCGCCTCTCACCTTCAAACCTGCTGCAGCCGCCGGGCCGCTTGGGTCCACGGCCTGAATGTGACACGGTTTGTCGCCCCTCACCACAAAGCCCCAGCCCACCGCGTCGCCCACAATCTGCAAAATGAGAACCAGGGGCTGAATCTAATGTTTTTTTACGCAGGATGTGTGTGTTGGGACTCAGGGCTGATTTTGGGAACAGGAACCTACAGTGAAGGTCTTCTTTATGTAAGGGCTTCCAGGCCTCTGGAGCTCCTCTGCTGTCACTGGTTTCTTCAAGACTGCAAGTGGAAGGACTCAGGTTAGCACCACCTTCAAGCTGGTAACTGCCTGACAGGTGTATTTGCATCTTGTTGGATTGCAGGATTTTGTTTTCATACCCAATAAGAAAGTTACATGTCATAAGTGTTTTTTGGGAATGGGAACCTACAGTATTTCTACAATTTGGAGTTAATGTGTTCATAACTTTTCCTTTTTAACCCAAATGTACCCATTTACATTGTCACAGAGCACACTGAACAGAACTCCAACTTCTTTTTACTTTGCTGACATCCTCCCAAAGCTTTTCACAAATAGAAATGACCTGAAATATGAAAATATTGGTAAGAGTGAGATAGTTTTTCTTTGGCACCACCCCATTGCAGTGTACAGCCAGAAAACCAAAACAATATAGACCTATAATTATAACCTCACGTCCATTCATCCATGTAATTCTCATATGACATAATAAAAATAAATGAATGCGTGAAAATGTAAATGTAAATATTAATAAATCTCAGTTTCAAACTGTACAAATTAAACCGTTATATGAAATGGACTTAATTGTGGGTCAGTACACAGAAGGACTTGTGTGGGACACAAAACATGTTCTCGTAAGTAATTCAGTGATAAATTATGATAATATCTATTTTTTTATGATAATCAATCTTCATCACTAAAGAACAGAAAGTCCCTGATGATGAATGTACAACATATGATTCAGCAGCTGCTGCAGATGTGCACCTAGGCACGGGACAATGTTAGCTGAGGCTATAGAAAAGAAATGACCTTCTCTCAATACTGCTGCTAAAAGCAGTTTCAGTTTTTCTTTGGTGAAAAAATCCAGCTCAGCGGTACAGCATGTACCCCAGATGCTGCAAGGAAGGGAAATCCAAGTATATAACTAACTTCATAAGTGTTGTCACAGCTGCAATTTTGCTCCACTCTTTATAGTTATGGGATATGCAATTTATGACCACTCGGACGCATAATAGCTGTCCCATCAACATTATTAAATTATTTTCAAGCTCCGATGCTTGGTCATGGCATACAAGGACGACCTCTCCATCTGCTGTACGGTAACATCGACTGGCCGCATGTCTGTCGTCGTTTGGGTCTCAGTCAGTGTTTGGGTGTCCACCGGCAATTATGCTTTATTTACTAAACTTTTTCTCTCTGATTCCCTCCAGGTCACTCATTTTAAATCGCTAGCAGCTGAGAAAATGTGTTTTCTTGTGTTCAAGAAAATAAATGTATAAGCCAACAGATTTAGAAATGAAAGTGAAAATAGTGGTGCGGCATGAAAATATAATTATACAATGCTACTGTACTTATTCTACATGAGTATTATTTTAACATGAATAATGTGTGAATACTGAAAAAAATATTACAAAGGCTTATTCTGCAATGTAACATTAATGCATGTTAATTGCTTATATATCCTCCCGGTTCACATAATACAGCATAAGGGGATTTGCAATTTACGACAGACGACTTATGATGGGTTTTTGGAATGGAATCCCACCCTAGGTCAAGGACCACCTGTATGGTAGCTGTAAAGTGCTGAAATTTCCCTAAGTTGCTCTGAAGTCTTGCTTGATGGACTGAATACAATTTTTTCCCTTGGAATTACCAGTGGAAGAGACACCTTGGAGCTGCCCTACTGTAGTGGTCTATAGACCTTCCCCTCCCTGTGTGTGGCGGGTCTCTAACCACAGCACCCCTCCTGGCAGTGGTGCCCTTGCTGAGGAGACTCCCACCTGACTTGGGGTTGCACAGCACCGAAGAGCTGTTGCCATAGAAACCACTGGTGCTGCTGCTGCTACTGCGACGGGCTCCCGACACCATCTTCACCTCCTTACTGGGACTGACTGAAGGAAGGAGAGGGAGAGTTACACACCAGACAACACATCTTCTCCACACCAGGCTTGACTGTGAGCGATGTACACACCTTTGTGCAGGAGTCTGCCATGAATGAATGTGATCTCAAGACAGTGCACAAAATTGACTTCCCAGAACCATGTTTGACACCCATGACAAGCTGCACACACCTGCAGATCACGTTCCCCTGCTCAATCGCCTTTTTAAACCTTCAAAAGTGGTAGGAAAGGGTCCATCAACTGAGACAGACAGACACGAGATGGGAATGTGACTGAGAAGCCATCCCTGAACCTGCAAGCTGGACACCAAGAGTCACCATGTGCTGTAAAGATCACCAATGAAGGACTACAGTTTCACACTGACCAGACCCTGCCATCCATACTGAAGCCAAACAGACCCAGTAGGGAATGTGGTGTTGAACTAGGGGCCTTATTTACCATTTGTTTACACAATAAGAGGCATGCTACACTGTGGAACATCATGTTTTCAGAACAGTTCTGTTTAATTCTTTAGCTATATGACTGCATTACTGCTTATTTCCAGAAGACTATGAGGCTAAATGAGCAAGAAAAACTGTTACAGTGGCATTCCAGCACCACGGTAACACTGCGTACGCACAACAGATAATCCATTTGCACACTGTTTCACGAACCCACTAGTCCAAGTCACGTACAGTTTTACTTATAATGGAAGCCACTATAATTATACAGAACCAACAGTGAAAACGGGTCAAGTAAACTGTTGCTGGAAGAATCAATATAAGATGAGGAATAATGGAACAAAATGTGATTCATACCCAGCAAACTAAGAGGCAAGTGGGTTACAATCCAAACAATATTTCTGGTCTCCAAAATTTTAGGGTAATCATAGAGGAAAGTGAAATTCAAACAAGGTTTTAACTTTACATTTATTTAGCTGATTTTTTCTCCAAAGCAACTTCCAATGAACTCTATGTATTGTTATCACCAACACACCAAGGTGACTTACACTGCTAGATACACTACTTACACTGGGTCGCTTATCCATACATCAGCAGAACACACTCTCTTTGTCACTCACACTCTACGGGGGAACCTGAACAGCATGTCTTTGGAGTGTGGGAGGAAACCAGAGCACCCAAAGACTCACACTGCTAGATACACTACTTACACTGGATCACTCATCCATACATCAGTGAAACACACTCTCTGTGTCACTCACACACTATGGGTAAACCTGTCATTGGACTGTGGGAGGAAACCCTTGCAAACATGGGGAGAACATGCAAACTCCACACAGACTGAGCGGGGGTCGAACCCACCCAGGTGCTGTGAGACAGCAGCGCTACTCGCTGTGCCACCGTGCTGCCTTTTTTCAGTTGCATCATGGAGACATACAAATTTCAGCTGTTTGACACCATTCATAACACACATTTCGAGATGCACCTGGATGGATCATCAGTGATGTGACCTGGGATCACTGGGTGTTATGGTTCGTTCAACATCAGACACACTCAGCTGGTTGACCTGAGTAGGTGTGAAGAGACACCGACCTGCATTTAAGTAGCTCCACCTCAGACCATTGGGTCTCCCGATCCAAGGCCATCTGGATGCCCTCTGCTCAGCTTCAGTAACAGGTTTAATAGCCGTCCTCCTTTATGATACCCAATACCTTGCAAGTCCTGTACAAAGACTTCACTGCAAAGCCCCTGCAGCCTACCTGGGGTACACACACAATGCTTCTCCACAATTTGAGGAACTATCCCAACTTCTCAAACCTTGTTCTTGTGAAAGATCCATAATCAATCTCACTTTTATTCTGAAATAGTGATTCTTCCACACCTTTCCTTTTTCATCCCCAGTGGTCACCACGCAAAAAAAAAAAAAATCAGCTTAAAGTCAAATATTAAATAAAACCTCCTTAACTGCTGTAGTTCCACATCAACCTGATTTGCCTTAAAGATATACTGATATCTCAAACACATTTTCTTTTTTAATCTGTTATTTTTGCTGCTTTAGAAGTTATTTGATAGCTGTAATGGTGAAGTTTTTTTCTTAAAGAATTGATCACAT
Organism: Scleropages formosus; assembly: GCF_900964775.1. NCBI lineage: Eukaryota > Metazoa > Chordata > Actinopteri > Osteoglossiformes > Osteoglossidae > Scleropages > Scleropages formosus. The sequence continues at coordinate 18,485,065 of NC_041828.1, read as the reverse complement.
CTTTTATCTTTTACATAATTTTTTCATATGGTTAATGTCTGTGTTTGCTGCTATGGGTGACAGTGTTCTTTTTTCCATTTGACACACTCACATTCTTTTCCACAGAGGCAATGCAAGAGTTAGTAAACAATCTGTTGAATGGATAATAATGAATAATTTCATTGACACTGGAGCAAATATGTTGGGTCCATGTTCTGTTAATTCACAAGTAAATTAAACTGAAATGAAATAATTCTTTCCATACTGCAGGCTTGAAAAGGCAGTTCATTTACAATCACAGACTAAAAACAGTTCAATCAGACCATATCAGCCAATACATGCATTTAAAAAGAGATAATGGCCATAAATGCTTTATGACGCACATGCCATGTCATCCTAATAATAATCTCTCTATAAAGAATTCCATCCGGTCCTCTCCCTTCACCAGCCTTTGAACCCTACGACTCTAAATGGAATTAACGGTCTTCTTGAAACTAATAAAAGTTAAATTCCCTGAGGATTTCCCAGTAAAGTGCACCAGTCTGTCTTACACGGAGCACTTTCTGACGTCTCTCCTCGTACAATAGGTGTGGAAAGTACTTACGAGCTCTGCGAGGACCCTTGATCCAGCTTTGGTAAAGAGCACGGCAGCCTGACCTCCCCTCAGAGACACCTTGTTGACTGTGTTGCCAGAAGCCGTCCAGTGTAAACAATAAACTCAGAGCAAACACCAGGGGCGGGAGTGGGAGGGCATCATTTACTTGTTGCCTGGATATTCAGGGGTTCCAGATAACAGACGCAAAAGGACAATGACTTCTTTAACGCAACGGGGGAGGTCCTGGGTTTTTCCTCTTGGCTGGGGAAACGCCTTGCGGCTGGCCGGCGCCGTGAAGCTGGGCGAGGAGGCCATCCGGAACAAGGTGACGGAGATAAACTGCCCTATAGGAAAGGCAAAGCTGTCCGGACAGAAAAACAAAACGTGACGAAACTGCGGAAGCTTCCTGATGGACAGATTCCATCGGCCCGCCCCTGCCCTAATGTCCGAATGCACTGCCGAGGGCAAGCTGCCCCCAACTTTGGAGGACTTTTTGAGCAGCTGGTCTGAAGACTTGAGAGCCGAACGCGACGGGGAGGGTTTGATGGGAGCAGCGTAGCTCCCTGCAACTGGGATTCTCTGGGTTTCTATTTTTCTGTAATATTAGGCCAGTTAGTTTTAGGTTTGTCTTTGTTCTCTGTTCCCATTTAGGTTGGTTTTGTTTCCAAATAAACCCTGTTTGTTGGACAAGCATGCTGCCCTGTGTGGTCGCTGCCGCCCCACGACCGGCCGCACGCTATAGCTCTCCATTCTTCTTTAAACAAGTTTTTCCTCCGCTCATATATATTCATCTTTCTGTATGACGTGTAACTATTTTCATCAGATTCTTGTTACCATAGTTAAACTGTATTCTGTGCAAATGAAATTAAATTGACGCCGAACGATGAGTAAAGACTAGTGGTTAATGCTTAGCTTATATATAAATACTGCAATGAACAGACAAAATGCACAGCTCATTATTGATATGTTTATCACAGATGAAGATGAACAGACATGACTCACTAAAATGTGACTAACACCCACATGCAATTAATCGGCATGACATTCTTAGGTAGGTGCTTTTATGACTCTTGAAGCAGCATGTTGGTTTACATATACTGAGTATGTATATACAGTATATATATATATATATATATATAGTGTATATACATAAACTAATTTTATACATGTAATTATATATTATATAACTATTATGTTTGGACAACTGTATCCTGAACAAAAATTATGGCACACGTGAAAAGATAAGTAGCAGGAGAAAAAGAAATGATGTTACGCAACTGCCTGTAACCTCCAGAAGAACGACACGTATAATCTGTTGTTCATACTGTTTTAAGATATACTGTAAATATGAATGTACATCTGTGTCCAAGCTATTAAGAACTTCTAAAGCAGTTTTGACTGTTAAAAAAAAGAAACATTTAATCTGTATGATAACTCAGCTGATTTCTGGACATGTTTTTGGATAGTTGCCTTGTTGGTCATTGGTCATTTTATACCTGTGGATGTATTCAAAGTATTTTGCTGCTTCTGTTCTTATGTAAAGGGGGGTGCTGTGGTGCAGCGGGTTTGACTGGGTCCTGCTCTCTGGTGGGTCTGGGTTTGAGTCCTCGTTGGGGTGCCTTGCAATGGACTGGCGTCCCGTCCTGGGTGTGTCCCCTCCCCCTCCATCCTTGTGCCCTGTGTTGCTGGGTTAGACTCTGGTTTGCTGCGACCCTGCTTAGGCTAAGTGGTGTGTGTGTGTGTTATGTAGCTGTGACACAGTGTTCTAAACCTCAAATTCAGGGTTACTGAATAAGGATCTTTCCTTGTGGCTAAACATACTGATAAGCAAATTTAACCTTTAATGAAAAACATTTGTGAAGAATGTTCTCAAAGTAAACAAAAACACACACACACAAGGCACATAGTGATGAAAAGTGATTACATTGTTTCACTGTGTCATGTTAGTCGCAAAAGATTTCAACCCTAATGGCATTCATTAGGGTGAGGGGGCGTGGTGGTGCAGTGGGTTGGACCACAGTCCTGCTCTCTGGTGGGTCTGGGGTTCGAGTCCCGCTTGGGGTGCCTTGCAACAGACTGGCATCCTGTCCTGGGTGTGTCCCCTGCCCATCCGGCCTTACGCCCTGTGTTGCCGGGTTAGACTCCGGTTCCCCGTGACCCCGTATGGGACAAGCGGTTCTGAAAATGTGTGTGTGTGTGTGGCATTCATTAGCAGTTAAAGATAAATGAATTTCTAAAATGCAAAAAACCAAACAAAAACCTGGGGTCGGTCTGATCTGTTTTAAAGAAAGTGAAAAAGAATTGGTGTGAAGTTAATGCACAGCAACAGGGGAAGGTCGGTGTGCAGGGCAGGGAGTTGGTGCTCCTGCTGCTCGCGTTCTGCTTGTGTAGACAGAAGGGGCTACCATGTTGTCCAAGATGATCTGGCCACAGCTGGCCACTAGTTCCCATCGCTACCAGAACTTCACCCTGGAAAAGAGCCCTTACTGGACACTATGAAAGGATCAGGAGACGGAAAGACCTATCGACAAGGCCTGATCATTCACTACACCCCAAACTGCTACGCTCCTCCACCTCTGCCCACTTGGTGGTCAATTCAATTCAGTCCACACACACACGTTGACTGAAACCGCTCATCCCAAGCAGGGTTGCAGCAAGCCAGAGCCTAACCCGGCAACTCAGGGCACAAGGCTGGAGGGGGCGGGGACGCACCCAGGACGGGATGCCAGTCCATCACAAGGCACCCCAAGCAGGACTCAAACCCCAGACCTAACAGAGAGCAGGACCCAGCCAAAACTGCTGCGCCACTGCGCCCCATCAGTTCAGTTCAATTCAATTCAGTCCAGTTCAATTCAATGCGATTCAGTTTCATTCAGTTCAATTCAATTTATTTTTATTGAGTGCTCTTGTCACAATAACACAGAGCACTGAACAAATGCATAAGACAAAGAAAGAAATAAGACAGTTGACGATATGCTAGAGTAATATATTTTCCCTGCATTTATTAAAGCTATTGTTTTGTCTACTGGCCACGGGGAAAAGAACGAGAAAACTGTCAACTCCAGAAAGTCAAGGGAGGAACAAACCTGTGGGGGTCCAAGTGCCGGTGGCTGCCCCCCCCCCCCCCCAGGCTTTCTAGATTAAAAAATAAAAAATAAATCAGTTTACCACTTATAATAAGATTGTACCTGAGTGTTAACTTGATTTTCAGTGTGGAAAGGCCGTTCTCGGCGCACATGAGCCTGACGGGGGCAGAAGCACCAGAACGTAAGCCTGCAGAAAAGAGCGTGGGCTCTATGTTCATCAGACCACTGAGCAAGACCTTGTATTACACATGACCCCTCAGCTACTTAACAGTGGGAATGATGACTCTTTAGAAGTCAGACACCATAAAATCAGCAATTCCAACAAATACAATCTGAGAAAGGAGCTAAACCAGAATCGAAGGTTACAGTCCTGAGGCTGAACCTTCTCTGGGTGTCATAGAACTACAGCCTGTGTAGACGGAAGCGAAGACATCATGTGCTTTGTCCGGTGCACAGCTGTGTACACAATACGGGAGACGTCAGTCAACACGTCCACCTGTTAAATCTGTGTGACTAATGGCAACAGATGCTGACAAGGAGATGCCCCGTGCACCTTGAGTCGTGTGCAAGTCAAGAGTCTTGAACGATTTTTTTTTTTAAAAAAACTTTTTTTCTATAGTATAACTGGTTCTTGTAAATTTTGACTTAGTTTTTTTCATATTGATTGCTTTTTTTAATTATCTTTCTCCATATAACTGCCCTTGGTTGTCATACGTCTTGTCTGTTGTTGTGTGTCATACTGATATACTGTAAGTAAATTTCCATGCAGCAGATGAACTCAACCAACTTGCTTCACCTACTGACCCACCTGCACCTGCATCTGCCACCACTCACAATAAACACAGTGGCTGAAACGAATCAACCCGAGATGAAACCCCTTCAAGGTAGTGGAATTTCAGCAACACCAGGCAGCGGCACTTGATATGGAAGTTGGATAAGACTTACAATACAGATGCTCCTTGACTTATGGTGATTCGACTAATGATTTTTTTCGACTTTACGATGGCGAGCTGGTAATAAAGGATGGTGCGGTGGCACAGTGGGTTGGACCAGGTCCGGCTCTCCAGTGGGTCTGGGGTTCAAGTCCCGCTTGGGGTGCCTTGCGATGGACTGACGTCCTGTCCTGGGTGTGTCCTCTCCCCCTTCAGCCTTATGCCCCGTGTTGCTGGGTTAGGCTCCAGTTCCATGCAACCCTCCATGGGACAAGCGGCTCAGATGGTGTAAGTGAGTAAGCTGGTGATAGACATTCAGTATAAACCGTGGTTTGAATTTCGATTTTTTCCTGATCAAGTGATATGCGGTGCGATCTCCCAGTCTGTCACGAGAGGTGTGTATTAGGTCTATTAAATGCATTTTCAGCTTATGATATTTTTAACTTAGGATAGTTTTTGTGGAACGTAACCTCATCGTAAATCGGGAACCAGCTGTACATAAATCCTGAAAGAGATTTTTTCCATCGCTTTGTGTTGTTACCTGGCTGTTTACAGAGCAGTTCTTAATAAGAGATGAACCGCATGCTTGTCTTTAAATTACATCTCAAAATAATGGCTCAGGTCAAAAAAATCACTGCGGTTGCCATTATCAGGGCAGGCAGATGCTGGGAACTTGTCCGTAATTGCGCTGACTTTGTCTCCGAAAAACAAAGCAAAATCATCAGCAGTGAGAGAAGACGGAGGAGGAGGCGGCGGAGGACAGAGAAGGGATGAGAAGATGGCGAAGAGTCTGTGAGGTTTAATTGCAGACTGTATTTTGTTGTGGCAGAAGGTGGATTTAGCTGGAGATACTGGAGAGTGGAAGGTTGCTAAGGGATCCTTGTAAACATGCAGATCCGTGCGAGTCTTTGATTTTCGCCATCGTTGCTCTGCAGCCCGGAGCTTGGTCCCGTTGGTACGTAGTACATCGGGCAGCCAGGGGGTGGAACCGGAGTGTGCTGGTCTGGAAGTTAGGGGGCGGATGGAGTCTAGAGAGGAAGACACTAGTAGCGTTGCCAGTTGACAGATCTTAGAATTGCGCAGCAGAAGGGAGAGAGGATAGTGTGGCAGAGGCAAGGCAGGAGGGTGAGAGAGATTTTAGGTTGTGACGGAAGGTGACAGTGGGAGCAGAAGCAGGAGAGGGCTTAACAGTGGGGCAGGGGTGGAAGGAGATGAAGAAATGATCGGAGACATGCAGAGGAGTAACAGACGGGGACAGGACAGCCACAGTTACGGGAGACGACAAGGGCAAGGCGATTGCCGGCTTTGCGAGTAGCAACGGGGAGAGATCGAAGGACTGTAGGAGCGACAGAAGGCCGCTTGCACGAATGTCCTCGACACCCAGGAGAATCAGTGGAGTGTTGTCCCATGGAAGAGGGCAAAAAACAAGATCTCAAGGTCATCATGGTAGTATCGTGATAGTAGTATAATATTATCCCACCTTTTTTTTTATATATATTTAAATGTTGTGGTTAATCTGAGCAATCTCTGGTACAAGAATAAAATTTACATTTCCATCTTATTATCTTATTATCAGAATCAGAACGAGCTTTATTGCCAAGTATGTTCACACATACAAGGAATTTGTCATTATTATCTTATTATAGTAATTACTTGATAATAATTCTATAATAGTATAATGTATAAATACATTCTATACTGTCTGTGTTTTTCACTGTCAAGTTCGAATGGATGGCTGTTTAATGGAGCGACTTTATAGTACATTACTGCCTCTGTTTTTATCCGGCGCACCTCAATACCACGCAGGGAGTGTGTCTTTTTTTTCTCAGAGCGTTACAAATACAGGAAGACCTCCGCACACGCAAGCACCTCCGTAACCAGAGCAACCACATAGACGGGTGCCGGCCCAGCCGGTCGGTTTCCCTGCGTCACAAACGCCGTAAACTCGGGGACACTGAGCGCTTGCAGTCATGGGGACATTCTGGGGACCTTTTCTCAGACAAGTGAAAGACCTGAGAAAGGTGGCTGCGAAAGCACCCAACGCTCGTTGCACCAACACATTCCTCTCCTTTTTCCAATAACTCCCAAACTGTAATGAAAAGGGGTAAATAACCATGTGTTCTAAACACACTTGCTTTCAAAACCTGGTAAAATGCAGAATCCAATGGTAGGAGAAGTTTATGGACTGGTGGTGTGAAAAGGTCTATATCGCTAACAAAATCTTTATGAAGGAAATTCATGACACAAACCAGCATACTAGTCAAGGTACATATTATCCATTGGACAAGTCATCTACAAATGAAGGATGTCCTCAAAGGCAAGAGCAGGATGATTTATTTACATATTTAACAGATGCTTTTCTCCAAAGGGCTCCCGGTGAACTCTGTAGTGTTATCAGCCCCCACACCTTATTCACCAAGGTGATTTACACTGCTAGATACACTACTTACAATAGGTCACTCAGCAGCAGAACACACTCTCTTTGTCACTCACACACTATGGGGGAACCTGAACAGCATATCTTTGGAGTGTGGGAGGAAACCAGAGCACCCAAACACTTACACTGCTAGATAGACTACTTACACTGGGTCACTCATTGATGCATCAGTAGAACACACACACACACACACACACACACACACACACACACACACACACACACACACACTATGGGGAACCTGAAGAGCATGTCTTTGGACTGTGGGAGGAAACCAGAGCACCCAGAGGAAACCCACACAGATTGAGCAGGGATCAAACCCAGATCCTCTCACACCACCCAGGTGCTGTGAGACATCAGCACTACTCACTGTGCCATCATGCCCCTTGCCTACGCAGCAGAACTCAGGTTCAAATCACTTTAGAGGTTTTGTCTCAGTTAGTGACATTAATGGTTAAGTCTAAAAGCCTCCGGATTGTAATGACCTTCCCACTAAAACTGCTACATCACGTAATTGTTTTTAACTGAACAGTTTGGACCAGAGGCTGAAAGGCAAACAGGACCCTGCAGCTTCCTCACACAGGGATCACATCTGATGCGGTAAACCCAATATGTGCAGGCTGCTATTTATGTTTATTTGTTTTAATTCATTCCCTTACATTAAATGCTTATAATTCATATTCTAGACCATTGCTCTTTTTCCACCATACAACATTAATATTGGTATTACTGAAACAAACTGCAAAAAAGTTCCAAATGTAATAAAAACCTGTTAAAATAGAGCAATCTAACTACAAACCTTTAAGTACACCTGAGTTTTCCTTTAAGTCCCCTGAACCACAGGTGAACATTTTCTTTTAACAGTTATTGACTAACAATAATTAGCAATATTTTTTTACCTTATCCTTTACCCTGATGCATGTAAGTTATATTACATATACACAGATGAACCTTGGCTTCGTTATCCATCAGGATGGTAATATTCATAATAGAAGAAATACATCAGGCAGCTCCTGGTGCAGTGGTTAGAGATAATGTATTTGCACCTGAAGGTTGTAGGTTCAGCTCTGACTTTTGGCTGAAGTACCCTAAACTGGTCCAGTGAGTACACACACACATTTTCTGAACCGCTTGTCCCATACAGGGTCACGGGGAGCCAGAGCCTACCCGGCAACACAGGGCGTAAGGCCGGAGGGGGAGGGGGACACACCCAGGACGGGACGCCAGTCCGTCACAAGGCACCCCAAGCGGGACTCGAACCCCAGACCCACTGGAAAGCAGGACCCGGTCCAACCCACTGCGCCACTGCACCCCCCTGTCCAGTGAGTAAACAGTTGTAAATACCTTAGTGTTGTAAGCTGCTTTGGAGTAAAGTCTTCTCAATTAATTGGAGTAATGGTGGTAAAATCCTTCTTTGCTGTGTCTCATGGTGAGGACCAGCAGTAGCAGTAAACCTTTAAAAACTACTGAACATACTTACGAACTTGTTACAATATCTGCATTTTTGTTCCCCCAGCGGGGGTGCGATGGTGCAGTGGGTTGGACTGGGTCCTGTTCTCCAGTGGGTCTGGGGTTCGAGTCCCTCTTGGGGTGCCTTGTGATGGACTGGTGTCCCCTCCGGCCTTCCGCCCTGTGTTGCCGGGTAGGCGCCGGTTTCCCGCGACCCCGTATGGGACAAGCGGCTCTGAAAATGTGTGTGTGTGTGTGTGTATGTGTGTTCCCCCAGCACTTGTTCTCATTTTTTTTCTGTTTTGTTCTATTTGTGCTTGTATAATATTTATTTTTGTTCTGCGCTTCTGTTGTTAAAAATGTAATATTTTTGGGAAAGACTCAGTTTTTCACCTGTCCTCTAAGATGGTGTACAGCAACCATCCTAACTGATTGTCTGCAACCCACATTCACAAACTTTAACTCTATATACAGTAGTAGTTGTTCATATATAGTTGGAGCCCCCCCACCCCCACCACACACACACACACACACACACACAAACACAAACTCACACAAATAGGTCACAGTGTGGTGCTTCTGCAGTGGGGCGGCATGGTGGCACAGTGCCTGAGTGGTGCTAGAGGATGTGGGTTTGATCCCTACTCAGTCTGTGTGTAGTTTGTATGTTCTCCCTGTGTCTGAGTGGGTTTCCTCCAGGTGCTCTGGTTTCCTCCCACACCCCAAAGACATGCTGTTCAAGCTCACCCATAGTGTGTGTGTGTGTGTGTGTGTGTGTGTGTGAGTGATGCAGAGAGTGTGTTCCACTGATGTATGGATGAGTGACCCGTTGTTAGTAGTGTATCTAGGAGTGTAAGTCACCTTGGTGAATAAGGTGTGTGGCCTGATAGCACTGCATAGAGTTCATTGGGAGCTGCTTTGAAGAAAAGTGTCTGTTAAATAAATAAATGTAAATGTAATGACTTATGGGGGGGGGTGCAGCAGGTTTGGCTGGGACCTGCTGTTTGGCGGATCTGGGGTTCGAGTCCTGCTTGGGGTGCCTTGCAGCAGACTGGCGTCCTGTCGGCGATGTGTCCCTTCCGCCTTTGGCCTCGTGCCCTGTGTTGCCGGGTTAGCCTCCGGTTCACCATGACCCCACTAGGGGCAAGCAGTTGTAGAAACTGGCTGTGTGTGTGTGTGTGTGTGTGTGTTGCGCAGAGCTACAAAGAGAAATTAAGTTTTGTTTCCCCTGTATGTCTAACACACCTATAGATGGAATTACAATAAAGAAATGTATAATATGCAGTGTAATATAATTCCAGTACATCTGAACTGGAGGTGAAGGACAACCACTTGCATTCCGACCAACTTGCTTCTCAACATGGTTCCATAAGTTCTGTTAAAAAACCTCTACAACCACTGTCTTATTCCCTTTTGCAAAGAGGGGAGCTGAAACCATGCTGCACAGGCACATCCCCTGACACGAGATGCTTAACAGAAGAGCAGATACTTACGAAACCAGGCTGTGAACACTGACTCTGTGCTGTACCACAGTAAGGAAGCAGTAGGGGGCAACAGAGCTCTACATTAGAACCTGTAGTTCACTGCCAGTGTTCATCCATCCATCCATCCATCCATCCATCCATCCATCCATCCAACAGTCCGTCCGTCCGTCCATCCATTCATCCACCCATCCATCCATTCATCCATCCATCCATCCATCCATCCATCCATCCATTCATCCATCCATCCATCTATCCATCCATCCATCAAACAACATCACCCACTTGTCCAGAGCTGGTCCTAGTGGCTCTCACCTACCTGGAAACTTGGATCACGAGGCAGGGTGTTGCGTGAGGCATACGTGTACTTGTGAACTCTTGCACTGCAAATGCCCGTCAGCACAGGGGTAAAAAAGACATATTTATTTATGTTAGTGGGGTAAAAGTAAACGGGGAATCGGTGTTCAGCAATATTCACTGCTTGTGCATCCAGATCAAGCAGTTTGTAAGAGCTGAGTGTTATTTGCCTGAACATTTACCCATTTCCTTGTAAAAACTCTCACAGCTCAAAAATGTAGCAAAGACGGGCCCAGCGTGTGGAAATCCAAGCCTGCAATACTGATCTGTAATATCTGCTCTGGTGCATAGCATTATTATCGCGGGAAGAGAAAATCGATCTCTAACAGCATGTTTCTGACATTCTGATAGCTCCTCTAATTTAAGTGCATTAACACGTAGCATCAATGACTCCGCGAACAACAAATTTAATTTTCGGTGACACGCCGCCAGGAGAGCGAGGTGTCCGTCAGCATTGTTCCTTGCAGCACAGATGACCATTGTGCCCGACTGGCAGGGCTTCAGCATCATGTGAGCGCCAGCGCTGCCAGTTATTCTTTGGCAGGACTGGATGCTGTGCTGAAATTCGTGGATCACATGATGCGGCCAGTTCTCCTCTAACAAAATCACCGTAAGCAGCAGGAATCCTTGGCTCATTTCCGGCGGCGAGCGTTAAGAAACTCAGCCCGAACTGACCCAGTTCTGCTCAAGCTGTGCGTTGGCTTTCGTCTCCGAGGTGAGCAAGTGAAACGCTGTGAAAAGCTCCACGTGGATCTCTCCTCCCAATGGCATCACTGAACCTGTGGGCACATGGCTGAAGAGAAACCAGAATATTCTGTGGGGACTTCTCCGCTGGAGTAAAACTTACTATTGTCCCTGAATTTGTGTGGTAAGAAGGATGGCCCCTGGTGGAGTGTATGAACCGTTTTACAATTTTGTTAATATAACCAACGTCAACTGCTTATCCCAAGCAGGGTCGCAGCGAGCTGGAGCCTATCCCGGAAACACAGGGTGCGTGGCTAAAGGGGGGAGGAGAGACACCCTGGACAGGACGCCAGTCCATCACAAGGCACCCCAAGCAAGACTCAAACCCTGGATCCGCCACAGAGCAGGCAGCGGCCAAACCCGCTGTGCCACCACACCCCCTGTTTTATTAATACGTTTACTCTTTATTTCGTTATTATTTCTTATTTGTGATTATTCTTTATTATATTATTCATCATATTATATTCGTTTATGTCCGTTTTTGTTTTACCCCGTGATATCGTACTATGCTTTTTCTTTCCTTTGGGGAGTACATGGCTGTGACGTGCCCTGCTGGGAACATTTGGAAAGTGCCTCTCTTACTGGAAAACTCCACTTACTGGGACTGGATGCAGAAGACCTTGGATGGTCCTTATTTTGGGTACAAGTAGTCGAAGGAATTTCGGGGAGTATAAACATGCAGACAAGAAACATGTCGGCCTGTAGGTCTATGATGGATAACATCCGGTGAGAAGTGCAATATGTCACGCGGAACACAGGGAGCCGAGACGGCTGAACCCAAGTGCAGCGTTGTTCGTTAGACGTTGAGGGAAGAGGCAAGGTCTCAAAACCAGGGACAGGCGAAGGGTCGGTCGATCGGCGAGCAGGACAGGAACGAGGATCCATGGACGTGGTCGGAGAATGAAGCAAGGAGTCAAAAAAAACCGGAGATCGTGGACAGAGCAAGAGTGCAGTAATACGAGGAAGGGCGGTTGTCCCAAATGAGATTCCGCAACGGTACTGGAGCTGAAGAGGGTCTTTATAGAGTGAGCGATTACTCATGAGCTAGTGCGGAGTCAGGTGTTGTTGCTTGTGTCATGGGCGTGGACGTGGACGTGACACAATACACTTCAATACATTTTCATGCTTCATTAGGCCTCAATACTGAGACTCCAAAGAACCACAAATAGTCTGAAAAACATCAATATCTGTTATATTTATTCCTTCATTGCTTAATATTGTACTTCTATTTTTTATTTGCACTTTTATGTGATGCGTTGGAAAAAATAAGGGATCGAGGAGCTGCAGATGAGCCACAACACCCTGGTCTAGATCCAGCGTTGCTTTATTGGGATTTCGTTTTTACGCCGTGTTGTCAATACTCCTGCCGGGCGACTGTGAACACCCAGGTGTGTTCACGAGGTGTTCCGGCTCACTACAGGGAGGGGCTGTCTTTCTCAGCAATGTGCTGAATGAGGAAGAGAGACAGTACTGTTCGGTTTGGGTATAAAACGTCCCTTTTTGCCCCCATCTGGGCCATTTAACTGCTTGGTTAATAAGGGAATATCTCTCCGGTTTGGTCCTAGGGGCTACATATAGCTTCTACCTCACATATTCTTTATTGCGATCAGTTTCCTCCCAGGGGGGTGTGGTGGCACAGTGGATTGGACCAGGTCCTGGTCTCCGGTGGGTCTGGGGTCTGAGTCCCATTTGAGGTGCCTTATGACGGACTGGTGTCGCGTCCTGGGTGTGTCCCCTCCCCCTCCGGCCTTACGCCCTGTGTTGCTGGGTTAGGCTCCGGCTCCCCGTGACCCCGTATGGGATAAGTGGTTTCGGATGATGTGTGTGAGTTTCCCCCTATTTTTTCCATATCTAATTGCTGTCTCACACACATACTGTCCCTCAAGTCTTCTGGGAGCCAGAGGCAGCTGCTTCGTATTTCTCCGACGATGTCCCCTCCGACTCTGTGACACAGCTGGCATGGAACACAAGGGCCAGGCGCTGATGCGCAATGCAGCTCGTCTCTCAGCGCCAGCAGCCGCAAACTCGGAGGATTTGATGGATTGATCGGGGTTGTGTGGAGTGATACCCCTGTGGGGCAGATCCCTTCCCTGCCCCACCCTCCCCAGCAGAACAAAGCCCATTTTATTCTGTTGCAAGCATTAGTGGGAACATTGTGCTATGGCAGGATTTACCGTTTGCAGTTAGGAACGTTACTGGGAGTTTTACCATGTTTACCTTGTCATTCACCATTATTTGTTTAGCAGACACCTTCCTCCGAAGCGACGTACATCTCAGGGAAAAGTAGAAGTGCATTAAATCAACAGAAGGACATAACAGACAGACTTACAGGAGTGTTACTTTGAACATGTCTTAATGGTACCATTATTCTGTTACCGGCAATGCGTTTCGTCAAAAATGCCAACGATAACAAGTGCTGACAGTGGTTGGTTTACTCTATTTATTGACAGCTTTTGCAGTTGTTTTCATGTTGAGAGCTCTAAGACAAGTGGGTGGCAGTGATACTATATAAAAATAGAAAAGTTGAACTGAACTGATTGGTTCCTGGGGATAGGGGTGTTACAGCGCTGGAAGATGACCATTATATACTTCCCTACACCACAAATTGAAAAGTACATAAAATATACGAGCGTCAGATGGACATTTTTTCCTTGATGATGGCGAGACAGACTGTGCAGCTTGGCTGCGTAGGAGAAGCTGGAGGCGCCTGTTGGCAAGACACACCTTTTCAAACTTCCATGCGGCAACTTTCTGCTGCCTCCACCCCCCCGCACCCACACCCCCACTGCTTTCTTGACCACCCAGCTTCCCCAGGGGTGAGCCCACAGTTTCCTCCCAGAGCTCTGGTGGTTTTGACATGTGGGCAGAAGTTCCCACTTTTCCAAACAAATGCAAAATGAAGCACTGCCCATAAAAAGGTAATTCCACGAGAAGATGCAAACATTACTGTGCTACATGTACTGATGTTCCGGTTCCGATATTTTTAACACGGTAATGATGTACACTAAGGAGGGTGCGGTGGCGCAGTGGTGCAGTGGGTTGCACTGGGTCCTGGTCTCCAGTGGGTCTGGGGTTCAAGTCCTGCTTGGGGTGCCTTGTGATGGACTGGCATCCTGTCCTGGGTGTGTCCCCTCCCCCTCCAGCCTTATGCCCTGAGTTGCGGGGTTAGGCTCTGGCTCCCTGCAACTCTATATGAGACAAGCGGTTCAGAATGATACACACTTCCTGCCTGACTGTGTTGGAAGAGTGTGTTGAACGGGCCCCCCAACTTTATTTTCAGGAGTCACCCAGAATTTTCGGTAAGCACCATGTGTAACTGCAACCAACAGCAAATTTCAAATCCTGCTTCCGTTCTAAGATTGTTTTGGCCACTGGTACATTCCAAATCCTACAGCTTTGCACATTGAACCAAAAGGTTACGCCCACACCACATTTTCACTTCCAACTCTAGAATCCGGCACATACGTTTCTACATCAGCTTTACAGCCCCACACAGACACTGTCTGAACCGCTTGTCCCATTTGGGGGTCGCGGGGAGCCGGAGCCTAACCCGGCAACACAGGGCATAAGGCTGGAGGGGGAGGGGACACACCCAGGACAGGACGCCAGCCCATTGCAAGGCACCCCAAGCAAGACTTGAACCCCAGACCTGCCGGAGAGCGGGACCCAGTCCAACCCACTGCACCCCCCGCTTCACAGCCAAGCATCTTCAACTGCCCTCGGTCTAAGTGTCGCAGGTGCGACAGACCCGATGTAAAAGCCATCATGAAGACTACGTGTCGAAGGTATACACTGGGGACAGCGCAGTGTTATAAGATGCACTGGTGCATCACTGTTCATTGAACATGTTCTTTCCTGGTGCTGCTACCTTTAGTTTATTCTGCTTTACAGATTTTACGGTTAAAAGTGACACCGGATCTAACTTCTGAGGTTGCTCCTTGCAGTGATGCCATGATTACATAATAGAGCATTTATTGAATTTGCCCGAAAAACCCACTATTTTAATCAAGGTCACTTACCACCGCACTTCAGCTGAGCTCAGCCTGCTTGTGCCGAGGGTTTGCTGCGATACCCGTTGGAAAAGCGCAGATTGTGTTTGAACGCTGACTGAAGATTCACTCTGTCCAAATATTGGTGGAGCACTACCGTGTTTGCGGTTGATGGAGCAGACCCGTCGCCCACTCGTTCCCAAATATTCCACTAACAGCCTTGAGAGAGAACGGGGGTTGAGCAAGCTTTCAGTTTGCATTTGTGACACCCCAGATGACTCAGTAAACAGCAGGCAGTGCTTCTGTATACTATACACCGAAGGGCTTGCTCATGTTTTGCTTAAGCACTTTCCCTGCCTTTACCTCTCGCACCCAAGCGTCTAAGACTTGCTCATTGTGGCTGTTCTGACTTCGGAAGAAAAAAAAAAGATTTTTGTAATATAGCTTTACAGTGAAGGTGTGCAGTGGTAGGGGGCGTGTGGTGGCGTAGTGGGTTGGACCGGGTCCTGCTCTCCGGTGGGTCTGGGGTTCGAATCCTGCTTGGGGTGCCTTGCGATGGACTGGTGTCCTCTCCCCCTCCGGCCTTACGCCCTGTGTTGCCGGGTAGGCTCCAGTTCCCTGCGACCCCGTATGAGACAAGCGGTTTCAGAAAGTGTGTGTGCAGTGGTATAGGAAACATATGTAATTTCTATTGTTTTTTTTTTAATGCAGAATTAGTTTGCTGTATATGTATTTCAATACTTCACTTGCATTGACATTTAATAGCAAATTGTATGTATTGTTCCTGACTGAATCACACTGTTTTGTAGAAATACAACAAAAAGAGCTTGATTTTGTGAAATTTTCTAGTCATTTTATGTCTATTATAAAATATATTACACACATATTATCTGAAACTGCTTGTCCCGAGTGGTGTCGCGGAGAGCCGGAGCCTAACCTGGCAACGCAGGGCGCAAGGCTGGAGAGAGAGGGGACACACCCAGGACAGGATGCCAGTCTGTTGCAAGGCACCGCAAGCAGGACTCGAACCCCAGACCCACTGGAGAGCAGGACCCGGTGCAGCCCACTGTGTCACTGTGCCTCCCCCCCCAAAATGTATTACTGAATACTTTAATAAAATATGTCCTCAGCATATTGTGTCATTGTCTTTCATACATTTTCATACATTTCATACATCGGCTGCGGTGATGCAAGTTCAGTCGTATCGTATCGTATCATATAAATTCAATGCCCCCAGCACACACACACACACACACACAGAGAAAGACAGGACAACAAATTAGACTGAAGTTTGTCTTATAATAAATTAGACCAAAACCCACCGTTCAATAATGATCAAAACTTTAATTTCAGCTATTTCATATTTCATAACAAAGCTTGTTGTTATATAAGAGAATCTCTTTTTCTGACACCGGCCTGATTAACAGACCTGTAATGCAAAAACGCCAATTGTTATTGACTTTAGATGAAAGATCTAAAGGATATTTGAGCAAGGGTTACACAACAAAAAAAGCTGAATTGAGCAGAAATACTTTTATTACTGAGATTCAGTGGTTTCATGTTGTACTTTTTACTTGGCCTTATGATGACTTTCCTTTAAGGAAACACACCCCAATTTTTCAACACTGAGAGTGTTTTTAAAGGAGGTCTTTTCCTTTTTTCTTTTTGAATTAAACATGAGATTTTAACATCAGCGGAAGGTATGGTGGGGTGGTGAGTTCAGCCAGTTGCTGCTGTGTGGTGGGGCTGGGGATTGAGTCCTGCTTCGGGTGCCCTCCGATGGACTGGTGTCCGGTCCTGGGTGTGTCCCCTCTCCCTTTGGCCCTGCACCCTGTATTGCCAGGTAAGGCTCCAGCCTGCTGTGACCCTGCTTGGGACAAATGGTTGTTGATGATGGACAGATGACTTTTAACATGAGTAATACAGAGAAAAATACAATTTTTTTTCTGGCAAGTTATTTAAACAGAATTGCTGGACCATGAAAAGGGGAGATTCTTGAGGATGGAAAAGTGGATCTGTGAGCATGGGGAAGTGCACTTCAAGAACATGAGGAAGACTAAGTGGGTGCTTGTAACAAACACCCTGGCATGTATGTATCAACCCTCACTATTTTTATTTCCATCACTATGTTGACTTGTCCTGTGTTATGTTCCAAATGTCAAATGCAAGGAAACTTTTGTACCAGACAAATACTGCATTTATGATGTTTGGACACTCTTCAGTGATCCTTGGAAGCATGTAAACCACCAGGGTACAATTCTTTAAAGCCCATATTTGTGCAATGAAATCTTTATTAAATCAAATCTGGTCCTTTCTTTTACAGGAGAATGAGATATGTCCAAGTTTTAAGAATCTGCTACCTGAAAAATAACCAAAGGAGAATTAGTACACTGCAAAAATAAGTCAAAAGTATTATGGCAATAAATCACAACTGATACTAATAAAAAGAGGATAATGTTTAGTTAGGACAGTTCAATGTGCCATGCTACTCTCTAAAGAGTTAAGTGGTGATAAAATAAATGGGAGAAAATTATGACCAGAGAGAACCTTTACAGAAGTGTGTGTTCTTTAAAAATAAAGCACAGAGCAATAAGAAATATCACACAGGGTGTATGGAAGAACATCTCACGTTTCCAAGGAGATGCAAACTTACTCTATGGCAGATGATACCCATATTCTGACAAGACAAAAAAAAAAAAGAAAATTGCAGCAAACTGAAATAAAAGGGAAACCTTTGCTGTAAAAACTATAAAATTCAACTTGTTTGGAAAAGACCATCTGTGTCATTCTGCAGATTTTCCAAAAAATGTTTTCTGGAAAAATTACTTAATTGATCTAATCTGCCCCGAGTGAATGAGAATGCGTGTTGCCCTGCAATGAACTGGCATCCCATCCTGCGTGTACCCTGCCTCATGCCCATTCTTATGGGATAGGTTCCCATCCATGGTGACCCTGCACTGGATAAATGGTTCTTGATGAGCAATAAGCAATGAGCAATAGGGGGCATGAATGAATGGTCATTTGGTCTCAGCCAGATGTGCTTCACCTTATACATACTACCATTCGAATGACTACATTCCAGCTGCAAAATGTGTTTTGGGGTGATATTGAGAGCTACTTTTGCGCTTATGAATGTGGACATCTGATTTTTTCAGGGGGATTTCATAATCATCTTAAGTCTAGTTAGCATGTCACACTCTACCCGAGGTCTTCAGAGATTGTGATTTACAACCTGTATGGATAACACAGCACTGACCATGTTTCTATAATTTGTTTGTTGCCCAGATTTACCCTGAAATCCACTCTTTGCTCAACTTGGTCCTGCATTTTTATGCACCTCATTAAAATGCATTTCATTAAATTAATGTAACCAGTGGTGCACTGATTCTGATGTAACAATTGTTCATATGCATCAATCGCGCTAAAGAAATACGTGCATAAACCCTTCCCTTTAAAAGAGAAAGGTGTGAATTTGATTGCAGAAATTTCATTGCACCGATGCCATATTTGCAGAGCTATATTTGGGCTTCATGTACACTGTTATAGTGTTTCTAAAGCTGCGTCGAAGTACACTAACTGTACCACTATGCCCATCACATCTTCATACACCACAGCACTTAGTGCAGCATAGCAACACATTTCAAAGCATTGGCCTGTCCACATTTTCCACATTGGTGTTTTAAACAATCTTTTCTATAACATTATTGTGGACTGTTGTTGTCACTGTGGACACTGACGCGACGACACGGTCAATATGAGAACTCATTTCTTCGCAGGAGTCGAAGCCAATTGGATTTAGGACAACACAAAAGCACGAATAATGACGTTATAGTTTTGTTAGGGCGTTTGCTGTGAAATATTTGTGTTGAGAAAAAACACAAAGATATATATTGCTCTTATTGCACCGTTAGATTCACGCTCCGCTCAGCGCTTCCCGCCGCTCAAGGAGAACGAGCGGTGTCTCGCGCTGCGCCCCCGCGCGCTGCATCTTTATTGGATCTGTAGGGGGACGGCAAGGGGGAGGGGGTGGCGGGGGGCGAGCTCGCGCATGGGAGCGACACCGCGGCGGAGAGCGGACTGCGGTTTAAAAGGACATCTGATCCGCAAACAGCGCCATTGTCCCGCTCGACAGCTGTCACCGTTACTTCATCGGACGCGACAGAAAGAGTAAAATTTAGCAAAGTTTAAAAAAAAAAAAAAAAAACAGACTGGACCAAGACCCAGAAGCAGCCGCTGGTGT
Source organism: Scleropages formosus (assembly GCF_900964775.1). Taxonomy (NCBI): domain Eukaryota; kingdom Metazoa; phylum Chordata; class Actinopteri; order Osteoglossiformes; family Osteoglossidae; genus Scleropages; species Scleropages formosus. The sequence continues at coordinate 18,465,776 of NC_041828.1, read as the reverse complement.
CCCACACGCACGCGCTCGCAGCGTGGACAGGTCGCACACGGCCACGCGCACTGTGTGTGTGGATTAACCGCAAAGAACCGCAGCGCTCAGATCTGCGATCATGTTACTGGATAAACTGGTACGGTAAGAGTGCTCCGCTCGAGCACACGCTGTTTTACGCGGATTTACTGCACACTAGTCTTCTGGAAGCAACAGTGACACAATACTGTAATCAGTCACCAGTTAGTGTAATGAATAAATGATAACTGTACGGCGGACAGTTGGTCGAGGATGAAAACCAGTGTACTTTGAATCTCACGCGATTCGACTCCTCAGATAAGGCCAATTTCGCAATGAATTTAAGCGCAGAATGAAGAAAAAAACACCTCCGTCCCGTGTGTCCGATCATCATGCGTTCGCGTTGCGTCAATTATTATACTGTACCACCTTTTTTACAAACGTGCTGAAAGTGCGCGGTTATTCGCGGGAACAGTTGCTGTGTGTGTGTGTGTGTGTGTGTGTGTGTGTGTGTGTGTGTGTGTGTGTGTGTGTGTGTGTGTGTGCGCGCGCGCCGGACGCGCTCGTGCTCAGACATGCCTACCGCTGTCACAATTGTGGTATTTACTCTTTCGGGGAGTAAACATGCGCGGGCTTGCTCATTAGGTAATCATTAACGCGAGCCGCATCCACGTGCCGCGTGTTGTTTTTCGGGCGGGGAACCTGTCAAACCGCGGGGACGCGCCCGGGGCGGTGGGGGTTGAGGGTTTGTCCTTTAAATCGGGGTTCGCTCGTGGCGGGGGCGCACCGTGACACTGTGATCTCTTAATTGTTATCGGTAATAATGACATTTACATATTCAGCAGACACTTTTCTTCAAGGCAACTCCCAATGAACTCTATGCAGTGCTATCAGCCCACACACCTTATTCACCGTGGTGACTTACACTGCTAGATACACTACTTACACTGGGTCACTCATCCATACATCAGTGGAGCACACACACACTCTCTCTGTCACTCACACACTATGGGGGAACCTGAACAGCATGTCTTTGGAGTGTGGGAGGAAACCAGAGCACCCAAAGACTTACACTGCTAGATACACTACTTACACTGGGTCACTCATCCATACATAAGTGGAACACACACACGCTCTCTGTCACTCACACACTATGGGTGAACCTGAACAGCATCTCTTTGGGGTGTGGGAGGAAATCCATGCAGACACAGGGAGAACATGCAAACTCCATACAGACTGAGCGGGGATCCAACCCATGTCCTCTTGCACCACCCAGGCGCTGTGAGACAGAGCAGTGTTAATCGGTACACACACGTCCCAAGCAGGGTCGTGGCTGGAGGAAGCACCCCAAGCAGGACCCTGCCAAGCCCACTACGCCACCGCACCCCTCTCTCTATATATAATAATTATAATAATAGTAATAAATAGATACATAAAAATATATATATAGTGGAGGGCTGGGTAAAGGGATAATAAACGTTGTAAGGAACTGATAGCCCAAGGGGTGCTGGCAACATAATGGTTAGAGCTGCTGTCTTTGGCTTAGGAGGCTCCAGGTTTCAATACAACCTCCTTTTATAGTACCCTAGCAAAAAAGTACCTACCTTGATTTAATCAGGTTTAAAAAAATGCACAAACAAGTAGATCATTGCAAGTGGTTTTGGAGAAAATTGTCAGGTAAATGTAAAGTGTACTAGAGTGATCACTCGTCTTCTTATTTGTTATTTTTCTGAGCCCTTTGTCCAAGGTCCACTTATAGTTCAGTGGAAAATGGTAAATGACCTTCATGATGATTTGCTCAGATATAAAACTGCATAGAGGGGTGCGGGGGCACAGTGGGTTGGACCGGGTCCTGCTCTCTGGTGGGTCTGGGGTTCGAATCCCGCTTGCGATGGACTGGCGTCCCGTCCTGGGTGTGTCCCCTCCAGCCTTTTGGTGGGTTAGGCTCCGGCTCCCCGCGACCCCGTATGAGACAAGTGGTTCAGACAATGTGTGTATTTGTATGTAAAGCTGTGTATATTTACTATAACAGTTCAGCATCGGCACCTTGATCAAAGGTACTGTGTCAGAAGCGGGATTTGAACCAAGATCCCTGAGACCGTAAGGCCACAGCCCAGAGCTCTGCGCTTCGTGATGCTTTATGTTGCATGAAGATTTGTTTAAACTGTTTTGCTTAACATGTATTTAAAATTCCTAGGTGCTCCACGTCCTGGCTTTGCTCTCCGCCTCCCCTGTTTTTCTGGCATATGTTTTTCAAGCCAAGCGTGCTGGGGAATGGGACGAGACTCCATCGCATCCCAAAGGTGAGGAAATAGTTTGGAAGGCAGTTGTCATATTTTTGAGATGGGAACGCTAAAAAAGGGTAAATAGTTCTACCTGGCTTTCGCCTGTACCGATGCGCTATATTTGCAGAAAGAAGGAATTACAGCCGAAAGTTGTGTTACGAGACCTGTGAAATTCCTGTGTGTGTTCGGCTATGAAGAAAGCGTTCTTTCCGGAGGCTTAGGTTTTTGCAAACATTCAGCACACGCGACACCCTTATGTGAGCTCTGTTGCACAAGGCATAGAGAAGTCCCCTGCTTGCAGTAAGCAGGGTAAATACCTTGCATAAGGGTACCACTTCAGGAGCAGGGATTGAAACCCAGGTCTTTTCAATGGACGGCTCTAAATGCTATATTATCTGGTGCTCCTACGTAATCAGTTTTACACTGATTTGCCCATTCATACTCTTACTTAAATAATTCAGGATGAGAACCTAAGTAAGCACCGCCTCCGGGGAAGATGCACATGCATGCGTTAATGACCATGTCCACTGACAGTGACCCCCGACTCCCCGTGGGTGAGCTCCTCGGGCTCCTGCAAGAACAGATGTTTTGAGCTGGAAGACGTAGAGCCTCCCAACTGTCGCTGTGACAACCTGTGCAAGACCTACAACAGCTGCTGCTTGGATTTCGACGAGCATTGCTTGAAAACAGGTTTTCCTGTCTTTTTTTTTTTTTTGTGGCTCCTTTGAACGTTCTCATAAAATCACTGCCTTTAGACCTTCTCACATTGAATACAAGTCCGGGTTTTTTGTTAGGCTCTGCTAATTTGCATTCGCATGTATTCTTTTTAAATCTGACAAATTTGTGTCGTTTGTTCTCCAGTCACATTTGTTTTTTGCTCATTTGCGTTTGGTTTATCATTTGTTTTATCTGTAATCGTAAAAGTGCCGTGAGTCTGCCTTCAGGATAGTGCTATATAAGAGTAAATTGCATTATATTCTAATATTATCCCCGTCCGGGGTGTGTCCCCTCCCCCTCCGGCCTTGCGCCCTGTGTTGCCGGGTTAGGCTCCGCGACCCCTCTTGGGACAAGCAGTTGTAGACGTTGTGTGTGTGTAATATTGTCTTTAAAATATTAATTTCGCTATAGACTTGAGCTGTAATAACTTATTCTCAGATGTTATGTGCTTTGTGATTTCTAATCTAAAGAGTATTTTTCTCTGCCTTATTTCCCTTCTCTTGTAGTCAATATAGTCAATAATGGCAACATAACAGCTAAACGTGTTTAAACCAGTATGTAGAAATGCTCACCCTTCACGGTTTAAGGCACTGAGCTGTGCTGCTCTAGTACTGTAGCAGTGGTGCCGAGGGTAAAAAGGACTTGTGCTACCTGCCTTGGCAGCGGGAGGGTTCGAGTGCAGTAAGGATCGCTGTGGCGAGGTCAGGAACGAGGCCCATGCGTGCCACTGCTCAGATGACTGCCTGGAGAATGGGGACTGCTGCACCAACTACAACGTCGTCTGCAAAGGTGAGTCTCCCGTCTGCTGGGTTGATGTCATGGACCAGTCGTAAATGACGTCCCTTTTCACTTCCTTAGTCTTAAACAAGCTACCAGTCTTCAACGCTGTTTTAAAAACAAAGTATTTATATTATGACCATCCATATATTAGAGATAATTGTTATTTGTAAACTTAATATGATCACAGTTTTTATTAAAATATCATTACAGTTATGAGCTCCAGATTTATACATCTGGAATCTGGATAGATGAATCCAGACTTTTATCGGTAATCAAACGCATATAGTTTTTAGATAACTTTTTAACAGCGAGCAAAAATGACAGTATTGTTCAAGATGCGAAAAATCTCAATTCACTAAGACAATCAAAGCATTTAACTAAAATTACGGCGCCTGCTCATATTTCTCATTACTGTGACAGTTGTCACAGTTACAAGGTTTAAATAGAGCTCGATCCTTCCATGACGCCCCACGAAGAGGTCAATATTAAAGATGGAAAAACACGATGAGCTGATGTTTTGTTTTTCAGGCCTTAGGAATGTCATTGTTTTCTCTCGTTAGTGCAATAGCATCTTGTTGAAGGTCTTACGGCAGTTAAAATAGACATTGAAAAAAGACATTGGAGGGCCTTAGATGATGATCGCAAAATTTTCCTTAAATCGTCATGGCTGCTTCTATTGTGATTATCACGACCGCAGCAGAAAATGTTCCCGTCTGGTTTCGTTTAAACTTCACGAGACTGCCCCTTCTTGGTTGGCGGGAGGAGTAATGCTCAAACAGCAACACATTTAAACCCCGGGAGCGGCGCTGCTGCTTCGGCCTCGAGACATGTCCTCGGTCAGATCCGCTTAAGAAAAAGTTGGGAAACAATGCAACTCACCCAGATTCAGACTCCCTCGTTCTTGGTGTTTGTAGCGAGGCGTGCATGCGTATGCATCTACGTGTCCTGTGAGTTCTGTACTGACTTGTCTTTGTGTGGAAGGGGATACTCCCTGGGTGCAGGACGGATGCGAGCAGATCGAGAGCCCAGGGTGCCCTGCCGGGTAAGTGGTTGTGCGACGTGCACAGCGAACACACTTCATCAGCACAGTGACCGCGGCCGTCACAACCGTTCTCGGCCGCCACGTGTGTGAAAAGAGGTCTTCCGGCTGACATCTGAAACATCTGAAAAGGGCCGGTGTGCTTCACGAAAGCATAATGAATTTTGGACGCCACACACGAACTCCCGTTAATTCACCTTTTCTAGCATCACCTTGTGTGTTTGCAATAGAGCGGTTAGATGTTTGCAGGGTTCCCTTGCGTCATAAAGAGCTACGACAAAGCAGAAGTTGATCTTTTTCGGGTTTTTAACTGTACTGACAGCTGACGAGTCGAAATAGATGAAGAGTCCGTCTCTTTTCCTGCAGCTTTGTGCGCCCGCCTTTGATTCTGCTATCGGTGGATGGTTTCCGCGCCTCCTACATGAAGAAAGGAAGTGTGGTGATTCCCACCATGGATAAACTCCGTAAGAGTCATTGACTGTGTGTGTGCGTGTGTGTGTGTGTGTGTGTGCCAGTGCTGAACACAGTAAAATGCTTACAGAGGCTCCAGTTTAAACCAGTGATGGTCAAAAAAGCTGGCGAATCAGGGCAGTGATGTGGCTTGCAGGGAGTCATAGCTTTTAAATCGCTGCTAAAAGAATGATGGGGGGGTGTGGTGGCGCAGTGGGTTGGACCACAGTCCTGCTTTCCAGTGGGTCTGGGGTTCGAGTCCCGCTTGGGGTGCCTTGCGGCGGACTGGCGTCCTGTCCTGGGTATGTCCCCTCCCCCTCCGGCCTTGTGCCCTACGTTACCGGGTAGGCTCTGGTTCCCCGTGACCCTGTATGGGACAAGCGGTTCTGAAATGACAGAAGAACAATAAGTGTAAATGTGTTCTGTTTTGTAAATGTGATGTCAGAAATTGATGTGAATGTGATATCGTGTTTCAGATGCTTTTAGCTTCACGTAACATGATGGGAAACTGTTTTCAGGAAGTGCATTATTTAATGTAACTCAACAGCTGGAGGGGGGTGCGGTGGCGCAGTGGGTTGGACCGGGTCCTGCTCTCCGGTGGGTCTGGGGTTCGAATCCCGCTTGGGACGCCTTGCGACGGACTGGCGTCCCGCCCTGGGTGCATCCCCTCCCCCTCCAGCCCCACGCCCTAAGCTACCGGGTTAGACTCCGGCTCCCCCGTGATGGGACGAGCGGTTCAGACAGACAATAAACAGCTGGATTTTTTTTAGCTGAAATTAGATCAAACATTGTACATTTAAGGTGGGACCCTCATACCTTGCAGCCGGTGAACTGCCAGGGTTTCCCACCCTCTGCCGCCTTTTGTGGCACAAAGCGTGGCGTGTTGCTCATGTGCTGTGTGAAATCTTTCCAGGATCGTGTGGCACTCACGCACCTCACATGAGACCGGTGTACCCGACAAAGACGTTCCCTAATTTGTACACCCTTGCAACAGTAAGATTCTTCCAAGTGACCTTCCCTTATATTCTCTTTTTTCTTTATTCACGCATATCTAGTGGAAATTGTATCAGGTCTTTATCATCCTTTATATGCAACGAAATAATTGAACAAAACTTTGGAAAAACCTTGAGATTCAATGAAATGTGTTGCCTTTTGCGCCACATTACAAGGAACTAAGAAGCGGTTAAGGTTATGGACTTGTAGCCCAGTTGTAACCTTCACAAGGGTACTTACCCTGACTTGTTCTCATTTAGCTTGGTAGATTAATATTAGTTGCCCTGAATAAAAGCGTCAGCTAGAAAACAAATGAGTGTTTATGCTTACATAAGTGTTTTGGAATCAGCGTGGCATTATGCAATACATCTTTTTTTAATCGTGTCTTGGAGTGACTCATTCTTGTTTATGTCTTTTATAGGGCCTTTATCCCGAATCCCATGGAATAGTTGGCAACTCCATGTATGACCCCGTGTTTGATGCCAACTTCTTGCTCCGAGGGCGAGAGAAACTGAATCACCGCTGGTGGGGAGGTCAGCCTGTGAGTTAGCGTGCTGTCCGCTGCCTTGACGCCTCTCCCTTTAAACCGGGGCTTGAACACCTTCTTTTGAGCTGTGGTCAACTTGGCTGACCTTCTTCTCTTTTACTGTAAGCACGTCAGAGGTTGAGGAAGTGCAGCCGTGAAACTGCAGACGTCAATTTACCAGATAGCAGAGAATTGCACGTTCGCATAAATTATTTGCTGAAGTGTTTTCTGAGGAAGGCTCCGGAAAGAAGTTGTCGACTACAGTATATCAGGGTTAGCTCTACACGAAGTCCTGGAGGGCTTCCCTCCAACATTTCCCATAAAATTCGTTTGACCTGGCGTGCTGCTAGATTCGCGCTGCAGACACTGCAGACCCGTGTGCTGTTCCATGTGGCGGTGAAGATGTGCTGCTCAACAGCGGGGAACTTCAGCTTCAGCTGCGTTCTCGAATGTGATGTGCGATTCTGTCATTGACTGTCGGATCTTAGCAAATGTTGTAAACGAGGCCACAGATGAACGAACTGACTATCCAAATCCCCCATATTGTGGGATCAAGTTGTAGTAAAGCAAAATCCAGAATGTACAGTATTTCTAGCGCTAGGCTGTTCACACTGTTCTAGTGCACTAAATTTTTCTTCTTTTTTAATTACATAATTCAGTATTTTACATTATGACGTAGTGCTTCCAAAGTGAACAAGATGTGACCCTGTAACTTACTTTGGGTAAAAGCATCACCTTAATGATAATAATAATAATAATAATAGGTTCTTGGTTGCCTCCAGTGTGGAGGACTGAGCTCCCCCTCTCACTCAGAACTGCTGAATCCCTCTAAAAATTCAAGAAGGGTCTCAAAAAGCATCTCGTTCAGACCCGCTTCTCTCCCAAACTGCTCCATAAACTTTCGCCACATTTTCAGTTTAAAAATATGACTTGCTATCAGTTCTGTGCGCCGCTGCTCTCGTCCTGTATGCCGGCGAAAACATCGGTATTGGAAACGACTGAGAACGGAGCGTCTGCACCTGTATCCCTCCTGTCTGTCGGTGAAACGCACGCCAACGAAAGCGTATTAGTAATGTCGACCCACGGTAGTTATTGTACCTTGCAATAATGTCACTCCTTCTGCATGCTTTACATAGAAGCTTGTTGTGTCTTCAGATCTGGATCACGTCCGTGAAGCAGGGGGTGAAGGCGGGCACCTTCTTTTGGCCAGTGTAAGTTCACTCAGTGTTCTCCTGCATGTGTGTTATACGCACCCTATGTGTCCTCCTAACCTTACGGGGACACTTTTTCCACTTAACTGCCCCCGCTAAGACAGTAAAACCCGCTAACCTTTCCAAAAATCCCCCAACAAGGCTACGAACACACTTTACCTGCCGGTGTCTCTATGGTGGTGATGTGTGCGCGAGAGAGACGCTTGACTTTTCCTTTTCCCTTTAATTTTCAAGGCGGTTTGAACTCAGAACGAAATGGGTCTCAACCGCTCTCGCGTTTACTGTGTGATTTGCACTTAGGGGTTGAAGTAAGATGTGTTTGGCTGGTTCGGTCTGGTGTACAAACAAAGGGCCAGTCTTCTGCAGGCACAGACAAGCCATTGATCTGCGGAGGCGTTTTTTTGTGTGGGTGCGTGGGTGGGTGGGAGCATGTAGGTCAGTTTGCGCTCGCCTGTCGGCGTGCATTAACGTAATTACACGAAGGCATTAGCTCCTGATTTTCGAGGTGCAGGAGCTCAGACGAGTGCCCGTCGGGTTCTGCTTTTCCTCTGCGGCTCCCATGCGGCACAAGTGACGGCGCGACACGCGAGCCCCCTCCAGTCCCTCTAAGTGGGGGAGGTTCGTTGTGAAATCCATGAGCAGAACTGCAGAGATTTTGTGCACGTGTTTTACGTCAAGGTCAAGCGTTCTCTTCTCTTATCTGTGTAGCTGCCAGAGACATTTTATGTTCTGCTGTGAGGCGGCGTTAGCTTAGTCACTGCCGATGGAATCCCATCACACACACATTTTCTGAACCGCTTGTCCCATACGGGGTCGCGGGGAACCGGAGCCTAAACCGGCAACTCAGGGCGTAAGGCCGGAGGGGGAGGGGACACACCCAGGACGGGACGCCAGTCCATCGCAAGGCACCACAAGCGGGATTCGAATCCCAGACCCACCCGAGAGTAGGACCCGGTCAAACCCGCTGCGCCACCACATCCCTGAACATAGATTCATATGATACTCAGTATATAGTATTCATTTAAGCTTTAATGCAGCAAAGAAAATAAAGACAGAAGAAAACTGTGAAAACAATGAAAATGAATTTACACTCACAGGACAAGCTGACATGACCTGTTGATGTGTGTGAGTATGAGAGTGTTACATTGCTCTGTATTTTGTATACACTTGAGTGAGTGATTGTAGGGAGTTCAGTGCAGTATGTCTAGCACTGTCAGTCACCCTAGATGAGATTGTCAGCTATATGAATGTGCAAATGCTCAGCCGTCGACAGATGTGCGATATTCATATTTGGTCCTTGAAACGCCTGGTAACCCTCCTGACTGGAAAGGGCACGACTGTACTGTGTTTACTTCTGGGACTGTCGGATACGTCCACGGCTCTCTTCTCGTAAGTCCACACATCGTGTGCGTTGTTTCCACAGAGTCATTCCTCTAGAACGAAGGATTCTGACTATTTTACACTGGCTTCACCTGCCTGACGCAGAGCGGTGAGTCCATCGTGCGTGTGTGTGTGTGTGTGTGTGTACAAATAAGAAGCTCTTCTTTGCAAGAGAGGAGAACGCGACTCCTACTCACCGCAAGACCGTGTTCCTCTTCCACTGCAGACCCTATGTGTACGCGGTCCACTCGGAGCAACCGGACTCTTACGGCCACAAGCTGGGACCCCTGAGCAACGAGGTGGGCTCAACTGGGTATTGAGATGGCAAGCAGTATTGAGTATTGGACAGTTGGTAGTGTAGTGCTTAGCGCTACTGCCTTTGGCCCCAATGGTTGCGGGTTTGGTCCCCACCTCCCGCTGTAGTACCCTTGAGCGAGGTACTTACCCTAAATTGCTCAAGTAAAATTACCCCACTGTATACAGTAGTACCTTGCCCTTTTGTTGTTAATTGGTTCCAAAGGGTGTGACTTAAGTTTAAAAACTGCAGAAAACGAAATAACCCCTAAAAAAATCACTTTAGACCCTCTATAAACCCCAATAAGTATTCCCCTTAAGTGTATACACTTCAGTTAATGCTAAAGTAAAGAAAAAACAAAGAAAAATCCAAAAAAATGGCAGGTAAATAAGACAACATTGTTTTTTTGATTTTATAGATTACAATATATTATTTTATATAGGGGGGGGCACGGTGGAGCAGTGGGTTGGACCAGGTTCTGCTCTCCAGTGGGTCTGGGGTTCGAGTCCCGCTTGGGGTGCCTTGTGAGGGACTGGCATCCCCTCCTGGGTGTGTCCCCTCCCCCTCCGGCCTTACGCCTTGTGTTGCCGGGTTAGGCTACGGCTCCCTGCGACCCCACATGGGACAAGCGGTTTCAGACAGTGTGTGTGTGTGTATGTATTTTTATTTGATTTTACACTTTTTTTTATTGTTTTTAAGTGATTTTTAAGTTTCTAACAGTTTTTAATATTTTCGTAAAGTCGAAATGGACGCAACACGAAACGACGTAGGGCGAGGTATCACTGTAAATGGGGAAATGATTGTAAGCATGTAATAATTGTGACCTTAACATCGTAAGTCGCTTTGGAGAAAAGCGTCAGCTAAATGAATAAATGTAAAATACTGCGAAGACAGCTTGTCATTTTGCCCGCGTGTGTATGCACACACACACACACACACACACATTGCGATGAGCTGGACTAACTGGAAACGGTTTTCCTTTGAAAGTGCGTCGGAAGGACGCAGGCTTTGTCATTCCTTTGGCAGCTGGTTGAAACAAATACGGAAATCTCCTTTGAAATTTACTGCGATGCTTTTCATTGCCTGGGATGCTGTCGGGAATTCTTCCGTCTTGGTTTTGTGTGTTGCAGCTGAACAATCCCCTGAAGGAGATCGACAAGATTGTGGGGATGCTGATGGATGGTCTGAAACAGATGAAGCTGCACCGCTGTGTGAACATCATACTGGTGGGCGATCACGGTAATCACGATTGCGCCGTGTCTTCCACGCCGCTTGGGGAATCTTCAAGCCTGTCTAGCAGGGTTGGCCATTTTTTTTCACCGCAGAAATGACCACACCGTTGATTCAGTTCAATTCAATTCAGTTTGTTTTTATCGAGCGTCTTCTCATGCAGTGACATAATGAAACTCTTATGAAAAAATCTTCCTAAATATATTTTTTGTAGAACGCTAATGATATTCGGAGTCAAATGCTATTATATAGACAACATGTGAACTTTTTATTCTTTAATAACTTTTTATTACATCATCATTAGTAATGCTGAACCTACAGGTTTTTCACCTCATGGAAGCTTTTGTTTTGCTTTTATTTCAGTTTGCATGGTATGTATATTGAGGGGGTGCGGTGGTGCAGTGGGTTGGACCACAGTCCTGCTTTCCGGTGGGTCTGGGGTTCAAGTCCCGCTTGGGGTGCCTTGCGACGGACTGGCGTCCCGTCCTGGGTGTGTCCTCTCCCCCTCCGGCCTTACGCCCTGTGTTACCGGGTTAGGCTCCGGTTCCCCGCGACCCCGTATGGGACAAGTGGTTCTGAAAATGTGTGTGTGTGTGTGTGTGTGTGGTATGTATATTCCCAGATGTACAACATTTTTCTGCATTATCTTACAATTCCATGGCAGACATGACCTACATAATAAAAGGAAAACGTTAAAGTGGTGAAAAATAAGTGATTTGAATGGCATGGACAAATGCTCTGACAATAATGTGCACTCATACACACACACACACACACACACACACACACTGGCTGAAGCCGCTTGTCCCAAGTGGGGTCATGGCAAACCAGAGTCTAACCCAGCAACACAGGGTGTAAGACTGGAGGGGGAGGGGACACACCCAGGACGGGACGCCAGTCCATCACAAGGCACCCCAAGCAGGACTTGAACCCCAGAGCCACCAGAAAGGAGGACCTGGTGAAACCCACTGTGCCTCCGCACCCCCCTTACAGTCATACAGGAATTCCAAATTTTTTGGAAATATTTAATGCTTGTCATAATATTTCAGCTCACCTAAATCGAATCAGCCTCATGTTTTTATGAAATTGCCACTTCTGGCCATTGTGACGATTGGTCAGTTGGTTGCCCACTGCTAGTTAAAATGTGTACCCTCAGGAAGACAGTTTTCCAGGGTTGTGGTTCAACAATTTAAATATGTATTAAGTAGTTAAGGAGTAGGGGGATGCGGTGGCGGAGTGGGTTGGACCACAGTCCTGCTCTCCGGTGGGTCTGGGGTTCGAGTCCCGCTTGGGGTGCCTTGCGACGGACTGGCGTCCCGTCCTGGGTGTGTCCCCTCCCCCTCCAGCCTTGCGCCCTGAGTTGCCGGGTTAGGCTCTGGTTCCCCGTGACCCCGTATGGGACAAGCGGTTCTGAAAATGTGTGTGTGCGTGTGTGCGTGTGTGTGTAGTTAAGGAGTCTGCATGTTCTCCCTGTGTCTGAGTGGGCTTCCTCCGGGTGCTCTGGTTTCCTCCCACAGTCCAAAGACATGTGGTTCAGGTTCATCCATAGTGTGTGAGTGACAGAGAAAGTGTGTTCCACTGATGTATGGATGAGTTACCCATTGTAAGTAGTGTGTCGAGCAGTGTAGGTCACCTTGGTGAATAAGGCGTGTGTGCTGGTAACACTACGTAGAGTTCGTTGGAAGTCCCTTTAGAGAAAAGTGTATGCTAAATAAATAAATGTAAGTACATATGTATTTATATTTTATCCTTCTAGGTGCAAAATAGATTGGTTTATATTTTTAAAAATATTACCTTTTTTTCAAACATACTTAATCTCACTTAATCATTTGTAGAGGATGCCCAACATAACCATACCCATTCCCATGGAGGGAAACCTACAGGGTGTTCATTTTATCTTCAATGATTTGTCAGAATCTCTGAAAATGTTTTATTTGTCCTGGATGCGGTATGATTTTCCAACGGCTGTCCTCTATTCCCACAGGCATGGAAGATGCCCACTGTGACAGAACAGAGTTTTTGAGCTCATACCCTGTGAATGTGGACGACATCATTTTGATCCCTGGATCTCTTGGACGAATCCGTTCCCGCATTCCCAACAATCCCAAATGTAAGTTCGCTGTCAGATGACACACAGTGGAGAATGTGGCCCTCAAGTCCGGTCCTTGTGACATTCACATGGCTGCTGCATGCCAGGCAAGATAAAGAAATGGAAAAATGTATTAATGCATAATTCAGTTCATTATCTCCAATGTTCCACATCGAAATTTCACATTTTCCCCCTCATTTATTAAGATCACAGTCCACTGAGGGTTCTTCTAAGTTTTGTCATTTGCAGAGGTGAAAGAATACTGTGAAGACTTCTTTTAAGGGACAGGGCAGAAGTATTAAACATATAAATTTCTTTTTTTTTTTTTCCAGATGATGCAAAAGCTATCGTGGCAAACCTTACAGTGAGTATATTACATTACAGTTAATACATGTAGCTAAGATTTGTATCTTTTAAAGAAGAAGATTCAGGTGGATACTCCTCCCACTTGTTAAACGATAATATAATATAATATAATGGCGTGGTGGCGCAGTGGGTTGGACCGGGTCCTGCTCTCTGGTAGGTCTAGGGTTCAAGTCCTGCTTGGGGTGCCTTGTGACAGACTGGTGTCCCGTCCTGGGTGTGTCCCCTCCCCCTCCACCTTTACGTCCTGAGTTGCTGGGTTAGGCTCCGGCTCCTCGCGACCCTGTATGGGACAAGTGGTTCAGACAATGTTTGTGTGTAATATAATATAATATGTGTTACATTATGTAATATATGTATAATGTTTTTCTGGTTTTTGGACCCATTAGGATCATATAAAATCTAGACCGTGTTTTGTCTGACATATTAAAAATTTGTATGGTACCACCATTATGACCTTGTGCTGTTCCCTCAGTGCAAGAAATCAGACCAACACTTCAAGCCCTACCTGAAGCATCACCTCCCTAAGCGGCTACACTATGCCAACAACCGCAGGATTGAGGACATCCACCTTCTGATGGAGAGAAAGTGGCATGTGGCAAGGTATTATTTCTCCCTCCTGCCCTTGTTTGCCCTTTAAACCTGTGAAATGCAGTAAAAACTGTAATTCTCTTCCGAAAGTGGAAGCCTCGGGCTTTGGAGATGATCACACTGCGCTACATGCATCCTACCAAGAGTGAAGAGCCTAATAGTTATGGAATGACTGCTGCATATAAAAAGTCAGCAGGTGGTGTATTGGTTAGAACTGGTGCCTTTGGTGTCTGGTTTGAGTCCCAGCTGTAGTACCTGTGAGGATGGTGCTCGTCTTAAAATACTACCCAGCTGTATACATGGGTAAATCACTGCAAGTAGCCTGGCATTGTAAGTTGTTTCAGAGCAAAGGATTGGCTAAGATAATAAATTTAAGTGTTTAAAAGTCATTGTTCCACTACTGACCACGTTCAGCAGTCACCATTCAAGTACTGACTGTAAGGATGCGAAGCATTTTAGGTGATGTAATGAATACACCCAGAAAAGGTCAGGACATGGGCCTGGATACTGATGATTTTTGTACATGGCGTGCCTTTGGGTTCCGATTCCAGCGATACTTTTTTTTAATCACGATGGACTAGTAAAATCTGCATGATGCTAAGTGAAGAATTCACGGTGCTTTGTGCCAGATTAAGAGGTGGTATATTGGATTCAGGTCTTCATCTAAAGTAAGGGATACATCTGTTCGCTCAGGTTAGCCAGTTAGAAGTCCCCTGGGCACTGCCACTGAAGAAAAGCAACAAAAGCCGAACTCTTGGATGCTCCTCCAGTCGTGCTTGTGTTATAGTTTGCATGCCGTTTGTAAATATCCCTCTTGTTGTAACAGCACCTTTCAGCGAGCCAGAGAGCAGAGATATTCAGCCAGATACCCTGAAGCTGAATCTCTCTGCTCTCTGGGTCTCAAAATCACATTATTATGAGGGAAACTGACTGGCAGGTGACCTCTCTCACATTCAGAAGTGTGACGGAATCAGACATTTCAGACCACCCGGATCTCGACATGGAGTTCCCACACAGGTAACGCAGTTGTCTGCCCAATCAGAGGGACTTCGGGGAACCCTGTACCAACTGGCATTCCTTAACACGTTGACTTCTTGGACTGACCGATTCCCTTCCTCTTGACTCCCGACACTTAGCAGGGTTGGTTAAATGTGAAAAAGCTCTACTCCAGTGTCTCTTTCTAGGTGATGTGGTGCTGGCTGTCGTCTCTGTACCCGGGAGTACTACTAACACTTTGCGTGGTGTTTGAGGGGACCGTTTGCCTGAGACTTTCTACGCAGGGAGCCCGGCCACATGCATGTCCTTCGGGTTCTTTGCGCTGGTGGTGCTGCAAGAGCTGTCGCGGGCCTTCTCATCTATCAAAATCTAGGAGTCCAGTAACAGATTTGACTTTATTGTTTACTATGTCACATCTCAGGAAATCTCCTGAAGGCAGAAAACACCCTGGGAGATGTGGTTTCTATGGCGACCATGGCTATGACAACAAGTTCAACAGTATGCAGGTGCGTTTCTTTTAAGACTCAGTTTTTGTTGTTTTGTGGTTATTATGCCCTGCATTTTTCTTATTAATATAGGCACATTGTCACAGTTGTTTCACTGTACAGGGCATCATGAAGCTCATAGATGCTGTTCAATCATATATTTCAGACAATCTTTTTGGGCTATGGACCTAGCTTTAAATTCAAGACAACAGTGCCAGTGTTTGAAAACATTGAACTTTACAACGTGATGTGTGGTAAGAGTGCTACTTGGTATGTTTTAACTTCTCATTCCTCTTGGAACTTTGTACAGCCAAAAATAAACATGCATTTCTCAATACAGCGCAGCCATGTGCCAACTGGAGTACTTAGATTGTGCTCTTGCTCCTTCTTCTACAGATCTCCTAGGGTTACAGCCCGCTCCAAACAATGGAACTCGTGGCAGCCTGAACAGTATGTTGAAAACCCCCCCTTACACACCCATCGTGCCAGAAGAAGTGGCTTCACCTGCCCCCTTGGAACCTGTTACTATTCCCACAGACGACCTGGGATGTAGCTGTGATGACAAGGTCACTGTAGGGACAATCACAACTTTTTAATGCTCCTGGTCTTCAGAATAACTCAGTGTGATGCTGTATCACCGCAAAGTTTGATCATCCTGTCAAGTATTTAAGTCTCTTTAAAGGAAATTTTCAATTATTATTACTGCAATTCACTGACATCCTGTTCAGGGTATACTCTGTCTTCCACCTAATGCTTCTGGGATAGGTTCTGAGCCGCCATTACCCTCCACTAAACAATTGGTTATTGATGGTGGATGAATGTGTTGCTATTGCTGTTGTTTTTGTCATTATTAGTTAGATGAGGTGGATTTATATTGTTAATTTTGTACAATGTTCAGCTTTGGGAAAGTATCATATTGGTCTGAATATTACCCTAGTAGGGTGTGGTGGCGCAATGGGTTGGACCAGGGTCCTGTTCTCTGGTGGGTCTGGGGTTCAAGTCCCACTTTGGGTGCCTTGCGATGGACTGGCGTCCTGTCCTGGGTGTGTCCCCTCCCCCTCTGGCCTTACACCCTGTGTTGCTGGGTAGGCTGCGACCCCACATGGGACAAGTGGTTCAGAAAATGTGTGTGTGTGTGTATTACCCTAGTAACATGGATTTGCTTTTCAGGCCATCTGTGTTAATCTTTGGCGCTTGGCTCTGCTTGTTACAGAACAAAGTGGAGGAACTTGGTCAAGAACGCTCTCTTCCTGAGGACATTAAAGACGGTAAGCAGATTTGCGGATTTTGGATGTTTCCTTACTTCGGTATTGACACTGGATTCATGACATACACTATGTGGCTTTCTCTCAGTTTTGCAGTAAAGGACTGTAGTGGCTGTTGAGTGTTTACTTTTTGACTTCAGGCAGAAATATGAATTTTGAATGGCTGCTGTAAGCGAGATTAATACGGGTGGGGTGAGTTGAGGACTTACATGGCCTTGAAACTACCTCGCCCAAGCCATATGTGCTGCTTGCCATAATTATAAACGCTGGTCAAACGCAAATGATGAATTAGTGATTTTTTTGTGGGTTCGGCTGACTTTGTGCTTGTCTCAACACGTTAGCCGTGGCTTCTGCGGACAGCAAGAACCTTCCATACGGTCGTCCCGCAGTTTTGTTCCAGACAAAATACAGCCTTCTTCACCACAATGACTTCATCAGTGGCTACAGCGAAGCCCTGGCCATGCCCCTGTGGACCTCATATACCGTATCCATAGACGTACGTAACACGATCTCTTTACGAGTGATCTTCTCAAAAGTGTTTCAGCAGTCCTGCTGTAAAGCTGTTCACTCAGTCACCTGCTTTGCAAATGATGTGCTCTAACTTGTTCAAGCTTCATTTCTGCTACCGTGGGCACTATAGATCAATATTCTGTAGTTGTTTCGCCTCATATATGACAAGCAATTTCTGTTCCAGGTGGAGGTTAGGCCTCTTCCAGAGTACATGACCAACTGCGTGAAGCCGGATGCTAGAGTGGCTCCTGCTCATAGCCAGTCCTGCACGGGCTATGGTACCGATCAGCAGATTTCTTATGGCTTCCTCTTCCCTCCGCGTAAGTATTGCCTTTTTATTTTTAAATTTTTTTCAAGTTCACACAGTAGCAGAGCCACTCTGAAACAACAATGCAAAATACCCAACAGGAACTGCGTGGCTATATCAAGCACATGACAGTATATCAAAAAAGCAGTAGCGCCAATAAATGCGCAAAACAGTTAGGGACACATACGTAAAAGAATACGATTCAGTTACAAAGTTTTAAAAGACGATTTTGCAAAAGCTAGCAGGGGCCGGCAGGCTACAAAATCCTTTCCCTTATTAGCTTAATATGATTATTGTGGGTTTGAACTCTTGGCATGATTGGGTTGCTGGCCCTTAGCAAACAGTGCCCTCTCCATATCAGATCAGCTATGTAAATAGTTGAAATGTCAGCATTTCATTGCTTCACTGGGTCAGGATGTCTACTGAACGATGCTGATGATGATAGCAATGATGATGGTGATAATGGGGACTCAACCCATCTCTTTATAGAACTAGCCTCGTCCACTGAAACCACATATGACGCCGTTCTGATCACCAACACTGCTCCGATGTACTTGGCCTTCAAGAGTAAGTATGCTTTTGTGAGTTGTCTGTGCTTTTTGGACTTTGACTGGTCAGTTAATCCTAACCTAAGGAGGTCTTTGTTCCAGCCAAGCCAAGAGCCTCCTGGATCAGCTTACTTTACTGAATAACTCTCTTTCAGAGTGGTGTAAGGGGAGCTGGTAAATCTGCTGGATTTGTGAATCCAGGAGTGAAGTTGAATATCCCAGGTCAAGTACGGTGTTTCAGTCCTTTTATAAATGCATTGAACTAGGTCCCAGACAGTGATTTTCTTGTTTTCTCTTTTTAAAATCATGTTTCTTAATTGGCTATATGCTTAAAGACCACCTGCATATTTCGTCCAAATTTGGAAACTGAGGGTTTGACTAATTCACCTGATTCTCTGATTTAGAAAAACCGAGCATACATGAGCCTGGCAGAATAAGGCACTATAACCTGATGCAGTTGAATAATTTAATGGAATAGAATGAATTAGTTATTTTCAGCCCAGTATCCTTTGACCTGTGTTCAATTTACTGTGTGATGGCTGATGGCTTCAGAGGGCTAGAGATCACCACTCTCCGTCAGCTCCAGAGAGCCTGTGGTGTGTGGGGGGAGGCACTGCTCTCTGGGGTGTGACCTCACTGTGCTGCACTCTCATCGTGCCTCGGGGAGGCTGGCACCATTTGCCCTGCTTGAAGCGAGAGCCCTGCAACAACCCTGGAGAACAATGTGCATCCTCAGGCTCACTGGAGTCCATGGCTAGTACACAACGATGAGGATGTCATGGTCCATTATTGGTCTTTAGTCCTCTTCCGTCCTGATGCCCGTTACCCCTAGTTGTGTCGGGATCACAAAAGCAGAGGTGTTACTGTTCACTGAGAGACACGATGGAGCGATTTGTGTTTTCAGACACCGACAAATTTGTACCAGGTTCACGGTATTTTTACTGTATGAAAAATTGCACTCTCTTGTCACACTGTCCTGTGAAAAATGACCCGGAACATACGCAACCATTTAATGTTCATTTAAACTTATTATTACTAAAATACTTCTCTGTTATTAAGAAGGTGCACCTCATGAAACTAGCTATTCCTGTTAAAAAGCGATGTGTATTTGCATATTCCATATATGTGTATTGCATATATATTCCAATGGCTTCTGTTTCACAAGACAAATGTGTTGCATCTTTTTAGACAGCTATTTAAGGAATGGACAATATGTGCGTAGCAGACATGATTTAATTGGAAGGTCAAATTGGAAAAGGGAGGAGCAAACCACTAGCATGCTCAACTGCAAAATGCCACAAAGCTGAGCTCATCCACCAAAATAAATTGGTATTACTTCTAGTATAGTTAGAATCCTCTCTTCTCCTGGAAGTACTGGTGGCAGAGCTCAACCAGCAAGGTTGAGGACTTCTGTGCACCATTGGGATTGGGAAGGACCTCTCCTGTCTTGCAGGGATCTGGACCTACTTCCAGGAAACACTAGTGAAGCGCTATGCCGGAGAAAGAAATGGAGTGAATATCATCAGTGGACCCATCTTCGACTACGACTTCGATGGTCTCCGCGACAGCGAGGAGAAGATCAAAGAGTAGGGGCTGATACAAGCTATTTGGCCATATATACTCTGATGTTAACAGTAGACAATACCGTTTATCAATTCAGCATAGACGCAATCAGTGTTTACGCCTTTGTGCCATCTCTGTTTGCTGAGCTGCATCAGTGACCACTGCCCATGTTTCGTTATAAAATGTTTTGAAACTGTCATAAAGTTATATGGCTGTCATATATCTGAAGGTCTGTGGGATCAGCTGTTAGTTGGTTGCAGGCTCTTTTCCCCACACGCTGGTGTAGCACCGAAGAGGAGCCCTGATGAAATATTAACGTGTTTTCAAGGAGAGATTCTGTATTGACACTGGTTCAGTTCAGTGTGTTTTTACAGGCAGCTCTTCTCTCCAAGCTGAGACAGAATTCAGATACGATGCACAGATACAATGAAAAATAGCAGCAGTTTTATTTCATCATTTGGAGAAGCCAGCTGGAAGCTGAGTAGAGGAAATCAAAAAAACTCCCACTGCAAAGAAAGGGAGGAAAATAAACCTCTAGGGGTTCAAGTACCACTGGCTACCCACTCCCATGGGCATTATGATGTCGTAGCAGGGGACCTGTGTGGATATGTCTTGGATAAAGAAGCGGTATATCTGTCAGGCAGAGATATTCTTTGTGAAAAGTAAGGTAGGTAGAACACAGTGACGCTCTGGAGGTGTTTGACTGAGTACAATGAAGTTGGGGTCTGATTCCACTTTTTCTCGCTTTCAGGTACTCGGGCGACTCCCTCCCTATCCCCACACACTACTACGTGGTGATTACCAGCTGCTCAGACAGCACTCAGACTGTGAAGACCTGCGACAGCCCACTCAGTGTCTTCTCCTTCATTCTGCCACACCGGCTTGATAATGATGAGAGCTGCAATGTTAGTGTCGCCTCCTTCCCCAGAGCTTTCAGTTCCTCCTTTATTACCTGCACTTTATTAAGAGCTGTGATTTTGTGACTGGGGGGTGTGGTGGTGCAGTGGGTTGGACCGGGTTCTGCTCTCTGGTGGGTCTGGGGTTCAAGTCCCACTTGGGGTGCCTTGCGATGGACTGGCGTCCCGTCCTGGGTGTGTCCCCTCCCCCTCCGGCCTTTCGCCCTGTGTTGCCGGGTAGGCTCCGGCTCCCCGTGACCCCAAATGGGATGAGTGGTTTAGATGACGATGTCGATATGTGACTGCTATCTCAGCTTTTGACTTTTACCTTTTACTGGAGGGGGTGGTAAATGCATGGTACCCTTACTAAAGCTAAGCTAAAGCTAAAACTAGAGATATGGAATGAAAATATATCGGATATATCTCATTATTTCTTTTGTTGGATATTTCTCCTATTTTTTATTTTCTAGTTAGTAGCCTGGCTTATCATTATGATAATAGAGAAAAAATGCGGTGGATGTTAAAGATGAGCGTTTTGCTCTGTTTTTCACGTCACCCAGAGCTCCGAGGACGAGTCCAAATGGGCGGAGGAGCTGATGAAGATGCACACAGCACGCGTCCGTGATATCGAGATCCTCACTGGGCTGGACTTCTACCGCATCACCAGCAGGACTTACGTAGAGATCCTCTCCCTAAAGACTTACTTGCACACTTTCGAGGGTGAAATCTGAAAACGGCAGTGGTTTCTTCTGAGTACATCTTCTGTGCTTAGGTGTATATTTTTATACAGTGTTTCATATGTGCTCCCTAGAATTTTTGATGCTAGTTAATATTCTAATCTTGTATAACAAATGGCCTTTTTTTTTTGATAACTGTAAGAATGAACTGGTTTTATCATTTGTGCTGATTGTTCTGTTGTGACTTGAGGTGTGGTGTACGTGAGCGAGGTGTGATTTTAATTGGAATAGAAGACTGAAGGTCTGTGAGTGAAGTTCTGTGGCTCAGAATGCTGTACTGTACACAATAATGTAACTGTATCGTTGAGTCAATATATCCTGTTATGTGATTGACCACTAATGACCTCTGTCTTAACATTTAAAGTTGCACCACAATAAAAACCTGTATTTTTACTCAACTGAACAGACTTTTGCTGTAACAGAACTTTTTGATACCCCCCCCCCCCCCCCCCCGACCCAGTTGGACAAAATGTGAAATGTAAAGCACTAAATATAAGTAATTTGCATATTAAAAATCAATGTGATGGTGCCGAAAGTCTATAACTTTGTTAAGGCCAAGTTTGAAATATTTGTCTTAACTTCCATGTAATCCAGGGAAATTTTATATAACCTTCCTAATAAAAATAGTTAACATTTTATAAACTGGTTTAAATATACTTAGTGAAAAAACACACTGAATCCTTTATTTTGTTGTTTAGTGTCAAACTAATATACTGTATCCTTATATTTGTATTGTATGTTTCAGTTCAGCCGTGTACATTTTGGCTTTGCGGTGCAGTATTGTGCAAGTGATAGAAAACCTCAGTCGAAAAAGCTTTATTCCTTTTATTAGGTAATACTATTCAGTGTATTATTTTATTACTAGATTATGCAGGAATGTTAAGAGCCTGTGATTTTTATTGCAGGGCTCACTGTTATCTTTTTATCTGCTTCAGCTTGCATTTAACTGTCGCAATAAGTGTGTTTCTCTCTGTTATCACATAAAGTTGCCAGATTTTGAGGTTTTCATCTAATAAGTTATTCCGTACCTGATAATAAATCAATAAATGAAAGAATGACTATATTTCATACCAATGAGAGCTGAGTGGCAATGAGAGAATATTCCTATTTCACCATGGATTATGTTAAAAAATGTGCTGCGCATCAGGGTTTATATACCAGACTACAATTCACACTGTCAATCATTAGTCAAAGGTGAGCTTTCTCACCATATCGAAAGCTTATGGAGACATTTGGAAAAGTGACACCGCAGGACCGTCTTTACATTTTCATAGCTTCTGTGCTCGTTCCTCTTATCGTTCACCTGGACCGTGGAGGTTTTTAACAGCTGTTGACATCTGTTCGGCTTCCAAGGGGCCACCAGGCATTTGAGTTGTACACTGTATAGCGCAATATAGGAGGGACGGACAATGGGCTACACGAAGGAGTTGAAAAAGAGGAAGAAAGCGATAATTGTGAGTACTGGGCGCTTATCTTATTTCAACCCTTGCTACAATATGGGTTTTAGGTCCTACAACGAGAGCTGATGAGTAGAGCTCATATGGTAACCTGTCACAGGTTAAATTCTCCGTATCACGTTTAACAAAAGCTGCGCTGGAAGTTTCTTTTTCGCAAACAAAAAGGGTTCCTGCGGAAAACAATGCCATGGCAAAAGCTCGAAGAGCACTTTATATGCAATTTGATAGTTATTGTCAAATAGACTGCATATTTCATTATTCTTTAAAATGAAGAATTTAAACATATGCAGTATTCAAGATTGAAAATATGCAAAGACGTAAACTATTTTACATTCCATCTCATGTTAAGCCCTTTGAGAGAAACTGACAAGGATCCCATTTAATATAAAATAAATAGAATTGAATATGTTGTTAGTATTCAGTCCCACCTATCAGTTAATTTTAGATAAACAGCTATAGCTTGTAACAGTTATATTTAAAAATGTTTGTGTATGAGGGAGAATAGTACCCTGGTATTTTTTACCTAGACTCCTAATTATTATCAGTATAAAGCCAAATTGTACTTCAGGACTAAATCAGGTGCCTGTTATTTTGACTCAGACAGTAAATATTAGCACATGTTTTGTTGTAATTGTTGTTGTGATGGATGTCAAGCTCGAATTAAAGGAATTAGCTCATTGATTACAAATGATTGTATTAAACTGCATATTATAGGATGCTGTTTAATACGACGATTTGTAATCAATGTGATAATTTGGTGAGCGAAACTGATGATCGGACTCAATCTGATTCACAGTTTACTGTGCGTGAAACGTGTGTGTGCATGTGCGCGTGTGGATGAAGACACTGTTCTGCAGTGTTTGCTGTCTTCTGCCTCTAGATTGGCGCCTTGTCCGTCTCCGTTGTTGTCATCATCCTGGGGCTGGGACTGGGCCTTGGACTGCAGCTACAAAACTGTCGGCAAAACGGTAAATCTCCACATAGAGGCATCACCCAGGGGGTCACCAGACCTCATTGCATGGGCTCCAGCCCCCACAGGACTTTACATATGAGCTGCACTCAGAAGTGAGCCAGCAAAATCTTATGAAAGTGGTTGTGCATTTTCTGGAAACCTATTTTGCATGAATTAAAAATGTATTCCCTGAACTTCCAAAGTCGAAGTTAAACTGAATGCAGATCTCAGAGGAGATAGATAGATAGATAGATAGATGTGACCATGTGAAATACATTGCTGTACCAACTGTATGTTGGGTCATTTCCTGCTCCTTAGAATTACCAGATGTTCCATTTACATCACATTTTACATTTATTAATCTATCTGGCAGACGTTCCGCCCCGATTCTCCTGCAAAGACCACTGCTATGAGCCGTACAGTGATGAATCTCCAGGGTGTCGCTGCGACGCTCAATGTGTCTCCAGTGGCACTTGCTGCTACGACTTTGAGGACATCTGCCTCCTACCCAGTAAGCTGTGCTCATACTTTCCAGGATTTTTACACATCATCAGGGCCATCGCTTGTTTTTTTTGGTGCGAATCAATCCAGCACCCTTTAAATACACACACACACACACACACACACACACACACACACACACACACACACACACACACACACATTTTCAGAACCGCTCATCCCATACGGGGTCACGGAGAACCGGAGCCTACCCGGTAACACAGGGCGTAAGGCCGGAGGGGGAGGGGACACACCCAGGATGGGACACCAGTCCATCGCAAGGCACCCCAAGCAGGACTCAAACCCCAGACCCACCGGAGAGCAGGACTGTGGTCCAACCCACTGCACCACCGCACCCCAAATTCACCCTTTAAATATCTATCTCTAAATTAATAAAGTTATACTGACATATATATGACAAAAATATTTTTATTTTAGATATGGACACACAGAGCTTGTCAAAAAGGGAAAATAAAATTTGAATTTCCACATAAAATGCTACTTTTTATGTAATTACTTTTGAAAACATATCTGAACATTTCGTATGTGTACAGAACACACATTCATACTTCCACAACTGAAAACGGACTGAAAACTAAACTTGTGTTTGAGACTGAAGGTACTTAAGGGAACAAATATACAGTAATACCTCGCCCTACGTCGTTAATTGGCTCCAAAGGGCACGACTTAAGTTGAAAAACGACAGAAAACGAAATAACCACTAAAAACCCGATTTAGACCCCATATAAACCCCTAATAAGCATTCCCCTTAAACGTAAACACTTCAATTAATGATAAAGGAAAGAAAAAACAAAAACAAAAAAAAAAATTCCAAAAAATGGCAGGTAAATAAGACAATTTTTTTTTTTTATTTTTAAGCTTTTAATTGATTTTATAGATTACAATATATTATTTTATATACTTTAACGTAGGGGGGCGCGGTGGCGCGGTGGCGCAGTGGGTTGGACCGGGTCCTGCTCTCCAGTGGGTCTGGGGTTCGAGTCCCGCTTGGGGTGCCTTGCGGTGGACTGGCGTCCCGTCCTGGGTGTGTCCCCTCCCCCTCCGGCCTTACGCCCTGTGTTGCCAGGTAGGCTCCGGTTCCCCGCGACCCTATATGAGACAAGTGGTTCAGAAAATGTGTGTGTGTGTGTACTTTAACGTTTTTTTTAATTTGTTTTTACACTTTTTTATTGTTTTTAAGTGATTTTTATGTTTTTAACAATTTTTAATGTTTTCGGCTGACCGACGTAATGTCGCGTCAGCCGACTGAAGACGAATTGTATTTTTCCGTATATATTTAACAAAAAACTTACATAAAGTCGAAATCGACGCAACATGAAACTACGTAGGGCAAAGTATTGCTGTACTGCAAATAGACAGCTGGTAGCACAGTGGTTTGAGCTACTGCCTTTGAATCCACAGGTCTGATCCCCACTTCCAGCTTTAGTACCCCTGAGCAAGGTACTTACCCTAAATTGCTCCAGTAAAACAGTATCAGCTAAACGAGCAAATGTTATGCACAGTGTAGAGCAACAACTCGTTTCATAGAAAACATTCCCTACAAAATTGCGACATTTCAAGGGCGCGGGGCGAAGTTGTGCCTTGCCAAATTTGCACCACATATAACGTGGAAGATCTTTTTTTCTAATAAAATTGTTTATTGTTAAGCAAAGTATTTATAACTTCTTTCAAGATCACAATTTTGATTTTAGTGGCAAAACTTGCTGGTGCAAAATTTTGGTGCCTCGAAGTCAGTTGCCCAAGATCACCTAATTATTAAGCTGACCCTGATGCAGATTTTTGAACAGAATTTATTTGGCCCTAACTTAATTCCCACCTGGGAATAGCTCAGCAGTGGGAGTGCACTAAACTACGCTGCGGTGAAAAGAGGATCCAGGACAGCAAGTGCCATTGCTCCAGTGACTGCCTGGGACAGGGAGACTGCTGTACCAACTTCAAAATTGTCTGCCAAGGTACGGAGGCCTCCGGAACAGTCCTTTGCTCTGACGCCAAGTGGGAATGATGTTAGCGACGAGAACGTTCATGCTGTTGGGGATTGGCTCTTCCGGTGCGTGAGCCGAGTGGCGTGGTGAAGGACTTTTTCAAGTGGGCTTGTTGTGTCTTCGCCCAGGTGAGACCGAGTGGAAGGATGATGTGTGTGAGGAGATGGTAGCTCCAAAATGCCCACCAAGGTACCACCGTCCACACATTTGAGGACACTGAAGGAACATTGCAGCTTTGTTTTGGAGTGTGCGAAAGCGCTGCATTGACCGTCGACTCTCACACCCAGCTTCTCGAGGCAGCCGCTGCTCCTGGTCTCTTTGGATGGGTTCCAGGCTGAGTACCTGACAACGTGGAGCAAAATCATACCGGTCATAGACAAACTGAGTGAGTGAAAACCCCTCGAAATTAGAAGGAAACGAAACACACACGTAATGGAGCCAAAGCAGTGTTTGGAAACGAGTCCTTAACCATCTTAAAAACCTACATGCCAGATAGAGGATATTATGAAAACTTGTGTGTTTTCTCCACGTAGAGAACTGTGGGACTTACGCACCATACATGCAGGCTGTGTTTCCTAGCATGACGTTTCCCAACCACTACACAATCGTTACGGTGAGTTCATTCTCCCCCCGTCATCTCATACACACACACACTGGCTAAAACCGCTTGTCCCAAGTGGGGTCGCAGTGAACCGGAGTGTCCGGGTAATGTGTTTTTACTAGAGCAGTTGAGGTAAGTACTGTGCTCATGGGTACTACAACAGGAGGTAGGGTCCAAACCTCCAGCCTCCAAGTCCAAAGGCAGCAGCGCAGACTTCAATGCCACCTGCTACCCTTTGATTTACCATCTTTAGAGTACAACCAAGTGGTAGATATTTTTTGTGTGGCGGCCTGTAATGCCTCTAAAAAATTATCTCTTATTTTCTGAATATTGTATTTTAGAGGATATGAATTGAACTCTCGCTTTCTGGTGCATTCAGGGGTTGTACGCGGAATCCCACGGCCTAATCGACAACAATATGTACGACCCGGTCTTCGATGCTTCCTTCAGCCTGTCAAACAGCGAGAAGTCCAACCCTAGATGGTACCTTGGCCAACCTGTGAGACCCGTTCACTTGTTTCATATGTTAGTTGTAGCCATGTGGAGCTGCAGCTAACAATGCTGCAGAAATAGAATTTCAGAGTTATACTGTTATGCTCATTTTTTCTTGGTCTTATTAATACATAAACACAAACACACACACACACGCACACAAACACACATTGTCTGAAGTTGTCCCAAGTGGAGTCGAGGCAAGCCAGAGCCTAACTCAGCAACACCGGGCGTAAGGCTGGAGGGGGACACACCCAGGACAGGGCACCAGTCCATCGCAAGGCACCCAAAGCAGAACTCGAACCCCAGACCCACCACAGAGCAGGCACAGGCCCAACCCACTGTGCCGCTGCGCCACCGTGCCACCGCGCCTCTCGTCTTACTAATAGTATATGAAAATAAAGAATAAGCTTACAGGCAACTGAAAGTACCAACACTATTTTCCTAAGTGTAACCCTAACCCTAACCATATATTAAGGACCTATGAAAAGAAAAGTAAAAGCTTTAAGTTCAAGCAATGAACAGTACCACAACTAGTTTCCTGACCTCCTGAGTGGTTTAGTAGGTTAAGCTGAGATTACGGTATGAATGTGGACTATGTCATTAACGGGTCATGACCAGGTGACCCTGGCTCATGGAAAAGAACTGACATTGTTCTGCCGAGGCGATTTTGGCTTGAGTAAATCTCAGCTTTCCACTATATAGAGCAGCTTTCTTGCGTGTCAAGCACCTGAGAATTACCGGCTGGGAGTGGCCCTTTGAAACGTCTGACAGCTCAAAGATCTGAGAGCTTTAACAAACGTTCTGACAAGGTCCACAATGTCATAACCCGCACAAGGAAAATGAGGATGCGTAGCCATAACTGTCGCTCTCCTGCATTTTGGTTTGCAGATCTGGCACACTGCTATGAATGAGGGACTAAAATCAGGAACATATTTCTGGCCTGGCTCAGATGTCAAGATCAACGGACATTTTCCCGATATATACAAAGACTATGATGGGTACTGCCAATATTATGTCATATTATACTGCATATTATATTTCCAAACATGGTTATATGTGTGAACGCTCTTATTCCTCGAAACCCTGCGCACCCTTCACTTCTCCATCATCATTCCAGAAAGGTGCCCTTTGAAGAACGGGTGTTTGGAGTCCTGCAGTGGCTCAGGATGCCTGAGGATACAAGGTATCAGCACCCGCCCCGTGGTCGCGGTCATGTGATGAGTGTTTGGTCACGACCACACAGCAAGAGTCTGACTGTTCCCCACAGGCCCGATTTTTACACTCTTTACCTGGAGGAGCCGGACAAGTCGGGGCACAGCTTTGGGCCTGTCAGCGGCGGGGTGAGGGGCAACTGAGAACGCAGCCACACTGCGCCCTCTCAATTCACACACGTACGCACATGCAGGTTCGAGCAGGAGCAGCAGAGCCTTGATATAAAACCCGACAGATTTCTGCTGACTTGCAAAACCGCAGATAAGCTGCTTGCCTGTCCTTTTCAGGTTTAGGCGAGGCTAATGTCCTCATGCTATAAATTGGAAAAAAAAAAAAATGTATTTGTGGTTCTTTCAGTGTTCTGGGTGTTAATAAATTCTGTGTATGATTTACTGAAAGTGGAAAGCAGGACTGACCGACTTGTCAGAAACAGGTTATAATCAGAAATGGAGGGCTGAAGCAGACACATTTTGTTTAAACTGACTCATGTTAAAATCAGTGTTTCCCAACACACACGCCTTCTCTTTTTCTGTTGTTTTCCCAGCTGCTTTTTCCCCCAAAACCAGTAGTTTGCCAAAGTAACGTAACAGTAAGAGTTTACCGTATTTGACGTAACCCGTAATAGTTACACCAGGGCATGCAGCCTTGATATGGCTTTTACTGTGTATTGTGGGTTAAAGTTCAGTTGGAAGCGTTTCATTTTCAAGGTTAGACTAAATACTTTGCCTTTCCCTCACATAAATACCACATCTTTTCGCTGTTGCACACGCACTATCAGTACTTTAATTTACTTGTGTTATATACGTTTCTTTACATAGTTACATTCCTTTCCAGTAATAGTGTATTTCAAGTTGCACTTTATCAGTGTGACTGCAGTTTAATTTGTTAGTCAACTTTAGACCCAGGATAGGTAAATATATATTTTTTCAGATCTGCTGTTCTGATCAGAACTTAGAGTTGGGATACCAATGTGCCCCTTACAGTAAATCGCTAAGAATGGCAAGATGGAACAAGTGAAAATAGGAGCACTGGCGGCACCCAAATATTTTCACATCCCCCATCCCGCGTCCTTCCCCGCTCTCTCCAAGTAATTGCCGAAATGCCTTCAGGTCATTGAGGCCATCCAGGGAGTCGATAGGATCATCGGTCAGCTGATGAACGGACTCAAGCAGATGGACCTCCACCAGTGTGTCAACATAATTATTGTAGCTGATCACGGTAAGCATAAATAAATAGGAGTCTGGGGTTTGGTTGTGTCGCTAGTGTCCAAAAGACTGTTTAAAGGAACGATAGCTGTGTAATACCACAAAGAGTTGGGTGGTGGGAAGTACAAGGTGCAACATTTCGAGTGAGTGAAGCATGATGAGGATCTCCTGCATGCCACAAATGATAGCGTACGCT
The DNA here is from genome assembly GCF_900964775.1 of Scleropages formosus. Taxonomy (NCBI): domain Eukaryota; kingdom Metazoa; phylum Chordata; class Actinopteri; order Osteoglossiformes; family Osteoglossidae; genus Scleropages; species Scleropages formosus. Next base: position 18,435,901 of record NC_041828.1, on the reverse strand, counting down.
TCCAATTTCTGAGCTGAACTAGACTGAACTGAGCAGAGAGGCAGATGAAACCAGATGAAGCCAGATGAAGGGGACTGAGGTACATCTTCTGAGAACTTCTGATTACAGGCATGGAGGAAACCAGCTGCGACCGCATGGAGATCCTCGAGGACATGGTTGGAAATATAAATCACCTGCACGTGAACCAGGGGGCTTTTGGCAGAATCAGGTCGCAAAACAAAGACCAGACTTGTGAGTTATGCTCCTTCCAAAGATAATTAGAAAAAAGAGTGGCTCTGGGCTCAGTAGTAACAGTACTTGTTGCAGTTGCGAGACCTCACATTGTGTTACTTTGAAAGGAAACGTGGGGGAAAATAGGAAAATGTTGCCGTGCGAACTATCTTGGCTGTGCAATGTTGATAACAGTGGAAATTAAATATTTTCTTTGCCTCTTTGTTCCTTATACAGTGAATTCCGCAGAACTTGTGGCCAACATGACTGTAAGTAATAATTAAGAAACTAAAAGTATTAGTAAAGTTACTTTTACTGCCTATCAATGCAAAATACTTCAAATACCGAGTTGCTGTTTTGGGAAATGAAAATGCAGGCATATAATTTAAAATACATGCCTGTTGACTAAATGACGTTTTCTACTTGAAAGTTAGACCCTTTCAGAAATGTGCACAAAACATATCATAGAAAATGCACAGATTTTTGTGAGTTCACATTTTGAATTTTCTGAGTTAATTGACAGTGTGAGACCTTAAGACAAATAATGAAGGTGGTATCTTCTTCCCTGGGACACCTAGTGTAAGAAGACAGACCAGAAGGTGAAACCTTTCCTGAAAGCCCACCTGCCCAAACGCTTCCACTACGCCAATAGCCGACGCATCGAGGACGTCGTCGTGCTTGTTGAGCCCAAATGGTTGTTTGCAAGGTTGTGCCTCTTGCCCTTCACAGCAGGAACACATGCTGAGAACACCACCATCCCAGAGGAGAAGAGTATAGGCGAGGCCTCTTGGTTTGGGGTGGGCGAGAGGGTAAAGCTTCTACTTAGTACGCAAGATAGAGCAGTTTGGTACTGTGTGAAGCCCCTGTGCTCTGAGTCTCCCTTACCGCATGCTATGGATCCGACATGTTTTCATGAACATGAATTGCCTGGTATTAACAAGGACTGTGAGTTGGGGCAGCTGGGGACCTACTGGGTAGCCACCGCCTTTGGACTCAAAGGATACGGGATTGAATCTCACCTCCAGTGAAGTGCCCTTGCGCAAGGTGCTTACTCAAAATTCCCCTCGTTAAAAAATGCCCAGCTATATGAATGGATAAAGCCATAAGTTGCTTTGGAGAGACGATTCAGCTAAATGAGTATGTATAACTCTGCTAAAACTATATATTCTGTGTTGCTACAGGTACAAAGGATCTCTGACTTACTGCGAAGGTGGAACTCACGGTTACGATAATGACGTGACCAGCATGCAGGTGAGGAGTTTGCCGATGAATAGAAGAAAAAAAGAGCCACGGCCGTCATAAGGACGGTGCTGGATTTTCCGTTGACCACTGTAGGCACAGGGCTCATGAGGATAAAAGATTGTGAGAGATATTTAATCCAGCTGAAACTTCAAAACTACATTCCGGAAATGAATTTCCATAATTCCAGGCATTTTCCAAGATTTCTTTCTTTTCTTTCTCCATCAATCATGTGGTTTGCATTGAAGCGCATCATGTCAGTTGATGCAGTTGACTTGGTGTCAACCAGTCTTTTTTGTACATTTAGTAGTGAAAGTGCCTAAGGCGTACACACACAAATCCAGCCCTGCCTAAAAAGATGTATAAATGTTCATTGTAAGCATTTCCTCAGGCCATGTTTGTGAGCTATGGGCCCAAGTTCCTGTACAAGACTCAAGTGGAGCCATTCTCCAATGTGGAAGTGTACAATCTCATGTGTGGTAGGTGCTCACAGTAAAAGAGCAGTTCTCTAGCCGGAAGTGCGCTGCAGCAGTACACCTTCCTCCTGATGACACGGCCTTAAAGTAGCAAATGTCCATCGGAATGGGGAACACTGGAACAGAACATGATAGGGCAACATCAGTGGATTTGCCTTTTCTGCACGAACAGATCTGCTGGAAGTAACACCAGCGCCCAACAACGGCACCCATGGCAGTCTCAACCACCTCCTGAGGAAGCCTAGACATGAGCCAACTTTCCCTGCTGAGCAGACAGCACCTCTGCAGTGCCCGCTCCTGTCCCTGAACTCCACAGATGATCTTGACTGCTCCTGCCCCGACAAGGCAAGGGTCTCCGTGCGCCAACACCTCCATCTTTATGCTTGAACTTGAACATGAACTTCTTCGAGTGAACTGAGAACTTCGGAGAACTTGCCGTGACACACTCTCCCTCCAGTCCTCATTTAATGATACGTATTTTGTATATTGAACACATTTCACGTAAGACACACTTCCACGTTGGTTTTTGCTTCTAGATTTGTACGCTTTGTGTGATTCCTCAGGCTGCAACACGGAACCCTGTATTGTTACTGTACCCACAATACGTTCAGGAGATTCTACTTAAGTTTGCGATCAAAAATCTTCGGTAATTCTGGTGATGAACTTCATGCTGCATTGCCTGTCAAAATTATGTCTGGTTGCATGAATATTTCTCCTACATATCTGAGAAACAAAGGCTTGATGTTCAGTTGAGATGCAGGGATTGTCAGATATAGTTGGAGCTGATGATTTACTCTACACTTTGACTCGCTTCTGAAAAAAGGGGGCATCCTTATGAAGCGATTTTAGAACATTACAAAGTGCATCGCTGAGGACCAGAAGTAGTACATATGTATGTATCCCATTCCCAGTCAAACTAGGTTCAGGTTCCAAATTATGGAGTTGAGAGGTTAAGGCTATAATAATAACAGCTGAAAACAATCCTTACATATTAGAGCTTTGTTCACACTAGATGTAAAAATAGTTAACATAGCACATATATGGTACATTATCATTATACGTGCATAGTATAATGCGGGGGGCGTGGTGGTGCAGTGGGCTTGACTGGGTCCTGCTCTCCGGGGGGGTCTGGGGTTCAAATCCTGCTTGAGGTGCCTTGTGAGAGACTGGCGTCCTGTCCTGGGTGTGTCCCCTCCCCCTCCAGCCTTATGCCCTTTGTTGCCGGGTTAGGCTCCAGTTTGCTGTGACCCTGCTTGGGACAAGTGGTTTCAGTCTGTGTGTGTGTGTATATTCCTTTGCTAATCAAAATCCATTGCTTGTTTCTTTTAGGACATAATTGCGTTGAATTCCCGCTTGAATCTGACATTGGAAGAAGGTGAGATCATCACCAGGTCGTGCGTCACGTTGGAGAAAAACATCTGTTAAATGAATAAGTGTAAATGAAGGTGAGGAGAGAGGCGTGTGGTCTGACTTGTGTTTGCATGGAACTTTTCCCCAGTGTCAGCCAGCGAGAAGAAACACATGCCTTTCGGAAGGCCCAGGCTGTTACAAGCGGGTGGAAAGTACTGCCTTCTCCACCAGCAGGGCTTTATCAGCGCCTACAGCTTACAGTCCTTCATGCCTCTTTGGAGCTCTTTCACCCTGAGCAGACCTGTAAGACAAGCCACACCCCTCACTGCACATGTACCAGCCGGAAAATTTGTGTGCACGTACACCACCTTGTGGATGGCGCTCTAAGATACACAAAGAAGAAGAAGTTTGAACACGACAGCCATGTTTCCATGAATTTTATGGGGGGGATCCTCTAAAACTGTGGGCTTTCGTAATATAAAGAAGATTTAAACATGAAATATTTTGGGATAACCTAGTTTGTGCTTCATGTTTCCTGTCCCTGCAGGAGAATTTGGATCCTTTGCCCGAAGTTCAGAACAACTGCTTGAGAGCTGACGTTCGAATTCCAGCTGGCGGCAGCCCTCGCTGCGAACACTATAGCGATGACAGGAACATCACTGCAGCTTTCTTATATCCTCCCAGTATGTTTCATCAGAATTTCCTGAACAGAAGCAACCGGCGTGGGTGTAAAGTTTAAACTCACTGTGGCTAGGTTACTGGACAAAGGACACTGACTCAGGGTTTCTGAATTCAGCATTCTTTACTCCTGGAACTGTTAAGATGCGTGTGTTGTTGGGGGGGCGGGGGATCAGAAGCGTCTTGGTTTCTGGTCCCTCTCTCTCTCACTTCAGCACAAGTCCTTTCTCACTGTCAAGGCTTAAATTGGGGAGTCATGGCGACTGTCTGTCTGTCTGAACCGCTTGTCCCATACAGGGTCGCGAGGAGCCGGAGCCTAACCCGGCAACACAGGGCATAAGGCTGGAGGGGGAGGGGACACACCCAGGACGGGACACCAGTCCATCGCAAGGCACCCCAAGCGGGACTTGAACCCCAGACCCACCAAAGAGCAGGACCCGGTCATGGCGACTAGGTGTTTGTTAATAACTAGGTGTATGTGGGAGGGGGATTCGGTGGCGCAGTGGGCTTGGTTGGGTCTTCCTCTCTGGTGTGTCTGGGGTTCGAGTCCTGCTTGTGGTGCCCTGCGATGGACTGGCGTCCTGTCTGGGGTGTGTCCCATCCCCCTCCAGCCTTGCACCCTGTGCTGCTGGGTTAGACTTCGGCTTGCCGTAACCCTGCTTGGGACAAGCGGTTTCAGACTGTGTGTGTGTGTGTGTGTTAGGCTGGCATGGTTACCAGCATGGTAAGGAGGTGTAGGTGTTGGTGTGTAGACACGTGATGCTTCATACTGTATATGGTAATGGTAGTGCTCTGTACTCCCATGGGCCAAACTCACCTTGTGTGCTGTTTTCAGACCTTAACAGTACGGAGGAGGAGCAGTACGACGCTCTGCTGATGAGCAACGTGGTGCCCATGTACCCAGAGTTCAAGAGTAAGCAGGCTTGTGCGATCACGCTGGAACACGTTACGTTCACGTTGCACTTCATTTAGCATTCCCACGACAGTGGCGAGCCCCGAACCCAGACCTCATGTTACAAATGAGCCCCGGACTTCAACAGTCCATACAAAGATGGTCCTCTGCAGCAGGGGTGCTTAATAGATGTGAGGACAGAGCCAACATCATTCTTCCAGATGTACTTTTTAATGCATTTTCCCAGCACAGTTCTTGCAGTGAAGCCACAGGGGAACCACCGACTGGCTCTTAGGAAACCCCATGCTAGTTATTTCAGCTTCATTTCAGATGTGTCTGTGTCTCTACTGTACATATACTGTAGACCATCACTGCAGGAAACTGGTTTGGCACCTCTCTTAAGACTGTAGAAATGCACTCATCCATGTTGCTTTAAAGCAGGCAAGTCAACATCTTAGCAATGACCTGGAATAAAGAAGGCGCTTGTTGATAGATTTCCAAAGAATTTCGTACCTCCGCTATGATCACCAATCAAATCAAATCTCTTCATCAAAGCTTCAGGGCATCCAACATTGCATTTTGTTTAAATTTTTCCATGCTGTTTCCAGTGCTTCCTTGGAACCGGGTTTGTTCTTTTCCAGAAATCTGGGTTTACTTCCAAAATGTACTGCTAAAGAAATACGCCATGCAGTACAACAGCACCAATGCGGTGTTGGGACCAGCCTTTGATTACAACTACGACGGACGGTGTGACACCCCAGACCAGATTCAAGAGTATGAAGACTTGTCGCTCGCTCACAAATTCATAAACAACCCCACACAAACACACACTTATATTTTGTGGCTTTTTTACCATGATACTCACTTGCAAAAATGATTGCTGACCACACTCTAGGGTACCTGAGAAACATATAAATGCTGGTAAAGAACACAAAAGTGTGCACTTTTGTTTAAAGGTAAATTCCCCCACGATATTATATTCTGTTGGGATTTACCAGCCCTGTGGGATCCAATTTCTTCAAAAACGTGCCTTCAAGAGTTAGGAAGTGAAACACTCAAATAAACAGGACTGGGGTACCACTTTTTATCACCCCTAATGTATATACTTACTCATTTTCCAGATACTACAACATTATAACAGTACTATAATGCTATAACAGGTCATCAATTATTGTTGAAAAAATCAAAGTATTTCGATATTTCGAATTTTTGATATATTTTGAAAAATAACGATATTTTGAAAATATCAAAAAATATTGTTGATATTCTGATTAAATTTTATGCAGACACAAACTAACTGCACTTAAGAACCACACGTCTGCATCTAAGTGTCTCTTCCTGCTAATATAATGAGCAAATTGTATTTCCTCTGAGATGTACGTCACTTTGGAGAAAAGCGTCTGTTAAACGAATACATGTGTAAATGTAAATTATTGTTTATATATTAATCGGTTGCCAAATGGTTAAAAAGTTCTAAAACACACCCTGCGGTGTTTAACGTGTTTGAATATCTAATTATATTTTATAGTCTTTCCCAATATTTGTGCCCTATAATGCTGTGCCGTTCATGAGTCTATACTTGTTTCTCTCGTAGGTTTCTTCCTGGAACCCGCATACCGATCCCCACTCACTACTTCATGGTCCTCACCAGCTGTAAGGACCCAACACAGATGGTGGACAGCTGTCAGCAGGAGATGCACACCGTGTCCTTTCTGATTCCCCACCGGGCAGCAGTGTCAGAGTGGTGTAATGTAAGCCTGTCCAATTTCCTCACGCGGTGATGTCCCATCATCCGGCCATGCAAATACAAACAATCGCGTATCTGATTTTTGTTCAACTACGGTGAAAATACAAAAACAAATTACATTGAAATGTTTTTATTTTATTAAAATGTTGCTTCCTATATAATTGTAGAATAGGTCTGAAAATCTAACGTGAGACTATGTCGAAGTGACACTTTACACCGTGTGTGTCTCAAAGAGTAACGATCCAATGTCCTTTGTGCAATCGACTTTGCCAGAGCCACGAAGCACCATCTCAGTGGGTCGAGGACTTACTTTGGTTTCACCAGTCAAGAGTGAGAGACGTGGAGCTCATCACGGGTTTGGATTTCTACCAAGACAGCCTCAGACCAGTCCCGGAACTCTTCAAGCTGAAAGCTCGCCCAACGGCTGCGATCACCAGAACCAACTGAACGCGCTGTACATATGTATTACCGTGCTTGTATGTTTCTCACAGGTTGCACAAATGATGAGCTTCTCACGTTCATTGCCAAGAAGTCTCTTTACACCAATAATGGTTTTGGTGACTAGTAAATTTGAAGAGGAAGCATTTGAAGAGTTTTTAAACATATGAATACAGAATGAAATTCTTTATTTGAACTCCCAGGTAACTGTTCTTTTATTTGGCCAAATAAAATTAAAACATTATAATGCATTTCAGGCATTGTCAAACATTACTTTAAAATGACAGACTTAAATGTTCCACTACTTCAGTCTCACATTATAAATTCAGGTGAACAGAGATGAATGTCATTTGGTTTCAGTTCTCACTGTAAAGTCAATAGAATATCTAATCATAGGTCACATAGGTCTCTCGTGCGAGTTTTATTTATTCTCCTTATGTTAAACATGCAACACTGATAGCATCATAACCACAGCTGACCGACAGAAAAAGGTGAAAGCGCTTTATGTGACTATAACAACATTTTAATGTAATTAAACACATATCATCCTCTCAGTCATGTACTTACATTTACATTTTACATTTATTCATTTAGCAGACACTTTTCTCCAAAGCGATGTACATCTCACAGAAAAGTGCAATGAGTGCATTACTTCAACAGAAGGAGAGACTTGGGTGCAGATGTGTGATCCTTAGTACAGTTAGTCTCATTCCATTATACAGTATGAACCAGTATACATCACACGAGTAGCTGCATAAATATTTATCCATTATTTTACAGTTATGATCACAAAATTATTGAACATAAACATTTACACATTTATTAAGCTCTTAAGAGATCATGGGCAACATGAGTCTGAAAGAGATGTGTTTTAAGACCTTTCTTAAATGTAGCGAGGGATTCAGCAGTTCTGAGTGAGAGGGGGAGGTCATTCCACCATGTTGGAGGCAGAACCGAAAACCTTTCTGCTTTTGCTTTTTGACCTTTTGTGTGTGGGACCACCAGGTGGGCAGAGGTGGAGGAGCGTAGCAGTCTTGTTGGGCTGTAGCGGATGATCAAGTCCTGTAGATGGCTGGGAGCAGTTCTATTGATGCTTTTGTAGGCCATAACCAGAGTGTTGAATTTGATCTGGGCAGCTACAGGAGATCTGCCACAGCCACACCAAGGGTGAAGGGAGGAGGGACAACGCCCTTGTCACCCTTTATTGAAACCTCCCCCTGGCAGAAGGGGTCAGTTGGGTCCCGTGAAGTATACATGCTTTCATAAGCCATTGGAGTGACATTTCAGGACCTCTACCCACACATACGTGTGTGTGTGTGTGTGTGTGTGTGTGTTGATCATTCTGAACTCATGCTATGATGATTTTAAATGTGAGACAAGGTAACTCAGTTTGTTGTTACATTTGGGTCCTCGGGGTGTTTTCTATCTTACACAAGATCCATTGAGAAAAGCATAGTCAGCACTTTGAAAATGTTCTTTTTACCTGTAATTTTCCTCATTATTAAGAATTTTGCATTTATTCATTTACAAGTTACTTATCTCCAAAGCATCTTCCAAGGAACACTACGTAGTATTCCGCCAACACGTTTTCCCCAAGGGGATTTACAGTACTGGGTTAAGTGCCTACTTCCGATCACCCATCTATACACCAGAGCAACACACCCTCTTTCACTCACACACACGGCGGGTAGTTTAAAGTGATTAATTAATCTGAAACGCGTGATTTTGGATTGTGGGAGGAGAGAACGTGCAAACTACAGATTGAGCAGGGAAATGAACCCACGTCCTCTCGCACCGTTGCGGTACGCTGTCAGACTACAGTACAGGCATTGAAACCTGAATTTTTCACACTTGTGTGTTGAAAAGACACTACAGTGAGTCACGGATACAGCTAACAAGGTGCGGTCACGCTGCTGTCACACTAGTCAGTGTCAGACTGGGTGTGCAGTTGTGTTTCGAAGACTGAGTTGGTGACTAAAGGGTCGCCACGAGCGCTTCGGTGTTCCCGCCAAAAGGGGGCGATGCTGCAGTACACGCCAATGTTCCAGAGGTTGTTTACACAACAAACCTTCATTCCACATGCTTGCTGTCACCGGAGCCTTATTACACTTTCGAAACGTGTAAGCACCGTGACATCACAAAGTTGTATATGCTGTGCTGTCAAAAACAATCATGCGATGTTGTCAGTGTCTGCCCCGAGGGTAGGGCTTGGATAACCTCTGTGTAGCCTCAATTTTCTGAACCACAGTCCACCTCTGGGTTTTTTCAACATGTTGAACGTGTTCTGTAGCTGTGGCTGTAATGACAAAAAGTAAAGCAACAACTTAGGTTTATATGTGTCTCTGCTGTAGGTTAATGTAAGTAGCTGGTGTTAGTGTCCATAGTCCTGTTTTACCTTCTGATTGGCTGTCATATTACTTATGCTCAGTCAGCCACTGAGGATTCTGGGGAGTTCAACAGGTGACCCCCTAACCGTTGTGGGGAGTAAGGGGGCTCATAGTGACATGGGGGAATGCTGGTATTCAAAACGCTTTCTCATTTTGTCTTTATCAAGGTGGTTATTATGGGTATGTGTGTGTTTAATAATGTATGTGTTTAATTTTCTTGGCTGTGGTTTTATATTTGGTCAGACAAATATGTGTTTTTTTTTTTTTGGTCTCTTTTGTTAAATGTTAATAGGAGAGATGTTTTGTGAAAAGGAAAACCCCCAAGAAGGGTTGGTAAGGTGTATGGTAATGCCCTGGCAACAGGCCAGGGGACTGCACCTCCTGAGTAGTGGACTTGCTGAGTAAGTTTCTTTTAATTGTTTTTGGTCTTGGGGTATGGTCTCTTAGTATCTTACAGGTCCTGTCATGCAGTCTTTAAACTTATTAGTTTAATTGATTTTTTTATTTCTGATTTTATTATTGGCATGACAGTTTTTAGAATTTAATTGAATACAGATTTTAATTGTTGGAAATCATGAATGGATGAATTTATACCTGTTGATTTGGACAGTGTGTGGAGCCAGACACCTTCGGTGGGCTGGTAATCCATTCTGATCTGTAGGAAAAAATGTGTTTTAATAAAGAACCTAAACCTGTCAATAGTAGCTCCATAGGGGGATGCTGCAATATTTTGTAGGTTATGTGCTAAACAGTTAATGGAAATAGATCAGCTAGATCAAGGGAAAATATGACCTTTTTAGCAGCCAATTATGTAAAAATTTTATTAATTTAATTGACATCTCAGTGGATGTTTAGCAACAGCTTAATCAAGCACACTTACAGCAAAGCGCCTGGAGTTGGAATGAAAAAGAGCAACTCGGCAGACTGTGGGATAGGCAGGACAGAAACTGCTGAAGAATCCAGGAGTCTCTTCCCATGAAAACTATTGACTGTCCTGTGAGTAATGCCATCATCTCATGTGGGATCTCCCCTCCAAAAAAAAAAAAAAATACTAAATTAACCATCCCAGATGTAAACCAGATAGGCCGCTTCGAGAGGGGCGAAGTGTTGAGACCTTTGCCAGTTCAGGCTTCCAGGGAATTTTTCCAGGTGTACCATGTCACTCACCTCTCAGCCTCTTTGCAGTGTTTTACAGCCAGGAAAAAATGTATAAACAAAGCTTTTTAAACCCAGTTTTTTTCACGTAACCTAAATTAATTGTTCAGTCCTCGACATCCTCTGCTATTGTGGCTCTTGCTGTTTAAAGTTGTCCTGAACCACGTTTTAGGCTTTTTTTTTTTTTTTTTTTTCCGCAGATGTCTGCTCATGAATCCCTGGGACAAAAAAACATTTGCTCATCCAGGAAGCAGGTGTGACTTTTTGTGTCATGTAGATGATTAACCAGCTCGGTTTGTTTTGGCTTGGGGGTCTTTGTCTGAGTTCATCCAGATCTTACCCAAGTCTCATTAACTTCTCAGAATCAGAGAAATCGGGGCCATGCCATCAGCAGGTGTTTATAGTGGAAGGGTGTGTGTTTTAACCGAATTTCTTTTCTTAACTTTGGTAATTAAGAATTTCTTTTAGCTGAATTTCCTCATTTTCTGCACACCTATCTGGCTCGCACCTCATTTTTGCTGTAAGGTACTGAACAGGCATGGCTCCCCCCCCACACACTACTCAGATAGTCGAAAAGGAGATATTTTCTTCTAGTTTAAGCATTGATGCAAAGCACAATTGGTTGCATTGGTCCTGTGTTGCACAGGCCTTTGAAACTTTAACATAGTGGAAGAGAATGAACTATAATGCTCTTGTTCATGTTCATACCAATATGATTTAGGGGTGGGTGCTGTTCTGAGACCTTCCTGTCTTCAATTCCCTACAGCAGGACCTTCTTACACCTTCCACAACTGACCCAACAAGAGAATGAAGTCCAAGTGCTATCTATTTTTTTTTTTTAAGCCTTGTTTGTTCAACAACACATTTTCATTTTTATCAGGAAGCTGTTTATTACTGGATGAATAGAATGAAGCATGCAAATCATTTCTGCTGCCTGTGATAACATTTTGATAGATGTTGCCAGATTCACAGCTTCCATAACTACAGCTTGGATAACTGTTTCTCATTTAAAGGGGTTTGATGGTGACTTCAGTGCACCATCGCCGGCAGTATCGCCCCTGTGGATTTCACAGGTGAAGGAAAATATGGGATTTCAAAATGTGGAAATGATTTTGTATGACTCATTGTATAGTGGGTATTGGTGTATAAATAAGAAATGTTTAGTCTTCTATTTAAAGCCTTGAAAGACTGGAGGCATTAAAAAAATGAGATTGTAATCCAGATAATCAGACCAAAGATGTTTGCAAAGACATTACTCAATTTGATGAGGTAGACAAATTTGAAGGGTCATTATATGTGGATGAATGACAGGATAAAATTTAAAATAAAAATTCAGGAGAAATATACACTTGCTTCCAAATGTTTTCCATGAAGCAACGGTGCGTGTCTGCAAGGTTTTATTTCCAAAAGTCAGTATCGTGCTGTAGAAAAATCTCTCACTATAACAGTGCTTTTGTTTGTATGTTAACTCCAAGTGTCCTCGGGGGGGGGGGAAAATCAGTTTTTATTGGAAAATAATGACCAGTGGTGAGCCAACACCTCAGTGCTGCACATTCATAATTCAATAGAGGCTTAAAGCATTTAAAGTAAGAAGTATTTATTTGAAATACAACCTGGAAAAAACTGAATAAATGAGAAATACACTGCTGAGCCTTTGTAGACCATTTATGGGTGTCCTATGGAAATTGGTACCCTGGAATTCAAGTCTTCAGATAAAGGTGAAATGAAACTGGCTATAATTGAGTTTTGTCCCAGAATGTATTCAGGTGTCAGTGACATCTCAAAGTAGTAATGATGATCCTTTACATTTATTTAGCAGATGCTTTTCTCCAAAGCGACTTACAATGGATACTATGTAGTGTTACTAGCCCACACCCCTTATTCACCACACTGACTTGCACTGCTAGATACACTACTTACACTGGGTTACTCATCCATGCATCAGTGGAACACACTCCCCCTGTCACTCACACACTCTAGGGAAGCTGAACAGCATATCTTTGGACTGTGTGAGGAAACCAGAGCACCCGAGGAAACCCACGGGGAGAACCTGCAAACTCCACACAGACTGAGTGGGGGTCGAACTCATGTGCTGTGAGACAGCAGCACTACTTGCTGTGACACCACTTTTCTCTTCAAAGGGAGCAATTGCTGCTCAGCAGCATTTAGAACACTCAAGTACCAGGATTTTGGGTACACCCCTTTCATCATCCTTTTCATGCAATTCAATAACATCTTGCCCAATGAAGGTCACCATGACACAAAGCCAGTTACAAGGTCCACCTGAAAGAGGGCTACATACTGGCTGGCACATCAAACCACTGCTGGTCGCACCAGCAACAGTTAAGTTTCACAGTTTCCGTTATAACAAAAATTGGATGTTGCCATCTGTTCTGTTATTCATTCATTGTTATGTATTTGGATTTATTGCTCAGTATGACTGTTCCTCGTGTAATTCTTAGCCGTTAAAACCGTTGCCAAGGAGGTGATAATTAGACTTTGGATATGTGGACAACTGTTGCTGGAGTTCAGACTCGACCAGCCTGGGTATTACATTTAGGGAAAAAGGGATTTTAAATAGCTTTCCACAAAGCTTCTGCTTATTATTTCACTGGCAGTGATACAGTAAAACAAAAGACTCCTGGAAACTGGTCATTCGCAGCTGGATTATAAAGTTAGGAGATTTTATTAATGTTCTGCTTATTTGTAACAGAAACATTAACCAGAAATGTTTATAGAAATGTGCATTTAGTAGATCCATTTTTTTCTTCTCGTTGACAGTTATTTCTCTCTGGGTCGAATGTCTTTAAAAGGATAAGGAAGAACATTTTGACCACGCTGACTTTGAATCACGAACCATATATTATGTTTTGTGGATGGGAGTGGGCAAGACCACTTTGCATGTGTTTTCCCTGAAATAACCAGCATATTATGGTTTTCTGTGAAAATACCTGCAGTTATGAATCATTTAGCACTGACTGTTGAGGAGAGCTGTGGTTTCCATGTAAACAGCATAAGCGTTTTACCTTTCTGAAAAATTACAGTAAAATATACTACATATAATTTAGCTATTTATGGTTTTTATATATGGATGCTTCCCAAAATTTGGAAAACTCCTCTTTGCATTGTACTGTATAATAAAAACAAATATTTCAAAGATAATGTTGCTACTTGTAACCATTCGCTGTTTAGCACAACCAATAACAGGACACACTTGAAACAATGATTTGCGTGTCTTATCCCAGGTTAAAAGCAAAATCCGTTAACTGCATCATGAACATTTTCATACATCGTGCACATGCACATGTGAGTGCGTTTGTTTAGCGCCGATAACATCTGCTTGGCTGGAGCGTGGAGATGAAAGATGGGCAAATGTTGGTCCTGTCGGGTGACAAAGAGCCCATTCATCGTGACAGACCTTTGGAAAATCCCAGATCAGTCATTCTGTGTTGGAAGCAAATGACCTTTCAGTTGCCCTTAAGAAGTCACCCTGACTACTTGGTTTCATGCGAATGCGTCAAAAAGCTTTTCCTCATGAAATGTCTCATTTTCATGTCAATCACACGTGTGAGAAACACAGCATTGCCCAATAGTTCCTTGTCAACAGCTTATTTCATCTCCAGAAATCTCTCTGGAGATGTTTAACCATAAATCATACTCAATCCAAACCATGCCAAACAACGTGATGAACTTAAATGCCAGGCAGTATGTGTTATCCCACTATGTCCTAAGCAAAAAAAACTGCTCTTAATAAACACAGATTAGGGAACTTTTTAACTTGTTTATTGAAAATGATATAAATGGTTTTCAGGGAAGCTGCAGATTTCAGCACGTGGATTAGTTCCTGTCACTGAAGAATCTTCTCATATGTAATCAGGACACCAGTACACACACCTAAGAGAAATGGACATGTTTCAGAAAGTTAAGAAGTAAAACTGTATTTGTCCACCAAAAGGACTTTTTGATATGTCACGCTATGTAAGTATTGTTCTTCCCTTATTGTTTCGTTTAAATTACGTTTGATGCTGTAACTATGAAAACTGTGTCCCAGGATGATGTGTTTTGAGGTCATCTGTTGATTTTGCAATAATCCTCTGATCCATATGCAGCCTGTCAGTCTGTCAGAGAGATGATATGCAAAACTTTTGCGTGTCTCTTCAAGCTGTTGAAGAATAACAGTGCACACGACCCTTATTTTACATCCTACCACGATGGTTAATTGTGTTTCTCCCCTCAACTGTGTTTCAGACCTCGATTTAATGACTGCTGCACTGAAGACATGTTGTGTTTCTCAATCACAGTTTGTTTTTGAAGGTGGGTGGTCCAGGTGGATGTTCCAAATGGTGGAATGTCACCTGTGCTTATCTACATTTGGAAGTGAGATTTATATATTGGAAATGCCATCCGTTCAGAGTTCAGGCGGATCATTTCATCACGTAATGAGTCGGTGCAGTTTTCCAGAGATTAGTGTCAATGTCATGTTCACAGATATCACAATGCGCTTCATGAAAGCCTGTTATACAGAAAACATCAGTTTTCCTTACAAAATATATGTATACACACTGGGTGGCCACTTTATTAGGTACACTAGTTAGTCCAGGTGGGACCAGCGCAGCGTGTGTTAAATGAAAAGGTGCTGGACACCCTGTGCAGGGTTCTTTGTCCAGATCTTCTTGACAGCTTTGTACAGTTTCTGTCATTTTATTCTGCTAATGTTGCACCCCACATCGTCCAGAAACTGCTCTGTTTGTTTGAGAGAAAGGCTTTCTGCAGGTCAGTTCAGTAAAGTAAGGCACTGTCTTGAGAACCACGCAGAGGTCATGTATACTTTTGCACATATTTCTGCTGACAGTTTCAATCTGAGAGTGGCTTGACTGGCCATGAGGGAATGCATCTGGTCAGCTGTGGTATTCAAAGTGCGAAGAAACCTAACGTGTGCCAAATAAACTTTCCCCACATGATTATGCCGCCACCACCAGTGTGTATCATTGACACCATTTGGAAATTATCCATAAACGTGCAGTAACAGAAAGCAAGATTCAGCAGATCAAGTTTTTCCACTCTTCAGTCATCAAGTTTTTGTTATCACATGTCCCCTATAGCTTCTACTCGTTTTTCATGGTTGACAGGAGCAATCGCAGTGTGATCTGCTGCTGCTGTTGCTAGTTTTCTTCATGGTTCGAAAAGTTGAAGATTCAGGCTTGACTTTCTGCAAACCGCTGGTGGACTGATCTCTTATTTTTGAACTTGTGGCCTTCCTGTTAGCTTTAACAAATCTTGCCATTGTCCTCTATTCTCTCAACAGAAGTGCTGCTGAGTGGATGTTTTTTTGTTTATTGCACCATTCTTATTAACTTTATGCACTGTAGTGTGAGAAAAACTCAGGAGTTCAGATGTTTCTGAGATGCCAGCACCACCATGTCTAGCATCAACCTGCATGCCATGTTCAGAGTCACTTAGATCACACGTCTTGTCCGTTGTAGCTTCATTTCAATAGTAACTGGCCCTCGACCTTGTCTGCATGATTTATACAGTAACCATAACCTTATGATGGGCAAGGTTGACATAATATATTGTTTGACTGGTACTTCTGTATGTATTGTAGCATTTTATATTTCTCGAAAATGCCTCTCCAGCAATGTCTGTTCCACTGTTGCAGTCCTCCAACTTTAGACATTGCATTTGGCTGTACTTAACACGATTGCAAGAAAAGTGAAATTGGAACAGTGTGTAACCGCAAAGCGAGACCACGGATTTAATACCAAGGAGTAACATTAAAAAGACTGCAAAAACAAAGGCGTGGCAGTCTTTCACTTGATGAAATGTCTCTTTCTCAATGGCTTGGGACAGTTCTTGGCAGATGGGGGTGCCCCCTCGACCCAGCCAGATTTGGGAGGGAGGTTTCTGCATTGGCCGCACGAGCCAGCTGGAAGCACTAGAACCAGTCTCCCCCGTATGTCTGGTCTCAGGACCCAAGGCGAGAACTTCACTTCAAAATCTCTGAAAGTATAGCGGGATTGCTCAAGAGCCCCGCTAGTAGTCTGCACGTTCAGATCATTTGCAGGGAGGAGCCCCTTTCCGAGGACCGGAGTGTGACTGGAGTGACCGGGCCATGCTTGACACTGGGGCCCACAAACTCTCTTCTGTTCAGTACGGGCGGAAGGCGGCAACCACTCAGACACGTTGAGAACCACCCCAGTTTTCCTCTTTCCTTTTTAAAAACATTAACTGGTCACTTTGATATATTCAGTCAGCTAATTTACCTATTCAGAAGGATTTTCTTTAATTTTCTTGACTTATTGCAAATATTTGCTGTCCCCATCCTGACTGATTCAAGGACGAACGTATGAGAGGGCTCTTTGGAGCAGCGCATGTGAGAGGCCATGGATGCTCACATGTGTGGGACTAGTGTTCTTCTGTGTTTGCGCTGAGACAGGATGATGCTCCCAAGAGCCTCCCTCTTACTTGCAGGGGCCAGTCTGGGATCCCCTATTCTGAGTCAAGCGCTCAGACTTACCCGACCACAGGATTGCTTCCCGGCAGACGCAAGGCTGCCCCAACAAGCTGGAGCTTAAGACACTTCTGTGGTTGCTGGGCTCTTCCCCTTGTGTGGGTGCACTCGGATACAGCTGGGACAACCAGTGGTGCAGCTGGAAAGGGGTGGGTGGTTGCCCCATAACATGCAGAACTTAAACAACCTGCTACCTAACTTTTACAACCTTTAACTGCATCACCGGAGCCGCTTGTCCCATACGGGATCGCGGGGAGCTGGAGCCTAACCCAGCAACACAGGGTGTAAGGCTGGAGGGGGAGGGAACACACCCAGGACAGGATGCCAGTCCATCACAAGGCACCCCAAGTGGGACTCGAACCCCAGACCCACCGAAGAGTAGGATGAGGTCCAACCCACTGTGTCACCACGCCCCCCCCCAACCTTTAACTAAAGCACTAAAATAAATTTTTGTTTTTTCCCCTTACTTCTAAAACCTCCTGTTTGTTTGTTTGTTTATTTATTTATTTATTTATTTATTTATCGTATGATCAAAAACAGATCTTTAGCAACATAGGGCAAGCTTTAAGCTGTAAAATTGGCTTCATGTAGCCAAAGTTTAACATCTGTATCGTCGATGTTCTTCAAATCCACTGGTGCGGGCGTGTACGTGGGGCAGCGATCCGGCAAATGTTTTGCAGTTTGTTGCTGCTCTCCGCACGGGCATCCATTTCGTACATGTGCCCTGAATCGGCCGTGCCCGGTGCGTAATCGCTTTAGGTGCTCCCGGCAGTGTCGGTATAGCTGGCTTCCAGGCGGTTCGGAGGATTGCACTGGGATAAATCTGCGTAGCCGTGAGTTGCCAGTCTTTTTCCATTGCTTTTGCCACTCACCTTCCACCCAGGCCTTGGTTGACATATCATCGCTGCTGTCAAGCAGCTACACCACGCACCGATGGAATGGCCTTTGAGATCTCAGGCGGAGTTGCTTTTGTTGGCCAGAGGTAATAGTGGTTAGGTAACCGAAAAGCAATGAGCTTTTATTTTTTAGGGAGTGTTTTGCTAGTGATGTGCATTGTGCATCTCTTGAGATATCAGGAGGAGGTAGACCAACCTCCTGTCCCTTGTCTTTGACTTCTTTTGCCTCCCTAACCCTTGTTTTGTCCCTGAAACTGGTCTTTGTTGACTCCTGCTATGCAGCTGACTCCTTTCACATCCTAGACTCCTGTTATGTCAGTGACTGCTCTTATATCGCCCGAGTCCCATTATGTCCTTGACTCCTGTTACGTTTCCAACTCCTGCAAACAGTTCTCAGTGAAGGAAATAGTGGCTTGTCGTTCAGGATGTTTTACTGAATCAGACAGACTCCTCACAGACATCTGGCCTTTTTGACTGATCTGACAGCCATTAAATTTACGAAAGCCTTTTACTATTCGACAAAACCCAATTCTTTCAGTTCCCTTTGCATGTTCTAATTCATACTTGTGGCATGACATAAAACAGAACAAAACTTGGTGGCAGCAAGACAGAAACAGAACTAGTATGTCAAGAAAATGCAAATACATAATAGAATAAAATATAACAAGATTTATGGGCAGGTCAAGATTTAATTGCCTAAGAAGTTCCAAAAAGATGACTGGATATTCCAGAATTTATTTGAATTAAAATGCGGTTCTGTCAAGACTTAAGTTTTAAAGAAAATGATCTTATTCTGGTCAGAGTCACAAAAACAAGCAGAACATACCATAGTCTTTTATTGCTGTATGTAACGATTGAGTTAATTTATAAATATAAGTTGGGTTATTCTATGGTATTTTATGTGTTAAATTTAAATTATTTCAACTAAATTAAAAAATTGCATTTCTTTGGCATGTTCCATAAGCACATTTCCATGATAAATGAGTTGACATTTAAGAGGCTTTGTGATTCCACTTGATGCTGTTTTTAAAAGAAATAAAGCCATATACATATATGAGGGAAAGTAAGTCAAAAAATGTCCTCAATAACATGCATGGAAAACTTAAAATATTATTTTGGATACTTTTTGACCTAGCCTTGCATATATCATGAAACAGTTAGAAATGTGTATATATAGAGATCTGGAAATGTTGGTCAGCTTTTTCTTCTGTTGAATTACTTGGAACAATTTTGTCTTTCATGAAGACAAAGCAGTAACGATCTGTTACGTGGCAATGCGTCAAACATATGTGACTTGGATTTCAGCGACTGTTGTCAACATGAGGAAGTTGAGAACAATGCAGACTGACTGTGCACACAGACAGCAGGTGCAGAGCAGGTGTGGAGATTCCATATCAGAGTTGTAAAGCTTTCCATTTTCACACCTAAGCAACAGTTATGCTGTATGTCACATGCGCAATGCATTTCGCTGTTGATGGAGACAATGAGCATCTGTAGCACTATGGAAAGGCAGAAACAGGCCGTAAAATCTTAACAGAATTAAACCCTTCAAACCATTATAGAGCTCACCAATTTTCTGTAAAGTTCAATTTTTTTATAGAATCCTACTTCACACAAGGATTGTAAATAAATGTCTATTAACATTCTCCAGACTTGAACAAATTTTCCAGACATACACAGTGTGTGTAGTGTGTGTGTGTGTGTGTGCATATATATATATATATATATATATATATATAATGTGTGTGTGCATATATATATATATATATATATATATATATATATCTCCCTTGGAGTGTGTGTGTATATATATATATATATATATATATATATATGTATACAATATACAGAATAAAGTATAAAATAAATAAATAAAATAAAATTTAAGTGTACAATATACAGGGGGGGTGCAGTGGCACAGTGTGTTTGACCAGGTCCTGCTCTCTGCTGGGTCTGAGGTTCAAGTCCCGCTTGGGGTGCCCTATGACGGACTGGCGTCCCGTCCTGGGTGTGTCCCTTCCTCCTCCAGCCCTGCGCCCTGTGTTGCTGGGTTAGGCTCCGGTTTGCCCCGACCCCGCTTGAGACAAGCGGTTTCGGACAATGTGTGTGTGTATGCAGTATACGTATATACACACTCCAGCAGATCAAAAAAAAAACCCTTAAAAAATTGACAACAAATTCAAGTTATCAGGCAGTTCACAAGACTCACTCAGTCAATGCCATTAACCGCTTGTCTGTTTTGGGGTCGCTGTGGTCCGGAGCCTATCCCTGCACCCTGAACACAAGCTTTACAGATGAACTAACAGGCGTTGTGGTGGTTAAGGACTGCTGTACTGGAAAGAAGGAAATCCACCTTCAGCACCACCTGGGTACGACACCTTTCCGCAGCTGCCTGAACAAAACATGTTTACTGGCTGGATCACAAGACAGTTGCATGCCAACATAAATGTTTATCATTTCCTGTGACTTGTTGCTTGCCACTTTATGATTCATAAACTGAACATGATTGATTGTTTAATGACCAACTCCGAGTGACTAATTTTGCATGTGTATGATTCAGACACGTACAGACGTTTTTAGGGCAAGTATCACTGTTTCTGCAAAACCACATTAAAACAATGACCCCATTCCGGAATTCCTGTAAACTTTAGTTGTCTTCTTCTTAATTATTACGTGAACCGAATGCAAATTTACTTCCTCCTAACCATGTCAGCTGTGGCTGTACAATTACCCAGCTCAACACCTGAATAATGGATGAACGGCGGAAAACTCCACTTGTTAAACTTAACCAGCTTGCGTGTTCCTTGCCCACACACTTAATAAGTGTTTTTAAAAGACATGGTGAAGTTACACAGCGGTAAACACTCGACTGTCCCAACTTTTTTGGAACGTGTTGCAGGCATCAGTTTCATAATAAACGTATATCCTCAGAAAACAATGTAAATCATTTGGCAGAACATGAAATACTTTGTCTTTGTACTGTTTGAATAGTCTGAGTACAAGTCCAAGTAAATTTACAAATCACTCCTTTTTGATTTTATTAGCATTTTCCATAGTGTCACAGCTTTTTTTTTGGGTATACATTATATAGATAAATAGGAAGAGAGAGAGATAAAGAGATAATATATAGACATTTGACTGTAACTACAATTACACAACATTTACAGTATAAAGAAAATAATTTGTTCCATCACAGATTAGCAGCCATTCTTTCTGTGTGCCAAAATGTGACCTGTGTGGTCAAGCAATGAGGTGAAGATGATGTTGGTCTGGACCCACAGATCCCACAATCCCCAGTATTTTTCTTCATCAAACATCCCAGTGCTCTGTATACAGGTGCACACGTCCCAACAATCCCCATTTACAAGAATAAGAGTTTTTCTAGAGACCACCAACAATCTTAGCAGTTCTCCTCCTCTTTCCTTACTTTGTTCTCTACTTCTGTAAAGAAGCAAATATATGCAATATATGCAATAGGCTCTGCCCTCAGCCATTCCATTCACCAGTTAAGATGAAAAGTATCCATATTTCACTTAAAATACAACAGAATATCACTTCAGCATTATAACATCTTACAAATGCAGTACTTCTCATTTTCTTCAGTTAATTCAAATTACACAGAGCAATGTGTCTGCTGGAATCATCTTTTTTTTTCAAATGGGCTCTTCCTGACAGTACTTAAAAAAACTCCAACTCCCACAATTCCTCTTTTGCCATACTAGCCATTGGCTTTCACCTTACCCAAGGTAAGGCATGTGTTTGTTCTTCCAGTAAAACAGCATGTTTGCATGTAAACATTCACAATTACAATGCACATATTTTTTAACATGATAGCATTGCGGTGTTATTCATTTTCCGTACACGCTAATATTTTTTTTTAGTTTTGCATGATCTTATAAACATGACCGTTTATACATGTGGGGCAATTGCTCCATCACACAGAGAAATTCAGAATCTAACTTGCTAATTTCCAAAAATGTCCAAAATTAAGCTAATAAAAGATTAATTTCCATGTACTTAATGCCTTCAGTTGCCCTTCACCCGGCTCAGATACGGCTGTAACCTCATACCTCTGAGAACCTGCTTATGGAATTCTCGAAAACAAAATGCTTTATAATTGTATCCATATTCCTTTTTACCACTGGAAAGCTAAGTGTTTTATATGAGTGAGTCATGACAGCGTCAAGCTGATGATTCTTGTTTGTCATCAAATTGAGCTCTTCCTGGTGCGTCTAATACATGGCAGCCCGACAGCTCTTTGACATGCTGGGTGGAGATGAAGCACATGCAGCTGTGGAGATCTAGCAAAGCGATCTGCTGTTTTTGCCCTCACCCATACATGCAAACTTGCCATTAGGGATAGATGCAAGCTGTGAGTCCTGTAGATCTCCTCTGCTGGAATTACACATTTTTCCTCACATGCAGAGGGAGGCAAGCGTCTTAATATCAACAAATGTAACTGTGGATCATTCGCAATCACTAGTTGTGTTTCTGAGTTTCTTTGCGTTA
This sequence comes from Scleropages formosus, assembly GCF_900964775.1. Taxonomy (NCBI): domain Eukaryota; kingdom Metazoa; phylum Chordata; class Actinopteri; order Osteoglossiformes; family Osteoglossidae; genus Scleropages; species Scleropages formosus. Next base: position 18,413,413 of record NC_041828.1, on the reverse strand, counting down.
GGAATTAAATTGTAATCAAAATGATACTGGAATCAAAATGACAATCCAAAAGTTCAAGCTAAAACATAAAATAAATTTTAAAGCCATCCCAGATAGCTTGAATTTACATGAATCTCTAACCTCTAGCCGTAGCTTCTGCTTGCGGACTTGCCTATTACAGTCAAATCCGTAGTACGGTACAAAACCACTGTACCCTGAGAAAAATGCATCTCGCACCTCTGATTTATACAACAGGTTACTCATCCCTTTTGAAAATCCCTTTGTATGATTTATTGTGCTTTTTGCTTAATTAGCTGCTCATTCAGATATCACCATGGTGAACTGTGAGCTCCTATTGTTGGCTCCAGGTCACATTTAGAGTTGACTACAATATCCTACTTTTGACCTATAAAGCAGTACGTGTATTGCTCCGGCTTACCTTTGTGAGATATTTGACTGGTTACCTTAAAGTACCTGTGATCAATAAGACCTCAGTAGGAGGTCGCGCCTTTAGTTATAGAGCACCTAAACTGTGGAATCCTCTAGCAGTTACTGTCAGAAATGCCCTGTCTGTTTCTGTCTTCAAATCTCAACTAAAGACTTACATGTTCACTCAGGCATTCCATCTCGAAATGTAATTCCCCTTGCCTTGGTTGTTTTTTACTGCCTTCATAAAAATGCATAATAAATTCACTCAAGCAACACATTATTAACTCTGTTCTTTCTTCTTGTTGAGCACTACCTCGCTACATAAGACCTGAGGAGGCCGGCCAGTGCTGACAGACGAATCCCGTGCTGACAGAGGATGATGTCCATCTGCCGTGACGATCGAGATGTTCCATGTCGAGTCGGGGATCCAAGATGCCATTTACCAACATTATAATTACTTGTTAAACACTGTCTTACAAAGTGTTACTTTCTAGAATGCCCAGGAGGGGTGGGCAACCACTGGCCCATGGAGCCCCAGAGGTTTTTTCTCCCTCAACTTTCAGTTAGAAGTCTTTGTTCCTTTCCCCAGTGGCCAGTAGGTATACTTATAGCTCTATAATAAGTTCTTCATTATGGTAGCCATTAGTCGACTGTCTTCCTTATTTGTATCTGTTTTTCTTGCCTTATGCTTGCCTTATGCTGCATGAGAAGAGCGCTCTGTAAAAATGAATTGAATTGAATTGAATTGTTGAACCCTTTAAAGATTCTTCAGCTGTTTTACTTCTGCTACATTTTCTACTCACCTGTGAATGCGCTAAGAGTGAGAGTAAAACGCAAAGCCAGTGTATATTACTTTGCATAAAACTACCTGCTAAGCAATGACCAACATCAACAACAGCAATAAGAAAAGTGCCATCGTGAGTAGTATAAGTAGTGTAACACTGCACAGTTCTTCAAAAAAAACCATTACGTCCTTGTGTTTCCCCTAAAATGTATCAAGGCATGCTTCCAGGATCGACTCAACTGCGCTGATGCTTCAAAGCAAACAAGATGATTTTACGTTTCTACATATTTAAACAATTATGCTTCTGGCGCATCGAACAACCGTGTTCTGGCAAACAACTACGTTTCTGGCAAGGAACGCCAAGGAAACAGCGGTCACTTGACCTCTTTATTATAGTGTTTCTGATGAAGACAGCCTTGGGTGAAGAACAGGGAAAAAAAATACAGGAGAAACCAATTTTGGAAGCAACAGCACTAGAAGATTCATTTTGTTTTGCAAGCTTGGGAGCCAAAATATGCAGCTTTATTATTATTTATTTTCAGCTTTAATAGGGAAAAAAAATTTCTGCATCTAAAATGGACCTCGAGATACAAATGTTACGCCGTTTTATAGCTCTGAAGGAAATGAACATGACTTGTTGGCAATGAGTGCCGACCCTAAACCACATCTCTGCTAAGAAGCCTCTCTCTTTTCATTTCTGCTTTGCTCCTTGAAAGCTCTGTCTGCTCTGATTCACCTCTCTTTTTTCAAACTGGATGTGAACACAGGCTTAGGAAATACAGTTATTTCCCTGCAGAAAGAAAAAGACCTGTTTAATTTGAGATGACTCAATATTGCCCAGATTGGAGGGATTACATATGGTTCATACTTAAGTGATGAAGTATGTGATGAACTATGTAGCAGCATTAGTCAGTTTCTTTATTCAGTTTTGTCTCTGGATTCAAGAAACAACACTGTTGCCTCAAGGACAGCGATTAAGCCGCTGCCTGTGTCATTTATTTATCGAAACATAACCGTTTCACTAACCTGAAGTACAAAAATATTTGCCCGTTGACAGTGTGTGTTTGGCTTTACTCTTTTTGGGCTCTTTCTATATTCTACATTTTCTCCCTTAAAGAACCGTGTCTCCCAGTTGTTTACTTTTCACTGTTATCAGTTATTTCTCCAGACATTCGAAACACACGCGCGTCAATTTTGCTGTTCTTGAAACAGATGTCATTTGCACAGTTAATCATGTGGAAAAGGTTCCTGGCTGCAGTTCATAATAACAAACAGTGTAATGTAATATCTCACATTAGTGACTTCAGAGACATGTTAGAATGATTGTAACATCGAGTAGTAATAATAATAACACACACACACACACATTTTCTGAACCGCTTGTCCCATACGGGGTCACAGGGAACCAGAGCCTACCCGGCAACACAGGGCGTAAGGGTGGTGGGGGAGGGGACACACCCAGGACGGGACGCCAGTCCGTCGCAAGGCACCCCAAGCGGGACTCGAACCCCAGACCCACTGGAGAGCAGGACCCGGTCCAACCCCCTGCACCCCCCAAGGTAATAATAACAGTTTACCTTTTTTTCAGATATCAAATGCTTTTCTGCGAAGCAGTAACTTAGTATACAGTACCTTTGATACAAATTTGGAATCTCAAAGCAGTTTATAAAAAAGAGGCATAGTATGTCCCAGTGACCAGCATGCATCACTGGCATGCTTGTGGCCAAAGTGAACACAGATGCTCCTTGACTTACAATGGGTCGACTTATGATTTTTCAACTTTACAATAGCGATACATGTTCAGTAGAAACTGTATTTTGAATTTTTTCCCCCCCAGGCAAGTGATATGCGGTGCAATACTCTCTTGCGATGCTGGGCAGCAGCGATCCACATCTCCCAGTCTGTCACACAGAGGTGTGTATTCAGTTCAAGTCACACACAAACACACACACACACACAGTCAGAACCACTTGTCCCATATGGGATCACAGGGAACCAGAGCCTGCCTGGCAACACAGGGCGTAAGGCTGGAGGGGGAGGGTACACACCCAGGACAGGATGCCAGTCTGTCGCAAGGCACCCCAAGCAGGACTCGAACCCCAGACCCACCGGAGAGCAGCACTGTGGGCCAATCCACTGCGCCACCTCACCCCTCATCGGTTCAATTCAATTCAATTCAGTTCAGTTTATTTTTATAGAGCACTCCTCTCACGCAGTGACACAGAGCACTTTAACACAGACATAAGGCAAGAAAAACAGATACAAACAAAGAAGACGGTCAACTAATGGCTACCATAATGAAGAATTTATTATAGAGCTATAAGTATACCTACTGGCCACTGGGGAAAGGAACAAAATCTCCCAACTGAAAGTTGAGGGGTGGGGTGGTGGGGTGGTGCAGTGGTGTAGTGGGTTGGACCACGCTCCTGCTTTCTGGTGGGTCTGGGGTTCGAGTCCCGCTTAGGGTGCCTTGTGACGGACTGACGTCCCGTCCTGGGTGTGTCCCTTACACCCTGTGTTACCGGGTAGGCTCCGGTTCCCCGCGACCCTGTATGGGACAGGCGGTTCTGAAAGTGTGTGTGTGTGTGTGAAAGTTGAGGGAGAAAAAAACCTCTGGGGGTCCACGGGCCAGTGGTTGCCTACCCCTTCTGAGCATTCTAGTTTAAGTAACAATTGTAAGCCAGTGTGTGACAAGTAATAATGATTATGTTGCATTTTCAACTTACGATGTTTTCGACTTCCAGTGGGTTTCACAGAACGTAACCCCATCATAAGCCGGGGACCACCTTTATGCAGTATAACAAGATGTGCATTAAAGTGTGAATGTATGTATTGTACTTCCCTGTCCTAAAGGAGAACAACTGCATAAATTAAACAGAAGAGAGCACTGCCTCTGAAAGACAACACCCTCACTTACAACACAGTGGATTTAATGCCCCTATAACCACAAGCAAAGTCACACATTGCATCAACTGCAGACGAAACACACCCAGTGTCGAGTGTGCAGACAGAGCCTCTCCACCTGAAACGGTGCTTTGGAAACTGCAGTGTGACACACGTGTAGTGATTCCGATGGAGTGCCAAACTCGTAGACGCACCGTGAGTCAATAGAAATACTTATCGAAACATCAAAATTACAAACTGGAGCTTCTTTAATTTAAAAAAAAAAAAAAAGTGATAACCAAGTCTGGAAAGTACCTTCACAGTTTGTCTTCAGACATTTAATTGCACACTAAAATTAAACCCCACGTCATGTTATTAATTGTATTCTTTATCCGAACATCATTCTAAATATGTATTTTAAAATAGAAAAATATCGAGATGTTCAGCTAGGTTTTCAGCTGCTGCTTTGTCTCTTCTTAACCCCCCACTGCCAGTGTTATTCATTCAGCATTGACAGAAATGCCTTTTTAGTTGAAGCAGCTCCCGATACCGACCACTGCTATCCCTCCGAATGAATCTCTCCTCTTAAACACAGGCGATTCTCATTCTGTCCAAAGCACTGAGGGAAATCGGTCAAACGCAACAAATGAAAAACTTAAACAGCACGCCAGTGAGAGAAAGAGAAGTCTACATTTGCTACCACTATTCCACTTTGTTCAACACAGCTGTGGAAGCCCAGTACAACCATTGTCCACATTTACAGGCCTGCTTTGCCATGTTCTGGGATCTTTCACTGTGTTTTTGTTCCATTTGCAGATTTTCCTCTTTTGGTTTCTTCACACAGACACCAGGCAAAAGCCAGCAGACCTGAGGTTTGGCAGTGGAATGTCTTGTTCCCTCTAATGAACGGAGATATATTCAGAAAATTGAAGACAACCTGAAAATGGGTGGCATAGGTGGATGGAAATACTCCCATATGCCACATAGGATATTGTTTAATTTCTTTCCAACTACATAATTTCTTATCTTACATGCATTTTCTAGGCCCTTTACTGATTATACTATATAACCCTTTCTTATATCATTACTATATCTCTTTGAAAATAGGCTGATCTGAAAGAAAAAATATTTGGATGTTTCAAAGTATCTTGGTCAAGGGTTCTGCAGGGGTGGTGACATGAAGACGTTACCTGGCAGTATTCAACTCATGAGCCCGTCCTTTTCACCACCACACCACAGCCTGCACCTAATCATGTACATGGTAAGAGATTTCGAATATATCAAACTCTTTTGTATGCAGATGAATTTGTTATATTACGCAGGCTTCCGTGGAATGATGAATGCACATAATTATGACAGTTCCCACTTACAAGAAAATGTCATTTGTACTCCAAAATTTTTTAATAATGAGCACTTACAAGGAACATATATTTCAGATTAAAATGAAAGCCTTCGTGACCCTGACCATTACACAAGACAAGCTCGATTATCTCATAGCCATGTGTTCACATGGACACCTCTCTGAAATCTCATGGCTTTTTATCACAGAGCCCTCGAGCAAAAAAGAAACTCCTGAACTGCTATTAAAAAAAAAAAAAAAAAACTTGGCAAAGGAAAGTTTTGTGCATCAGTTCGAAACTTGAAGTGAGAAAACAGATTCCCTAGAAAGGCAATATCATTAGAAAAAATACACTTTAAAAAAAGCTAAATAAAGAGGGGTTATGAGCATTACAAATGTTTACCATAAATTAAACATAATTGCCTCATTGTGGTGTTCTAATAATGAAAACAATAATAATCTTACACTTTCACAGTGCATTTAAAAGCAGACTCTGAAATTATGTTAGACATTTATAATATTAGCATTTTAAAAATTACAATTGAAGAACAACAGAAAAACAAAACAAAACAAAAACAATATTTAAAAAAAACTGCCGCTTTAAGACATCAGCAGAGTCCATTTATTGACTCTTATCCGAAAGGTTAAGACTGAAAATAAAAGATATCATAACAACCATAACAAATACAGAAAAATGAAGAACATGAGAAAAAAACATGAAAATGAAACTAGAAAATTAATTAATAGAAAACAATAGTAAGGTAAAGGATGAGAGAAACAGAAAAAGGAGAGTGCAAATGTGTTATGCATAACCATGTTATAAAATGTATGAGCAATTTTGGACATGTGGGTCTTAAGCCTGGATTCAAAGGTATCCAGAACAGCTCCGATATTCTGTACTTGGTTTTTAATTATAATTTCTCAGTGTTTCAAAGATAAGACAGGAAGTTTGCATAGTTGGCGAGAAAATGTTTGAACCTTCTGTGGCTCTAGAACACTTCTGTGTTTTTCTTTTTTATGCATGATCAATATTAAGTAATGTGAATTTTCCTGAACAGCTCACATGACTGGAGATAGGGTTGTGGTAGAAGAGTAGGGGAATTACTGGTGTGATATTTCTTGCAAACCTGATGCTTATCAAGTCACGTAGGCTTCCGCGGCCGATGTCATTAGACTGGAATATAGCGTCTTCCGGAGTGGACCGCGTTGTCATAGAAACTAATCCCAACGTTTCGTTTCCTATGTTGGAAACATCGTCAGGGTTCTGCATCGTAAACCGTTAGACGTTGTCTTCACGGATCGTTGATGTAGTCTAGTAAGTTGATTGAGGAAAATACCCGAACTATAAATACCCAAACTCCTCAATCAACGATCCGTGAAGACAACGTCTAACGGTTTACGATGCAGAACCCTGACGATGTTTCCAACATAGGAAACGAAACGTTGGGATTAGTTTCTATGACAACGCGGTCCACTCCGGAAGACGCTATATTCCAGTCTAAACCTGATGCTTCTTTGATGAAAAGACATTTCTCACTACTCCTGAAAGATAAACTGAGAATTTTGAGATTGTTGGCTCAATTTTAAGCCGATAGCCATGACATGCACGTCAGATACCAAATATCACACAACAGTCTGTTGTTTATTGCCTTTTTGAAGTTTCTGTTCCTGCTCATTGGCATTAAAAGGTTATGTAAATAAAAGACCATTCTGAAAGAGGTGTCTTTAGACAATGGGGAAGAGGACTAGACGGGAACATAAGACCAAATCTTTTATGCAAACAACCTGGAATGAGTGAGTGAGTGAGTGAGTGTGTGTGCGCATATGTGTAAGTGTGTGTCTTGGAGGGGATTCAGATATGCTTTTCATACTCTGTTCTTCACAACAATGACGATTCTTGTCTCTTTACTGTCCTGAACAGCAGCAATAACAGATCACCCAGGGCAGGATGGCATTCCTGTTGCCCTGTATCACCATGAAGTCATCATCTCATTTGGCAGCAATGTTTAATCGCAGTCCAAATCATCAACACAGCTGCTAATTACTCACAACCACCTATAAACATATAAGACTAGTGCTGGGAAGATCTGACTGTTGGCCTCCAGCAAGCCCTTGTCATGTCCTGGACATCCATAGACAATGGTTGTACTGCAGTGATGTTGCTGCAAAACATAAATGGGCAAGTCTTAGTCCTTTTTTTCCCTCCGTTCATGAGCTTTGCAGCCTTGTCGTTAGTGATGTGCTACAGTTTTGTGTGAAACACAAGCAGGCCACTTGCGCGATTCCACCGAAATCCTGCGAAATACAGCTGGAGCCCCTTGAAAAATGTAGCCGGAGCCTCAGCGGATTTTAAAAACCTGCGGAATTTCATTTTACGTCAGTATTGTCCTTTGGAGGAGTTCCTGTGTGTGATCTGTGTCGGGGAGGAATATGTTAAAATAATGCCTTTTTACCCACATTATAAGAAAAGAGAAAAAGACAAACAAGCAAACAAACAGAACGCTGAGGTTTTATGGTTAAGAGCATGACAGATTGAATCTGAAAAGCTGTCCATGTACTGCAGTGCTTACTCAGGAAATTGTGGATAATGCTGGTTTACCATCATTGTTTTTCCTCATATCTAACATTGCTGTTCTTCCAAATGAAGATCCCATGATGTCTTGCCAAATGTAATAATAGGACGAACTGATTGCTTGTGTTACTTCATCAAGGATCTGACCAAGAGTGTCTGGAAGGGCTTCAATCTTAGGACAGAGAAAGCTGAAGAATGAAGGAGCAGAAGCATAACAACAGCAACAGTAGCCCTGAACACATTTATTACTGGAAGAAGTCAAAGCAGGAGGATTTTTTTTCAGGTTCTTTGTGCCTGGAAACAATGAGACATGGTTGCTGAAGCTGCCCTGACATGATGTAGATGCCCTGATAAGCAATGATCTCTGATACCCAACACACCTTCAGTCAACTTACAGTCGATGAGGTTCAGACATGTGCATTATAATACAACGCAAAGTCCAGAAATACTGAAGCTTTTGATGTTAAAACAAGGTAATAATGTAAAAAGAACATTAAGCAACTTGAACTGAACTTCAATTTGATATAGCAATAATGCATAAATTGTACATTGTGTGCATGTATACATCTTCAGCATTGTCTTCTGCATCTACTGCTTCTTGTTCATGTTCTGCATGTTTTACATCTGCATCTTTGAAATTTTCTACAGATTTGTCTTGTCGGAGTCTTCTGTCCCTTAAATTGTAGATTTTTTTTTTTTTTTTTTTTTTTAACATTTTTATGTCTTCTACATCTGCATGTACAAGTCTGCATCTTCAGCACCTTCTACACCTTTGACATTTTCTATATGTTCTTTCTCCTCTACCTCTTCTATACGTTTTATATCTACACTTTCTACACCGTTTGCCTTCTTGGCATCTTTAGCTTCCGAATGTTCATCTTCTGCATCTAAAACATCCCGTAAATTCCACTTCTTTCAAATCTTTGACATTTTCTTTGTGGTTTCTCATTGGCATCGTCTACGTGTCCTACATTTTCTGCGTCCTCTACATTGTTACATCTTCTGAATGTTCTGCATCTTCAACAATTTCAACTTATTTGCATCTTTGACGTTTTCTATGTTGTCATGCATGCACCCTATTTAACATCTGCTGCATGTTCTGCATGCTCTGCAAGACAAGTTCCTCTTGTGCTTTTCTACATCTTTATGCAAACTCTACTTCTTCTATACATTTCACATCTGCACCTCCTACATCCTTGGCCCCTTCTGCATGTTCTGTCTTGTCCCCAGATTGCACACGTTCCACGTTTGCTACGTGCTCCGCATGTTCTGCATCTTGTACATGTTTCACATCTTCATGTGGTGCCCTTTCCGCGCGCTCCTCAACAAAAGAGGCACTGTTCTGCAGGTCACACTTCTTCTCACACTTGAACCTGCAGCAGCGCTGGGATGCACACTGGGAAAAAAGTGCGGATGGAAATGCCACCGAGTGGGTTGGGCACTTTTCTCTTCCCTTTTACCAAACTATAAGTCTGCAATGGAAAGCGGCTCGTTGAAGCGACGCAAAGCGATCTGTTCTCCGAGAAGAAGCTGCTCCGCTGCGCGATCGATCGTCGCCAAGTCATGAAGCTCCACATAGTGAGTAGCGTCCGCTGGGGCTCGGGGTGATCCTCTTCTTTTTCTTTTTCTTTCTTTCTTTCTTTCTTTCTTTCTTTCTTTCTTTCTTCTCTTTTCATCCTCTTTTCTTCCTACTCCTCCAAGGACCGGACCAGGTATGATCTGTCGTTGCTCCTCATCTGCTCTATTTGTGCCCCTTGCGCTCCATCTCTCATCATCCATCTGCTTTTATATTTATTTTTATTACAAGGCTCTTCTGATCCCATAGATTCAGGGTTTGTGCTTCGAAGGTTCTCTGGACCTGCTAAAATGAATTCATTAATTAATACCAGTGCGAACGGTATTATTCCTAGAATGTCTTTAACGCAGCTATATCTAAACTGTATGTAAATGCTGTTTTTTTTGTTCAAATAATATAAATATATATCTGATATAGTATAAAATATTTATGGGGGTGCGGTGGCGCAGTGGGTTGGATCAGGTCCTGCTCTCCGGTGGGTCTGGGGTTCGAATCGCGCTTGGGGTACCTTGCGATGGACTGGGGTACCTTGCGATGGACTGGCGTCCCGTCCTGGGTGTGTCCCCTCCCCCTCCAGCCTTACGCCCTGTGTTGCCGGGTTAGGCTCCAGCTCCCCGTGACCCTATATGGGACAAGCGGTTCAGACAGTGTGTGTTATAAAATACTGTTTTTTGTAAAAAAATAATATGATATAGTATAAAATATTTCTATAAAGGGGATGCGGTGGCGCAGTGGGTTGGACCGCAGTCCTGCTCTTCGGTGGGTCTGGGGTTCGAGTCCCGCTTGGGGTGCCTTGCGACGGACTGGCGTCCCGTCCTGGGTGTGTCCCCTTCCCCCTCCGGCCTTACGCCCTGTGTTGCCGGGTAGGCTCCGGTTCCCCGTGACCCCGTAAGGGACAAGCGGTTCTGAAAATGTGTGTGTGTGTGTATTTCTATAAAATATATTACATTTGATATATTCTACAGTTTTTTATTTCATATTTGAGATACTATATATATAATAGAATATTGTTTTTTGTTTCAGATAAATTGGACAGAAGCTGTTGTTCTGTCTCGGAGTATTTATGTTTTCTAAATGCATTTCGCACAATAATCCATATTATTGCTGTTAATGAAAAGCCATGTCCTATAAATGCGTTTTCCAGCTGTTTGCTGTTCTCTCATGCACTCATTTGACTTTTGGATCCCGCTCGAGTCCTACACGAATCAGGCCGTGTGGAAATGAAGAGGCTGCGCTTTGCACTGCGCTCCGCTTGTTCCGTGTGTGTAACAGTGGGGTAACTGAAACAGGTGTGAATGAAAGGCGGCACTGTGCTCTGAAGGAACACAATGTAAACAGGGCTGGACAATAACTTCCTCGTGCACTGTACCTACTACAATGGTACCATCAATTCCAGGCAGGGCATAGTATGTGGTGTCAAACTCCCTTGTGGTAATACTGCTTGATGAGTGACCCAGTGTAAGTAGTGTATCTAGCAGTGGAAGTCTTTAGGTGCTCTGGTTTCCTCCCACACTCCAAAGACATGCTGTTCAGGTTCCCCCATAGTGTGTGAGTGACAGAGAGAGTGTGTTCCACTGATGTATGGATGAGTGACCCATTGTAAGTAGTGTATCTAGCAGTGTAAGTCACTGCGGTGAATAAGGTGTGTGGCCTGATAACACTACATAGAGTTCATTGGAAGTTGCTTTGGAGGAAAGTGTCTGATAAATAAAAAAATGTAAATGTAACACAACTAATAAAGCGCTAGAATGACCACAGCCCCCTAGTTATGATGATGTGGAAGAATGCAGGCGTGAATGTGGCAGCCAGGTATGATGGTGACAAATGCATTTCTGCAGAACATCCCTTGGCTTCGTGCTGAAAGTGCACGGTGAAGTTTACATTGCACTGAACCAGTTCTATATTGTCTGACATCATCGTTGAATGCTTTACAATAGAAATACAGAACAGAAAGGAACATTACACAAAAAACACAAACAGCCCAAAACAGAACAAATAACAGGAACGAAGAACAGACTGCAGAAACAGCTTGAAATATTATATATTTCAGCGGTTTTCAAAGCTTTGCAGTTACTGCTTCCCAGAGTATAAAAGAATTAAACAAAGAGAGGCTTTTGGTCATTAAATTTGCTTTTATGAATGTGAAATTTAGCAAGAAAAAGAAGACTGATCAAATACTGTTCTTTTTCTCTCTACCTCTCGGTATCGTAGAAACCAAGCAGTTTATCTGTAAATAATGAAGAAAAGCCATGAAACAGATGGAAATTAATAAAAAAAAAAAAATACACAGGTGCTTCCAGAATGACTATGTGTGTTTCTGGTCGGGTCTAAAACCAATGTAGAGAACTTTCAGGACAAGCATCACAAAAAGAGTGGTGTGTCTCAGTGTTGTCTAGTTGCTCCCTTTGAGCAGTGTGTGTCGATAGGTGATGACACATCAAACACACTCTATTACAGCGCAATAAGTTACTGGCATTTTACAGCTCAAAGTGAATTTCTGCACATCCATTTCATACCGAGTTAGAAGAGCAGCTCATCTGCGAAGACATTCCTTTTACATTTACATTTACGTTGACATTACATTTTCCAGCCGTCATGATGAAAGCAAAGTGCTGCAATCTGTGCACACCACTCTGTCTACCTCCCTCATTCGTGCAAAAATAGAAAGTGATGAAGGTTTAGTATCGAATTTCCAGAGATGGGGTGATAAGTTGGGGAATTACATTGGGAGGGGGGGATCAGCCCTAGTGCGAGGACTAACATATCGGCCAAGCTTTGGTTTGTTCGATCATTTCTTTGCTTATTCATTACACTGTGAAAATTTCCCAAAACCTACTGTCGTACCAACATTGATGCTTTGCCTTCTTTTGAAGCGGTTTTCCTGTATAATGGATAAGGTACGTCTGTCCCATCTGACCAACTTTTGAATGCTATAAAAGTGAAATTGCTGTTAGTTTCAGTGAGAAGTTCACAGGAAAGTTTTCTTAACCAGTATCGCTTCAAATCCTCCTGGGTGCAATTGCTTAATAGCCAATGACGTGAAACACCTCCTTTACTGGCATTTAAATTCTTATATTCATTATTGCCACTTTTTATAGCTGTAGTTGTTGTCATGGATACCTTGTTTTAATAAACACCATTTTTGCCCTCAAGAGACAGGTCTAGGTAGGTGTAGGTCTCGGTCCTGGAATCCCATGATGACCATTCCTGATTTAATGTAAACCGAATCAGATTTTGAAAATGTTAGATTTAGAATGGATTTGGAGGGAGTCATAAGTGGTGAAATAGGGGCCCAGGTAGCCTCCTGTACACAACGTTCGGACCGTCACAGAGCGAATGTTAACTCCATGGAAAATCACAGCAGGGGTGTTGCTGGATGTTTGGTGTTCTGCGCTGGGAGACTCTAGTATGGACCGTCACTGGGAAGGAGGGGGATGAGCCCTTTATGAACAGTGAGCCCAAGCAAATAGCTGCCAGCTGTCACACTGAAACACTTTTTTATTTCTCACCTGGGGCAGTGAGTGGGAATTAGCCATGAAGTCTCTGAGATTCCTGTTGGATATATGGAAGATAGCAGAAGCCAAACTGAATAAAACTAGTGAAGCATCCACATTATTTGGAAAAAGCAGGTGGTGATGAATGTGGTTTTTGCAGTGATGTTATAGAGGAACCATTTTTTGCTACTGAAGAAACCCCATAAATAACGGTGTTTAAAGGGCCAGCTGAGTGGAAAGTGTTCAGTTTGCTGCTGATGTTTATTTTTCATTTAATTCAGAATATACTCTTGACTTTTTTGTAGCTAATTATCCAAAATTCAGTTCAGTATATTGTTATAGAGTGTTCTTCTCATCAAGGTGACACAGCACACTGAACAGACTTCCAGGGAATACATGATAGCAGCAGTTATTGCTCACTATCAGGAGAAGCCAGCTGGCAACTGATGACAGGAAAACAAAAGAACTCCCACTGCAAAGAAAGGGAGGAAAATAAACCCCTTGGGGTCCAAGCACCAGTGGCTGTCCACCCTCTTGGGCATTCTCACGAGAATTATATTTTGTTATATCGAGTGCTATGTCGACCCTTTTTCACCATTCATAAAACGCCTGCGTTGAAAAGGGTTGGACCCCTGTTTTTAAATATGGACCCCCGTTTCAATAATTACCCATCCATGATATCTTGCTACAACCAATCAGCATGCAGGCTGGTTCCTCACACAGTGTCAGCAGTGTGTTGGGTTCGCCATCTCTTAACGGCACAGCGAGCGAATCCATAGGTGAGACCAGCACAGCTGCCCAAGACTGGGCCACAAGGCTCTGTTTGGATCTCCTTGATGGTTATCAGTCTGGTTTCAAAGTTGGTCACTCCACTGAGACCGCCCTTCTGGCAGTATCTGATGCTCTCCAAGCTGCTAGAGCTGTTTCCCTCTCCTCGGTCCTCATCCTCCTCGACCTGTCTGCAGCATTCGACACTGTAAATCACCGGATTCTACTCTCCTCTCTTAACCAGCTCGGGATCAAAGGTGCGGCATGCAGATGGTTTGAGTCCTACCTCTCTGACAGATCCTATCAAGTGGTCTGGCGGAGCTCTCGTTCTTCTCCTCTGCCTCTCTCAACCGGTGTTCCGCAGGGCTCAGTATTGGGTCCTCTTCTTTGCTCCATCTACACCTCCTCCCTCGGTCCGGTCATAGCCTCCCATGGATTCAAATACCGCTGCTATGCTAATGATACCCAGCTCTTCCTCTCCTTTCCACCTGGTGCATCAGACATCTCCATAGGCATTGCTGCCTGCCTGTCGGACATCTCTTCAAGGATGTATGATCACCACCTCCAACTCAACCTCTCCCAAACAGAGATTCTTTACCTTCCAGCTGGCCTGTCCTCCTTTCACGACCTCTCGATCAAACTGGACAACTCACTCATTTCGCCTAGCTCCTTTGCTAAGAGTCTGGGAGTTACGATTGATGCAAGTCTGTCATTCTCTCAACATATTGAAGCCACGACCTGGTCCTGCAGATACATCCTGCACATTCGTAGGATCCGTCCCTACCTCACTGACTCCGCCCAACTACTTGTCCAGTCCATGGTGACTTCCTGTCTGGACTACTGCAGCTCTCTTCTGTGTGGCCTTCCTGCAAATGCCATCAAACCTCTGCAGCTTCTACAGAATGCTGCTGTACGAGTTGTGTTTGATTTGCCAAAGCACTCCCATGTATCTCCTCTACTCATCTCTCTGCACCGGCTTCCTATAGCTGCCTGTACAAATTCAAAACCCTGGTTACTGTGTACAAATGCATCAATAGAACTGCTCCCGGCTATTCACAGGACTTGATCAACCGCTACACCCCAGCCAGACCCCTTTGCTCATCTACATCTGCTCGCTTGGCTGTCCCGCACAAAAGGCAAAGCTCTGAGGTTCTCGGTTCTGGGTCCGTTGTGGTGGAATGACCTTCTCCTGTCACTCAGAACTGCGGAAACTCTGTTTTCAAGAAGGGTCTGAAAACCCACCTTTTCTAGATCCACTTCGCCCAGGATCTCTCCAGCTCACCTATGGTGTAACTGTTCACGCATCGAAACTCCAGAAGCATCCCCACATACAACCTTTATTCAGCCATTACTCTGGTATTGTACTGCTGATTTGTGTATCTTGTAATATTTAATGAAAAAAAAATTTAAAAAAATTGGTGTGGGTTTCGGGATTTGTCTATCCTGTGTTTTATGCACCTACTCGATCGATGAACCTCGGTGCAGCAAGCGGTAGGGAACAAACTAGGTTTGCTTGAGACTTTCATGTCTACAGCTATGTCTCCTTCTCTCAATGTAATGCATAAATTGTTCTTTTGCTGAGATGCACGTCGCTTTGGACGAAAGCGTCTGCTAAATGAATAAATGTAAATGTAAATGTAAATGAAGCCTCCGGATCAAAGATCCCTGAGCATCCATCTCTTTCTCCCTCCCCTCCCAGCTGCTTGCCGTGTCCTTTGCCTGGGCAGCCCGCCACACAGCACCACCAACCTACCGGCGGCGCGACCCTGCTACCTCTGAGGTGCTGCAGTGCGAGCAGTGCCCACCGGGCACGGTGGTAAGGAGGCACTGCGGTCCCAGGAGGCCCACAGTATGTGAGCCGTGTCCCGCGGGGACCTTCGCCGAGCAGTGGCACTGGGGCGAGACGTGCCGGCACTGCACAGCTATCTGCAAGGAGAAGCAGTTGGTGCGGCACGAGTGCAACAGTACACACGACCGGCTCTGCGAGTGCGCCCCGGGCTACTACATGGAGGTGGAATTCTGCGTTCGGCATGCTGTTTGTCCCCCCGGCATGGGAGCAGCTGTCTTGGGTGTGTGCTTTAAATCTAAAACAAAGGTATTATAGCTAACCTTGTGTAACGGTAGAGCATCGAGGTCTGCACTATCACAGGGCTTCGTGTTGCTGTAGCAATGCTGCTCACTGCTGCCATGGCAACACTAAAACAATGTGAGTGACATGTTACATCATTGGGAGCCCCACAGAACAGTCATTGCTGTTTTTGCCCTACAGTCATAATATGGTAAAGCTTTTCATCCTGACCATAAGCTACATATGTTAATGCTCACATGCTGAAGTATTGTTTTTTCTTTCATGCAAAATAGAAGTGTATGCAAAGAATATGCAGATTTATTCATGAACAAGTTGGTTTAAGTACTTCAGTGTATTTGCAAATTACACAGTTATGCAAAAAATGGTGTGTGTCAATGCAGGACAATCATGTTAATTAGTGTAGATGACCTCTAGAAGGACTTTTGCTTTACCTTCATGGCTCTCAAACATTATAATCTTTAAAGAATACATAATTTTCTATGGTGTTTTGGAACGTGAAATACAGCAGTCAGACACAAACTATTATATGCAAAGGTGTTTTCAAAACTGATAGCATATTTATTCATGCATTCATTATTGATAACATTATTGGGTGGCACGGTGGCACAGCCAGTAGCACTGCTGTCTCACAGTGCCTGGGTGGTACGAGAGGATATGGGTTTGATCTATGTCCCTGTATCTGTGTGGGTTTCCTCTGGGTGCTCTGGTTTCCTTCCACAGTCCAAAGACATGCTGTTCAGGTTCACACATAGTGCGTGAGTGACAGAGAGAGTGTGTGTGTTCCACTGATGTATGGATGAGTGGCCTGTTGAAAGTAGTGTATCTAGCAGTGTAAATCAACTTGGTGAATAAGTTGTGTGGGTTGATAACACTACACAGAACTTGTTGGAAGTTGCTTTGGAGAAAAGTGTCAGCTAAATAAATAAATGTAACATAAAAAACAGCTTGCCCTAAGGCAGGGTCCAGGGATCCAGAGCTTGTGCCCAGAACTTAAAGGGTGAAGCAGGACTACGACATACATACAAGCCTAAAATACATGTTTGGAGTGTGGGAGGAAACCAGAGCACTTAGCAGGAACCCAGGAGGAAGAACATGCAAACTCCACACTGAGTGTGCGTGCACTATGAGGCACCAGTGCTACCTGCAGTGCCGCCATGCCACCCTGGTATATTTGCATTTAAATGAAGTCTTTACCTTTATAATTTATAAGCTGTATAGGTATAGTGTTTTGATTCTGTGTATCCACAAATGCAGGAATTCATTTAATACATAATGTAATGTACATGACGTCAGCACAATATTTTATTGGTGTCTTTCTTCTTTTGCTTATTTCTGTGGCTAAATAGGACATTTCTAATATTAAGCTATTCTTTCCTCGAACGTGGCCCTTGGGCTCTGTGACTGCATTATTACTACATGACTGTGACCACTGTGTACTACCATACTACAATAGCTATTTTATAGCGTTTAGTTTATAATAATATAAAATATATATGACAACACACAAGCCTTTCTCTAAAAATGAATTTAAGTATGAGATACATTCATGTGTGAGTCTCCCAAAATGTGCTTATAAAGCAAATATGTGTGTATAAATACAATACGCCCGAAACTGCAAGTACTGATGCTTTTCAAGAGAAAGTGCTGTTCCTCTGCACACCAGCAGAGAGCAACAAAGTTGGTCAAGTCTTACTTTCATACTCACCGACATCATCTACGCCGACATTTATTCATTTAACAGATTCTTTTCTCCAAAGCAGCGTGTCACTCGAAGCAAAAAAAAAAAAAAGGCATTTCAAAGAGAGGCGTGGAGATTGAGATACAGACACGCAGGTCTCAGAGCGCACTTAGTCACTTGGTCCAGTTCCACCGTTTAAGCAGCATACGTCACACAAGTAGCTGCATATAGAATCGGTAGAGACTACTTTTTAGCAGATCATGCAGTGTAAGTTGATGGAGCAGATAGGAGATCAGGAGGACAGTGGGTTTGACACAGATGTTTTGAGACTCTTCTTGAATGTTGTGAGGGATTCAGCAGTTCTGAGGGGCAGAGGGAGCTCATTACGCGAACACTGGATCCGGAACCAGAAACCTGCAAGGTTATGTTTATTCATTTAGCTGATGCTTTTCTCCAAAGCAGCTTACGTTAAGGTTACAATTATTTACCCATTTATGTATCTGAGTAATTTTGCTGGCGCAATTTTAGGGTCAGTACCTTGCTCAAAGGCAGGGACTGAACCTGTGAATGCAAAGGCAGCAGCTCTAACCACTATACCACCAGCTGTTCCCAAGCTTTTCATTTTGGACCTCTTGAGGGTGGGACCACAGGTGGAGGATTGTAGTGGTCTGGCCGGGGTGTGGTGAGGGATCGGGTCCTGTAGGTACTGGGGAGCAGATCCGTTGGTGGTCTTGTAGGCCACAATCAGAATTTCAGACTTGATGCAGGGAGCTACAGGAAGCCAGTGGAGAGAGACAAGGAGCGGGGATACATGGGAGTGCTTTGCAAGGTCAAACGCAAGTCAGGCAGGGGTGTAGTAACCCAGAGACTATCCTGCATCTATCCTGGAAACACATGGTGCAAGGCTGGGGTGGGTATTCCCTGGATGGGTCACCAGTCCATTGCAGGGTAGCCACACACAAAGTGACACACTACGGGCTGTGACACACTACGTAGAGTGACCAGTTCACCAGAAAAAACACGATTTTGGGAAGAAACCCGTGCAGATGCAAAAAAGACCTACACGTCTGTATATATATGTGGAAAAACCATAAGCTGCTTTGGAGAAAAGTGTCAGCTAAATAAATATGCAATAAATGGCAACAGATAAATATTAAAAAAAATACTGCCTGTTGCCATGATCACATAAACACATCATAAAAGTACACAGCAGAAGCAAGACTACAGGCCTGCAATGAAAAGTCTACCTAAAACTATTAATGTTTTGGAGGCCCACCTGAAATCACTGCAGCTGTCATTTCCTCTGCGGAAAACAAGCAATGTTTTGATTTTTCTTCAAAGAGCAACGGGCTTGTGGAGCCATGCAGGGGCAGACGCTGCCTCTCGAGTCCAAGTTTACTTTAAAAATGCTGTTTCGAATGTTGCTGTTTACCAGCTGTGTTTTTACATCAGTGTGATGCAAGTGACTGAGAATGATGTTGCTGCAGTATTGCTCAAGAACAATATTCTAACAGAACAAGATAGGAAATACAAATACTGTTAAAAAAAATAATTATATATATATAATATATACTTAGGGGGGTGTGGTGGTGCTGCAGCTTTGGCCTGTGCCTTTGAGTCCTGCTTGGGGTGCCTTGCGATGGACTGGCGTACTGTCCTGAGTGTGTCCCCTCCCCCTCTAGCCCTGCGCCCTATGTTGCCGGGTTATATATATCTAATAAATATATATATATATATATATATATATATTTTAACATCATCTTAATTTTTTTTACTATTTATTTATTTTGCAACAGGAGCACCACTGGTTCACAATGTAAAAACTGAAACAGCGACATCTCATGAGTTCTGCGCATACATAACACAAGGGCAAACAGTGTAATATTAAGAAGATATGATAAATTACTGTTGTGTACGAAGCCCTCTATCCAAAAAAGAGTCCAGCACTGCTGTGATTTCTTTTGTGGACGAAATGTTGATTTTCCTAGCAGAATAAACTCATCCCTTGGACCAACCATGTCCTGTTTTTACAGAGCAACATTCCAGTGTAGACCACAACAGCCAAATGTTTCTGAAGAATTAATACAAGTACAGGAAAAAAGATAAAGAAATAAAAATAACACGGCCTACATTTCAAGCACACGGATAAAGACACTCATCTTCCGAATTATCCAGGAGGATTGAATTTCTCCTACGTTAAATTATGGTAACGTCCCATTTATTCATTCTGAAAGCATGAGTAAGCGTGTTTTTAATTTTTATTTCAGACGCTGAATCTGTAGCAGGCAAACATCTGGAGCCGAGGGTACATCAGCTGGTAGTGGTTTCAAGGATGCGCTCGGTTTGCGTGAGCTTTTATTGATAAGACGGACTTTTTGTTAACCGCAGGCTCCCCAGAGAGGAACACCGTGTGTGAGAGGTGTCCCAGGGGCCACTTCTCCAGCGTGGCCTCCGCCACGGAGCACTGCGCTCCACACAAGAACTGCAGTGCTCTGGGGAGGAGGACCCTTCGCGCCGGGACGCCGGCACATGATACCGTGTGCGAGGACGAAGCCCAGTGCTCCCAGCTGCGAGATCGGTGCCTCTCAGGCATGTACCACCCTCATCGTTCTTTATTTTTCCATTTCTTATTATTAGGAAGGCGGGGCGTTGTGGGTTGGACCGGGTCCTGCTCTCCGGTGGGTCTGGGGTTCGAGTCCCACTTGGGGTGCCTTGTGATGGACTGGCGTCCCGTCCTGAGTGTGTCCCCTCCCCCTCCAGCCTAGTGCCCTGTGTTGCTGGTTTA
Organism: Scleropages formosus; assembly: GCF_900964775.1. Classification (NCBI taxonomy): domain Eukaryota; kingdom Metazoa; phylum Chordata; class Actinopteri; order Osteoglossiformes; family Osteoglossidae; genus Scleropages; species Scleropages formosus. Next base: position 18,393,037 of record NC_041828.1, on the reverse strand, counting down.
AGATCCGGTTTGCTGTGACCCAGCTCGGGACAAGTGGTTTCAGATGGTGTGTGTGTGCGTGTGTGTGTGTGTGTGTGTGTGCGTGTGCGTGTGTGTGTGTGTGTGTGTGTTATTAGGAAAAACAAACAATGTATAGATATTTCACACTTTACAGTGCAGGGCCCCCAGTCTCAAAGGTTTTGATGGAGTACTATAGAGTACTTAATCCTTTCTAATTTGAGGATCGATATAAGGTCTCTAAGCCAAAGTGAAGCTTTAGATGGAACTGGTGATTTTCAATGTAATGAGATTTTTCTCCATGCCAAAGGAGGTAAAGGTAAAGGCATTTTTTATTTATTCACCCACTTTTTCTGAATTGCTGATGTGGATTATTGTCGATTCTCACGACTTTCCCCTCCTTCCCCTCTGGGATCGCCCAGGTTTGTCGGAATTGCGTTGAATGGTTTTGGCATTCTAGGGGCTCATGCTCGGAGATGGCCCGCAAAAAGTCTCGTAGTAATAAATTATTTAAAGAAATGTATTGTTTTAAAGTGACGAGAGCCAGAACCACTTTTTCAGAATTCTTAGCTAAGCCTCTGGAAACCCCTGTCTGTCCATTTCTAGGATCCGCAGTCTTTCTGAGAAACCCGAGAAACCCGAGAAACCCTTATCCCCGCCCTTCCAGCTGTACTTAAATAATCCCTTGGTTTGTTGATGTGTTTCTACAGATGTGACGCTATGCGAGGATACCATGTTCCAGTTCCTGGCGTCGCAGCAGCTCTGCTGGCACCAGGTGGACTGTCTCTGGGACTGGCTGCCTGGCCGCAAGGTGGACAGGAGGAGTGCAGAGTGGACAAAGGAGGCGTGCAGCCCCCTGCAGGGGGCGCTCCGACTACTCAGCCTGTGGAGGGATCAGAACCGTGGCCAGGAGAAGCTCTTCGGCATCATCAGAGGTGCAGCCGCCGGTCTATCGAATTACATTTCTGTTGGCAGCAGATGGACAGTGGCACTGCTCGTATCTGTCTGCTTCAGTTTTAATGCATTCTGTGTGTGGAGCCACTCCCATGTTAACCCTTTCCAGGCAGACGCTGCAAATTAGCATCAGCGGGTAATGATTTTTCCAACTGCCAGCATTAATTTGGCCCCGAAAGGGTTAATTGTGAAATCCTCACACTGGCAATAAGAACACATTTCCAGAAATGTTCATCATACCACAAGTAAAGGATGTGAAGAACTCCAGAGTGAAATACAGGCACATTCTGGCACTAAAAACTAAATATTTAAAATTAGTACTCAACACATATACATTTACACATGTATTTATTTAGCAGACGCTTTTCTCCAAACCGACGTACATCTCAGAGAAAATACAATTTGTTCATTACATTAGCAGGAAGAGAGACTTAGATGCAGATGTGTGATTCTAAAGTACACTTAATTTGTTTCTTTCCACCATATGAACCACTTTCCTCACACGAGTAGCTGCATAAAACTTTATCCAAATATTCATGATTCCTGATCACTTTCCTAGTAATAATTTTTTAAAAACATGTAAACATTTATGTTACATTACAGGAGTAGCTGTGTAAAGGGTTATCATGATCATGAAGTTATGGCACGTGATCATTTACACCTTGCATGAACTTAAGAGATGATGGGCGAAGTGAGTCTGGAAGAGATGAGTTTTCAGGCCCTTTTTAATTGTGGAGAGGGATTCAGCAGTTCTGAGTGAGAGGGGGAGGTCATTCCACCACAACGGAGCCAGAACCGAGAACCTCTGTGCTTTACTTTTTGTGCCCGGGACCACCAAGCGAGCAGAAGTAGATGAGCGAAGGGGTCTGGCTGGGGTGTAGCGGTTGATCAAGTCCTGTAAATAGCCGGGAGCAGTTCTATTGATGCATTTTTTAGGCAATAACCAGGGTCCTGAATTTGATCCGGGTAGCTATAGGAAGCCAGTGCAGAGAAACGAGTAGAGGAGATACATGGGAACGTTTTGGCAAATCAAACACAACTCGTGCAGCAGCACTTTGTAGAAGCTGCAGAGGTTTGATGGCAGTAGCAGGAAGGCCACACGAGAGAGTTACAGTAGTCCAGACGGGAAGTCACCATGACCTGGACAAGCAGTTGGGAAGAGTCTGTTGTGAGGTAAGGAGGGATCCTACGAATGTTATGCAGGATGTATCTGCAGGTCTGGGTTGTGGCTTCAATGTGCTGAGAAAAAGATAGACTTGAGTCAATCATCACTCCCACACTCTTAGCTGAGGAGGCAGGCAAAATAAGTGAGTTGTCCAGTTTGATCGAGAGGTCGTGACAGGAGGACAGGCCAGCTGGGAGGTGAAGAATCTCTCTTTTGGAGAGGTTGAGTTGGAGATCATGCATCCATGAAGAGGTGTCCGATAGCAGGCAGCGATACCACGCTGATATTCCTGTCCCAGCAATTCCGAGTAAGTAACTGGTTAGGTTCATACCAGTTGCGTGTGTCATAGCTAATGCACGAAACAAATTCCACCTAATCACAGAAGCCAGTGAACACTGAAGAAAGTTGGCAGCTGCGAAATGAAATGTCTGTAAGCACATTCACATGAAGTAGATATGTCGAGGATTCATCCTGACTCATTCCACGAACTCAAACCGCAAATTCCATCGAGAGCGGGTGGAATTACCATTATTTCTTAAGGAAGAAAAGAATATTAGAAAGTTTAATGTGTGCTCGCCAGAATCCAAGAACGGATTACTCCGACTGGTGCTGAATGCGCCAAAAGCAAAATAAAGTATAATTAGGCAGCAGTGTTGAGGAAGGCTTGAGGCTCAAACTCACCTGTGGTTTTCCGTCATCTTTAATTTTGCTTGAAAGAAAGAGTTACAGCCCAACTGAGAGCGCAAGTGTAATTATACTGCAATATGAAAAAGGAGGTTTAAACAATATCCTAGACAGTGTTAGAAAAATATAGTCTACAATTAAATGTCCAAATGAAAAGTATTTTTATGCAAGACAAGGATAACACCATCATATTTTATAATATTTGTAACAAAATTTGTATTTTTAGCTTGTACTAGATTATCATTTGTATATTATCAATAACAGCGTGTCCAGTGCAGGGTTGTAGTTGTCTACTCAACAAGTATAGCGAGTGAGACAAGGTGCACTCTGGGCAAAGACATTTTGACAGTTTGGTTCATGGATGTTTATGATATGAAAAAAGAAAGTCCCTAAAATCACACGGACACTAAGATGTTCGAAAAACCCCACTGTTGCCTTGAGGGTATGTACATGGGTGGCACAGCAAGTAGCGCTGCTGTCTCACAGCTCCTGGGTGGTGCAAGAGGATGTGGGTTCAATTCCCAGTCAGTCTGTGTGGAGGTTGCATGTTCTCCCTGAGTCTGTGTGGGTTTCCTCTGGGTGCTCTGGTTTCCTCCCACACTCCAAAGACATGCTGTTCAGGTTCCCCCATAGTGTGTGAGTGACAGAGAGAGGGTGTGTGTGATCCACTGATGTATGGATGAGTGACCCAGTGTAAGTAGTGTATCTAGCAGTGTAAGTCACCGTGGTGAATAAGGTGTGTGAGCTGATAACACTACATAGAGTTCATTGGAAGTTGCTTTGGAGAAAAGTGTCTGCTAAAGAAATAAATGTAAATTACATTATATAAGTTGGTGGACATGGAACTAAAGAAAACAAATATGAGTCCACCAGACCAAAGTTCAATGCTGTAAGGACCTAAAACATCATGCTGCAAAGAAAAAAGGTAAAAATGCTCATCATATAATGCTGAATGAAGCAATGCTCAGATACTTGTTAAATGTCAAGATTTTAAGATTTCTGTAGGTTTCAAGAGTATAAAAACTTTATGAGGACAGAAACCTTAATAACAGGGCAATGCTCACTGGCTTCTCCACACACACACACACACACACACACAGGCCTGAACCACTGCGAGAAACTGCTGTCAAGGTGTGCAAGGCCTGACAACCTGACCCTGGATGACCTCAGAGCAGTGGTGGACAGCCTTCCAGGCGACCCAGTGGGGGACAAAGACATCCGGCTGGTGCTGCGCTCCTGTCGGCCCCGGGAGCACTTGCTCCGCATCCTACGCGCATGGAGAGTCCAGAACCCGGAGCAGGATGTGGCCAAGGGTCTGGCACTGGGGCTCAGCAAGCTCCGCCACCGCAGTGTCCCAAGGCAACTGTACCGGAGCATCCGCAAGATTGGCAAGGTGCTCGGCACTTTCTCCGCACAAAAGGCCAACGAGAAAACGTTCTCGGATTTGATCCGGGGTGCCACGTGCCTCACGTCCAAATCGTACAACAACTAAGACTTCGCGACCAAACCATGAACTTCATCGCACGGTCGTTTAGTCCACCATCCTCCAAAAACGGAATAAGGTGATGAGCAGGAACTGTGTGTTTGCTTTTTCCTTTCTTTTTTTTTTAGAAATTCCCTGGATGAAGGGACGTTTCTTCCCAAAATACTAAGCATGTAAAGAGTTTTTACATTACTGTACAAAAAATGTAATTTATTCCGTTTTTAATTATGATATTTCAGACAAATATGAAGCTTTGTCTTAGCGGACAACGTAATGCAAGAATACTCTTTTTTCCTGTTTTTGTCGGTTTTATTTATTTTCAAATAATGGTACAAATAAGTCAGTTTTGCTAAATAAAAGTTGTACACTGCTGCTGAGAGAATAATTTATTTGCCTTGAATTTTGAATTAATATGTCTGTAGAGATAGACAGCGAGATATTAAGGCAGGGATGGTCTGTAACCGCATTCATCACTCAGGCTCTGCTATTACATAGCATTGCAGACATTGTTTTATTAACTCAGTGGATAATAATGACACTAAAACAAAAATAAAGCGGAATTTCACCTTTTCGAGATTCAAGCAGACAGGACATATCTTAAGGTACCTGCATGAATGTCATATTAATCGCTTAGGTGATGAGACTGATCTGAGCTTGTTGTGTGCACCTGAGTACTCTGGTACTAGTGTGTACCGCACCTCGTACCCGTGCTCTCTGGAGGCGGGCCTGGATTGCAGTGCCGGTGCCAGGTCGCTGTACTACAGTATCTGCAGGTCATACGGGTTCGATCACTGAAAAAAGCTCGGCGAACTCAGTCTTGTATCAGTGTGGAAGAGACGAAAAATCCGGGCTGTTTCATCTCAGGTAGCTTGGTTTCGTCTTGTTATTATGATGGTTCTTGCCGACATGTATGGGTCCTTTCCACATACTGTACTCATGTTACAGAACCGTTCATGTATAGAGTTATAACGCCCGCTGCAGTACTTTTACGTTTGAGGCATGTAAAGTATGTACGATTTCAAGACTCAAAGCAGATTTATTTTAAAAAAAAAAAAGTGGGGGCCTATATTTTCCCGTTTGAACCCCCCAATATTTATATATAAGTCATCTGTAGTACTACCACCAGTTCTGACTCAGATTGGGACACTTTTAAACCAGCATACTTTAAAGACAGACTAAAACAAATAGCGGCTTCGGTGTTGAGAACAATAATTGTTTCGTCTCCAACACAAATGCTGGTGTCCTGTTGCTATGGTAACAGGAACAGTAGTAGAAGCAGAAACGGGGCTGAGTTTGTGACACATCGCATCTTGGAACCCAACACAGATGCTGTAATGGACTGGCTGTTTTAAAATACTGTACTGTATATTCCACACATTTACCTTTACAGTGCATCTTTGCGAATGTACTCATTTTGTGGCCTTACAGCCCTGTTCATGAGGCTCTTTAAATTGCAAACACACACACACACAAACCCCAGACCCACCGGAGAGCAGGACTGTGGTCCAACCCACTGCGCCACCGCACCCCCAAATTGCAAACCTGACAGTTAAAGATACTTGTCTGAACAAGCCGTTGCCTTGACTACAGCAGGTGACACATCAATGACTAGAGTCACTTTGTAACCTAAAAGTCTTGGGTTCGAATCCCACTCCTGGTGCAGTGCATTCGATTCCATCGATATTCCACCGCCGGACAAATGAATGAATAACAGTGATGAACCCTGGTACAATAAGTCGCCTGTAAAGGATTTGATAAGAGCCCATAATGTAAAATAAAAGGCAAACCGAAAAAAGGGCAGTCGTTCACAGGTGTTTCACTGCTCACCTCCGTTTATAAAAACTGCACTGCCTAATATATTTACTGTGAGAGGAAAAATGGAAATAGGTGGATGATCTGTGCAAGTGGCCTCAAACTGAGACACATACATTTAATAGTGTTATTATGATTGTTATCACTAGTGATATTATTATTATTATTATTATTATAATACAGTACAGTTTACCACAACGTTTTGGGTTGCCTTTGGTCTGTGGTTTTGTCCTTCCAGCAGAGGGTTTTGAGGAACTTGTTCATCTTTGGATGTATCATCAAGTTCGTCGTTGTACTGCATCTGTATTTATTTCATTCCGAAGAATCTTGTTGGCACCGAGTTCACAATGTTCTGTTTCTTATTATCGCTGTGCTTATAGTACTGTGTTTTTACATCACATCTTCAAATCGTTAATGTTACAAATTGCTGAGTCTCTGGGGTCACTTTACCAAATTAGTAAAGAGACAAGCGTAAAAATTTATGTTTGGTATTCAGTTACTTCTTCTTCTTATTATTATTATTCACACGTTAATAATAATAATAATAATAATAAGAAGAAGAAGAAGAAGAAGAAGAAGAAGAAGGCGTATTATTTTATTATAGACATTATTTTGAATGGTATTATTATTATAATACACATTTTACGTCCGAGGGATGATGTAAGTTTCCATGGCACGTTGTTTTTTCGCTTTGGATAAACAAATAAAGGAGCTCCGGTAGAGTTTGTGAATGACGCACGCGCTCCAAAGGTTTATAAGGCTGTGCGCGCGCAGAAGTGCGACTGGGAGTCCCGGGCAGGAGCGCGAGCACACTGACGCCACAATGGTGAGCACACACTCGTACACACACTCACACAGCAACAAACACACCTCTTATTTAAACTTAAACCTTTCGTTTGTTATACTGTCCTTGATGTTCCACACAAAAAATAGATAGTTTGTAAGCTGTTTTGGGGGGGGGGAGACGCCGATAAATCATTTAAACCGAATTCAAATCGGTTTCTAAAGTTTTAAATATTGTATTCTTCATGTGGTGTCTATTAAATGGTGACACCGCACACACACACACACACACACACATATTTATTGTACAGTGCAATAAACACGATTAGCTCATCATCATGTACTGTATTATATATAAAATGTGTGCCTCCAAAATGCCACATCATGTGCGATGGACTAGCAGTGTATTCCGCTCTTTCTTAACAGCTGTTGCCACTATTACCTCTGATCCTGTTCATCATTGGGAGCACGGAACCCACGCCCACGTCCACGATCACTTACCAGTACGACGATCCCGCGACCGGCCTCGTGCTCACGTGCGACCGCTGCCCTCCGGGCTCCTACATGCTCGCGCACTGCAGCGCGAGGACGCGCACCGTGTGCGCGCCGTGCCCGCCGGGCCACTTCACGCAGCGGTGGAACTACCTGTCCAGGTGTCTGTACTGCAGCGTGGCGTGCGGGGAGAACCAGGTGGTGAAGGAAGAGTGTTCGCCGCTCCGCAACACGGTGTGCGAGTGCCGGCGCGGCTACTACATGTATTACGACTTGTGCAGGAGGCACAGCGAGTGTTCGCCGGGACACGGGGTCGCACTCAGAGGTAACGTGGGGGTGGTCTCGTGGGCACATCGCTCGCTACACCGTTGGGTGTCACGTCACGGGGGAACACGTGGCATCATCCGCGCAGCACACCGGCGTTAGCGCTAACGGACTGCACCGAAAAGTAACGTTCTGTGCGCGGCGCCCTTGAGTTACGCACTTCTCTCTCTAATTATACTGTATTATTTACAGTATGTGGCAACACCTGCTTTTGTTTGAGCTAAAAATATATCACGGAGAAGGGGTAAAATGACATTTGAATTTATAAATATAATCAATTATTTCTATATAAGGAGGTGCGGTGGCGCAGTGGGTTGGACCACAGTCCTGCTCTTCGGTGGGTCTGGGGTTCGAGTCCCACTGGGGGTGCCTTGCGGCGGACTGGCGTCCCGTCCTGGGTGTGTCCCCTTCCCCCTCTGGCCTTACGCCCTGTGTTGCCGGGTAGGCTCCGGTTCCCCCGTGACCCCGTATGGGACAAGCGGTTCTGAAAATGTGTGTGTGTGTGTGTGTGTGTGTGTGTGTATTTCTATATACTCATTATGAGAACAAAATGCTCCGATAGGCTCCGTACCACCGGGACCAGGCTCAGGACAATTGAATGGAATTGTATGGTTATTGAAATTGTCTGGAATCATTGACATAGGGCTTGTGTGAGTATTGTAATATATAGGCACAGGACACAATTTTATGCTTTAATCACTGAAAAGGTGAACTTACGTTGAAGACTGAAGATGGTTAAGAGAACAAATAGATAAACACGATAAATGTGTGGAGCGACAGTTTGTTACATAGAAAATGCCACCTACAGAGAATACATTTAATTTCAAAAACATGGGACGGAGACGTGTCTTACCACGTTCACCTGCTTTGTGGGGCAGCTGGTAGTTGCCGTGTTCCGTTCCGGAAATGACCTGTCGGACTCAACTGCAGAGCGAACTGGTGTTTATTTTGGGAAATGCACAAGAAACGTAGTCAGGGACAGGCGAGGGTTTTCGATTGGCAAACGTCGTACACGGGGCAATCCAGAAAGCGTGGTCGAAGGACAGGGCGAAAGGTCAGAACACTAGAAGACTGGATCTTGGATCAGGAAGGGGAAGGAACACGGGACAGGGACAGGGACAAGGACAAGGAAACCAAAGGCTGACTCTTGAAGTGAGTGAGCGTTAGGTGAACAAGGTTCCGCGTCCACCGTCGCTCTGCCTCTGCCTTTTATGCCTCCGTCTCCGTCGAGCCCCAGGTGTGCCCTGTCGCACCGGTGATGTGGGGGTGGCAGTAGTGCAGTAGGTAGATCTACTTCCTTTGCACCTAAAGGTTGCAAGTTTGAGTCCCACCTCCAGCTGTAGTACCCTCGAGCAAGGTACTGCCCCTGAATTACTCCAGTAAAGTTCCCCAGCTCTATAAATGGGTAAGTAGCTGTAAATCACTTTGGGGAAAAAGCATCAGCTTAGTGTTAATCTATAAGGTGGAGGGTCTTCTACAATTTGGCTTGAAACTGGTTATTACTGAGCAAGTGTTTGGAGTGAATGCAACTTATTTCCCAATTTTAGTAATAAATCTGTGCGCGAGTCAGATGAGGAGCCGCTCTTGCGATCCACAGAGCGGACACTGCGGAGAAGTGCTGGATGGAGTGTCTCTTCAAACCGAGTGTTTTACACCAGTGCTCATCCAAAGGTCCTTTCTTGACAGGGAGCGCGTATCAGAACACGGTGTGCGAGAAGTGTCCGCGAGGCACCTACTCCCCGGGGGGCTCATCGGGAGCCGCGTGCGCGAGCCACACGGACTGCGCGTCCCGCGGCCTCGTGCTGCTCCTCAAAGGCACGGACTGGCACGACAACCTGTGCGCCACGTGCCAAGAGCTTCAGGCCGGAGGTGGGTACTTGTGCTCTTGCGTTATGGATCAAGGGCGGTATTTCTAAAATGCCAGCACCATGATAGCATCCAGACAATGTAGGGTGCAGTCAGCGATGTAGAGGATAGGATATGACATGAATTAATATGATATGATACTTTTTTCATCCCCGCAGGGTAATTTACACACACAGCTACTTAACGCATGACATACCAGCCGAGGTGCACAGTTATACCCTCAGCAACACGCAAATAAATGTTTACTTAAATGTCAATCCTTTATTTAGCAGAATAAGACGTACACTTTTAGGTAGTCAACTTTACAGTGATTTACCCATTAAATACCCAGCAGGGTATTCTTATTGTGTCAGGTCAGGCTAAATACGTTGCCCAACCGTGTTGCAGCAGGAGTAGGACTCGAACCCAGAACTTCCAGCTCACAGTCTGATTGCCCTAACCCACAACACTAAATTTCTTATAAAGACACACCGAGAACAGACAACTTTTGTGAAGAATGATTATTGTAAGAAGGATAATTCAGATAGAATAGAATAGAATTCAGCTGTATAAAATGAAAAGTATATTCCTGTTCGGTTCACATATGAAAAACATTTCTTTTTACTTTTATGAATGTGAACGCTTTCAAAGTAAAGTCCTAACTGTGTGTTCTTCATCAATTTAAGTAGCTCCCTCTGGGAACTGCATTTTTATTCTACGTTCTGATTGCAGCCAAGTGTGCATTTCATGATTCTTCTTAACGGCCTTTTATTCAGGTGGGCTCCAGCTGCTGCGAGGCATCCTGCCGGACTTCTTCGGCCGTCAGAAGATCAATAAAAATAAGTTGGTGCGGTTTGTGAAGAAGTCACTTCTCAGGAGGCATCACGGTGCTTCTGTTCCGAGGGACCCGTTGGCCCACATCGGGGAGTGGTGCAAGAACGCAGATGAGACGGAGCTGAGGAAGCTGCCGGCGATGCTGAGAAGATCGAACCTCCACCATATTGCAGAGAAACTGGAGAAAAAGCTGAACATAGTGACAAACGTGTCCCCATGCGACCCTGAATCTGCAGTAAAATCTGAGTCAAGAACAGTTCTCGGACCATCTACTGAGTAGTCCTAATTCTTCTTCAGAAGCCACCCCATGTCAGTCATGCTGAATACACGGCAAACATTGCGTGTTATCCTGACCCTTGAAGACTAACTGTAATATCGGTGAACTCTGATCAGTGTTAGTGATCACACTTCTAATTGGCAAACTATAAAAAGCAGATTTGAACTCAGAACTTACCGGCAAGAGCAAGAGCTCTGGACAGCAGTCACCATAAGTCATTGTTGTTTCGGGGTTACATTTAATTCATTTCGTAGACACTTTAAAGCAGCTTATAATTATTTACCCACTTATGCAGCTGGGTAATTTTACTAGAGTAGTTTAGGGTAAGTACCCTAACTCAAGGGTACTACAGCTGGAGCTCAAACCCATGACCTTTGGGTTCATAGGCAGCTGCTCTAAACACTACACTACCAGCTGTCCCTTTATATGCTTTACAAGGGCCAAGCGGTGGGGTTTGAAAAGAGAAGGAATCCCAAACATCAAAGACTTTGTTTTGTCCAGGGAAATCACGGTCATTTCACGGTTAGCTGCGACTCCTCTTTCTCACCAAATGTGAACTCGAAGAACCAAATAGTTCCTGTGCACCGAAGGAAACGGGAGATGAGTTTGTCGGGGAATTTTTACACGTTTAAGTTACTGTAGATGACTTCATGTTGAAGTACTGCATTTCTCTTTACGAATAGCTGTCGTGACTTGTACAGTACATTTTACCACAACGTTTTGGGTTGCCTTTGGTCTGTGGTTTTGTCCTTCCAGCAGAGGACAGGGTTTTGAGGAACTTGTTCATTTTTGGATGTATCATCAAGTTCGTCGTTGTACTGCATCTGTATTTATTTCATTCCGAAGAATCTTGTTGGCACCGAGTTCACAATATTCTGTTTCTTATTATCACTGTGCTTAAAGTACTGTGTTTTTACATCACATCTTCAAATGCTACAAATTGCCGGGTCTCTGGTGTCACTTTACCAAATTAGTAAAGAGACAAGCGTAAAAATTTATGTGTTTGGTATTCAGTTACACGCATAACCTTGAAAAATCCACCGAGAGCTGAAATTATGTGCATATTTGTCCTGATTTATTATTTCAAGGGAAAATGTGCAACACTTTTAAAAGCTTGGATGAGAGCATTATGAAATGATGACCTGACCTGTTAATGATATATCGACCACATACGCCACAGTTTTTACTTTAAAAAGTGAACATAAACGTGTGTAACAATGGAATAGAGAACTAGGTGACAATATCATATGAAATCAAAGTCTTAATTTTTGCAGGTCTTTTGCACTTCAGTGTAAGCAGATGTACAGTTAAGTCCAGTACACACCTTCTATTGCGTCAGAAGTGGGATTCTTGTGCGAGTCAAGAGCTTCCAAGGCCTTCCCCTACTCTTATTGCCATTTTTTGTTCCTTTTTTGCTTAAATCTGCATCTAAGAAGGCAGTTTACTACGCTGATGAGGACGACGACGATGGACGTGCCATCAACATGACCCGGATTCAATGACCATGCATGTGGTTTGCAAGGCAAGGGAGGAACGGAAGTGGGTTCCTGCAGACATAAAAACTTTCATTAACTCATGATCGATACCATAATCTTCAGATGATGTGAAATGCTTTTGACTACAGAAAAATCTGCTGTACACTGTGCTCCTAGACAGCATTTATAGCAAACTTATATGTGTGTGTATATATACTGTATACACACACACACAATTTATTTGTATACAGTGTTATGTTTCCCTAGGTATTGATTTTGGAGAGTTAGCCACCTCATCCCCTGGATGGAACTGTCAGCAAAGATGTGTCTTTGGTGGTGATTTGACATAATACATCCAATGTGAAATTGTATTGAGTTGTATGGTATCCTTTATTGACATTTTTGCAAGAGACCATAATGCGATGTATTGGCATACAGCAGAAATATAAATGTATTTAATCAGCATATTCCTTTTACAACTGAGTCAGCAAGTTTAAAGGATGAATAAACAAGTTTTTGTAATGAATCAGCAGAGTTGTCTTTCAGGAACGAGGCATCCACATTCTGTAATTCTGCAGGGAATTTGCATAACTGTGTGTGCATCCTGAGTAAATAACATATTATGTACAATATGGTCATAAAGGTCCCTCTTAATTGATGTATTTTATGAACAAAGTGGAAAAAACCTTTTACTTGTTGAACCAATTGTGCAGTAATACTAGTTCAATTACAGGATTTATGCTTAAGCAACTATAAGGCAATTGATTTAGGTATTAACAAAAACAACAATAATAATTCTATTATAATTAGCATGTTCTCACTAACTGACTAACTGCTTGTGCAAGTCAGGGTCGTGGCGGTCCCAGCCTATCTCACAAGCACAAGACACAAAGATTGGTAGGGTAAAACCTCCTTATGCTACTGCTTTGTTTTAATGGAAAACATCAATTATTTCTTACATATAACACAAGAATTCCATTCATGCTCAACACTGTGTGTCGTCGTCTCATAGCGCCCGTGCGATTCTGGCCTTGGTTCCAATCTGGACCAGATTCTCTGAAGTTTCCATGTTCTCCCCTTGTCTATGCAGATTTCCTATGGGTGCTCTGGTTTCCTCTCACAGGGGAAAGTCACGCACTTCAGGTTAACGGGTGACTCTAAATTGCCCTTAATGATTGACTGCATACAGTATGTGGCTACCGGGCCTGCACTGGTGTTCTGTCCACTGCACACTCCCCTTGTGGCCTTTCACTGCGGGATAGGCTCCGGACCAGGCTCCGGACCAGGCTCAGGACCCTCACTCGCACATCCGAGTGCGCGACTTTCATGAGAACCGCGGTAGATGAACGCGGCGCAACAAGCCACCGCCGAACGGCGAAGTTCCTTGGAATGTCCGCTACCGGGCGCCACCAGCAGATGTCGCCCTTCGTTCGTTTGTCGGCTCCCGGCTGTTAGGAGCGGTAGTTCAGAGCCTCCTTATCGCGAGTCCGCTCGGCTCTGTTTGCTCAGGGCGGGCGGTTCCTGTGTGAAGAATTAGGAAGGAGCGCGGACCTTCGCTCCTCGTCCGCCGCGTTGTATGACGCCCGTTATTTACGAATAATTAAAGAAAAAAAAGAAAAAAAAAATAATAGAAAACGTTGTTCAGTCCAGAGTTTAAGAGGGAGTCAAAGTGACGGGTGACAATGTGCGCGCAGCGGAGCGCAGCGGCGGTGTGGCGCGCGCTCACGGAAGGCCACCTATAACCGCGCCTGCAGCGACACCTGACGACCAGGAACGCGGAGCAGCGGGACCGATCGGTCGCTTCGGACTGTGATTTGTCTTCTTTTATATATTATATATAAAACCCGGCGCGTTTATTTCCCTCTTAGTTCTTCCTCCGAGTGCGCAAACATGAGCGAAGAGGCGTCGGAGCTTCCGAAGGAGCTCCTGGGTAAGAGACACTCAGTCCCTTTACTGCGTTTTTAACGGACAAACACGGGGGCTTTTGGCAAAATTGGGGCAAGTTTGACCGCAGCGAAAATCGAAACACTTTTGTCACAACAGTGCGTTTCATTGTTACTCTTGAGCGGCGCGGTTCACTGAGCGCAGTGAGTAAAAAAAAAAAAAAAAAAAAGTCGATGTTGGAAAAAATCGGAGCGTCCGGTAACTTACTGTCAACGCGTCCGAATCCATTTACCTTAGGGCTTTAGGCGGTACAGTACTATGGTGCGCGACTGGAGCTAGATGATGAGCTCGGCTCTCAGACACGGTGAAAACTAAGGGTTAATTTTTCGTCACGCATGTCATGTCAGAGGTCAACAGTTTCCTTTTATGATCATTCGCATTTAGGAAAAAGTGATACTTTGTTTCTTCTTCTTTTGGCGGTGAGAATGGCGATGGTGCAGTGTGTGTGGGGGGTTGTGATGGGGGTGTGAGTGTTTGGGGGGGGGGTTACACCTGTTTAAAGGCAGTTAAGTAACTAATTATAATTACTGAACTCCCTTTATACAGGTATAACCCCCCACAGCACAACCACATCCACACATGACATGAGATGAGTTGTGATCCCCTCTCTGAAAGAGTTTGGTTGAAGCTCTCTATCGTGGGAGGGTCACAGTTCATCTCATGTCATGGTCTCTGTGTTCATAAATTCCATCAGCGATTATCATTTTTGCCCAAACATTTTGTCGCCTCGAAATACCAAGCGTGAACAACTGTCAAAACTGATTTCTTGTTGAACCATGACCCATGTTCTTCTTCTGAGGAAGTTACGGAACATAGGCTCATTATTCTCAGCCGGGAGGTGTATTGCACCACTCTGGTCTGCGGCCAAGTTGTCCCATAGCCTAAATATGTGGATGACCAAAGTGTTCAACTCTGTTCTGCTTGAATAAGGGGAAAAAAAAAAGATCTGAATGGCGATTAAGGGAAATTCTGGAGTGTGTGAACATCCTTCTGGAAGATATTAGGTGGTGCTACGTGATCACACCTATAAAATGTCAAAACCTTTTGACCTTCTGCCCTTTATGTGGGTGTTTTCTCAGTTTTTCCCCATTTACTGTTTCTCACTCTGTTGCTGCGATTTGGCGCTGTTTGTAAAGCTAATAATTAAAAAAAGAAAAAAGCTGAATTGTGGGCCTCATTGGTAATATGGAGAGTGGATGAGCCCGTGCGGAGCAGAATGTCTTGGATCGGCCTGTTAGTTGCTTTGCAAGCGCAAAATCCTGGTTTGGAAAGGGGTTTTAGGACTGTTGAACTGGTGGTTTGCAGCAGTGATCGAAGAGCTCTCTGTTCGTAATGTCAGGCCGGAGAATATCTGCTCACAAGGAGCACTTGCTTTAACTTGAATGCAAACACTGTGTGTGTGTGTGTGTGTGTGTGTGTGTGTGTGTGTGTGTGTGTGTGTGTGTGTCTCATAGTGCCTGGGTGGTGTGAGAGGACGTGGGTTCAATCCCTGCTCAGTCCGTGTGGAGTTTGCATGTTCTCCTCGTGTCTGCGTGGGTTTCCTCCGGGTGCTCTGGTTTCCTCTCACACTCCAAAGACATGCTGTTCAGGTTCCCCATAGTGTGTGAGTGACACAGTGTGTGTTCCACTGATGTATGGCTGAGTAAGCCAGTGTAAGGAGTGTATCTAGCAGTGTAAGTCACCTTGGTGAATAAGGTGTGTGGGCTGATAACACTATATAGAGTTCATTGGAAGTCGCGTTGGAGAAAAGCGTCTGCTAAATAAATAATAAATGTTAAATGTAAAGTAAAGGTGTCCAGGAGTGACACCGAACTCAGTTGAATTGCAGCATGTCAACCAACTCTGAAATGTCCCTATAAGTGCAAATATGGATATGTGGATATGACCGCAGTGTGGTCTGTACTTGTCGATTAGCAACAGCGAGTTCTTCTCATAAAGCGGCTTCAGGACAAATCTTTTTTGCAGGGAGAAACTCAGGATGGGAGATTTTCTCTCACCCCACCCCCCATCCCCAGTTCCGCACGGCGTTTCCAAGCGATGGCCGCAGCCAACCAGTCACTGATGTCATTGAGACAATTTCAGATTTGTCTGGCATTCCAAGTTCCTCAGAATGACGCCCTTCTTCGAGAAAACAGACCCGACCCAGTTCAGCCGGCCAGTTTTACCGCTGGGCAGAGCTTCCGCGGCGCGTGGAAAACAAACTCCACACAGAGCGGAACCCGAGTTAAATACGACCGAAAATGTTCCGTCGGCGTCGGGGGAAAAAAGAGGCTGCCGAGGGCAAACGTTTCGAATTAAGTTTTATTTGATGAAATAACGGCCCGACATCGCTTTGTGACACTGCAGAGCAGAATATAACTGGAGAGAACGTTTTCTTCGTAAGCTGTGCAATATTTGAATCAAAATAATCACGACTTGCCAGATATTGTGTGAAGGATAAACATGCAAATTCTTTTCAGTATGATTTCGATTACTGCTCCCTTGACCTTGAATTGAATTGCATCCCTCAGAAAACTGATATGAACCAAAGTGTTGTTTCTGCTCTACTTTTTCCTACTGATGGAATGATTATTATGTTGGTCAGCAGCCTTTTTAGTCTCTTTATCATGAGATCCCACTTTTCCTAAGAATAAATAACCGTCGGTGTAAGAAAGCGCTTTTTTATGGTCCCCCAAAAAGACTATGTATCTATGAGATGTCATTCAGATTAGATCATAATTTTACCTGCCAGATGAAAATTAATTACTAAGGTCCTCCATATATAAAAAGAAATGAGTCTAGACCACACCTGCTAAATAGTATTAAAGTATGAATGAATGAATGAATAATATGAAACTGACACAGGACTCTGAAAGATTTCAGAGTGATTTTTTTCATTTGATTTTTACTGTTTCAGCACTGTGAGGGGGTGCGGTGGCGCAGTGGGTTGGACCACAGTCCTGCTCTCTGGTGGGTCTGGGGTTCGAGTCCCGCTTGGGGTGCCTTACGACGGACTGGCGTCCCGTCCTGGGTGTGTCCCCTCCCCCTCCAGCCTTACGCCCTGAGTTGCCGGGTTAGGCTCCGGTTCCCCGTGACCCCGTATGGGACAAGCGGTTCTGAAAATGTGTGTGTGTGTGTGTTTCAGCACTAACCAGAACCAAGTCCCATAGACTATAGCAGATATTCTCCACGGTATGTTTTACAAACATCTGAATTGAGTTTTCTGCAGAAGTTTGGTTAAAAGGCAGGAAGCTGTTAGAACGTGATTAGTGCAGATGTTGAATTTGTTCAGATTCTGTCCTATTTTGGTGTGGGATTATGGGATTAAACGTGCAACTGTGGTCATGTAGCCCAAGGCTTTGCTGCTAAGATGTTTTTTTTTCGTTCTAGAAAGTATAAAGGATGCCGTGGGCAGGAAGATCAAGCTGACGACGAAGAAGAAGGTGAAGCTGGAAACCAAGGGAGATCGGCTGGAAAACAAAGTCCTGGTTGGTTTTGGTTCCATGAGCTCTTTGTGCAGTTTGTCAAAGGCTGCAACACTCGTTGTGATGTGGGACTTCATATAAAAAAAAAAAAAAAAAAAATCTGCGCTACAGAAATTAATTTCCCTTAATTAAGTTTTCAAAGTGACACTTGAAATGAACGGCGGTTTGGTCGAGACATTTATCTGCATTAAGCGCCAGCCTGTGTGGCTGCAAGCAAAATCAACTGACATGAAGTTGATGAAGTCTTGGGAGGCGATGACAGCTCAGAGAAACCCCCCTAGTTAATAAGATCCAATTCTACAAAGGGTCATGAAGAAGAGCTGAGAGCTTTCTTTAATTTTTTTTTTTTTTTTTTTTTTTTTAATTAAAGTTTAACAAATCCCTGTCTTGGACCATGAGTTCAGTGATCACGGAGCTGTAGTGCGGTGTAAGGTGTGTCAGTCGGCCGTAGCTCAGC
This sequence comes from Scleropages formosus, assembly GCF_900964775.1. Classification (NCBI taxonomy): domain Eukaryota; kingdom Metazoa; phylum Chordata; class Actinopteri; order Osteoglossiformes; family Osteoglossidae; genus Scleropages; species Scleropages formosus. The sequence continues at coordinate 18,375,047 of NC_041828.1, read as the reverse complement.
TGGCTGCTGGCCATCGGGGGCACGTTCCTCTGAGCAGTGCATTCCAAAGCGTCGCGCCAGGGGAAGATTTCGCATTCCTCCCGCCTTTCACAACAGCTCTGTGCCCAGAGGCCAGTTCTGAGCTCCAGTTTCACTGCAGGTGACTCTACAGCTGAACTGGACTGACCTGGGCTGAACTGGAGTGGGTTAGGCTGACCTGGGCTGGGCTGAGCTGAGCTGGGCTGGGTTAGGCTAGGCTGGGCTGAACTGAGCTAGGCTGACCTGGGCTAGGTTAGGCTGAGCTGGGCTGTGCTGAGCTGGGCTGACCTGGACTGGGTTAGGCTAAGCTGGGCTGAACTGAGCTAGGCTGAGCTAGGCTGAGCTGGACTGGGTTAGGCTGACCTGGGCTGGGTTAGGCTGACCTGGGCTGACCTGGGCTGACCTGGGCTGGGTTAGGCTGACCTGGGCTGACCTGGGCTGGGTTAGGCTGGACTGAGCTGGGCTGAGCTGAGCTGGGCTGGGTTAGGCTGATCTGGGCTGACCTGGGCTAGGTTAGGCTAAGCTGGGCTGAACTGAGCTAGGCTGAGCTGGGCCACCACTTTTCTGCCTGCTTATTTCTGTGGCCATTCATTCGTTGGCTAAAAACCATAAATACTTGTATTTCAGAGCTGCGCTGACGTTCAAAGTCACATATATACACAGCGTTTGTTTTTTAGTCATTGAACTGGAAAATTTTTGCCAACTAAATTTATTCCCGAACTCTGATGACATTCAAATATGTACACGATGGCTGAAGTTGGCAAGAAGCAACATTTTTGCAAAATAAATTTATTTCTGAAGTCTTTTGACATTCAAAGTCAAATGCTTACACGCTGCTTGAACTTGGCAGAAACAAATTTCTTCAGGGAAAAAAATTCTATCGCAAAACTTCGACGTTCAAAGCGGAACATTTACAAGGCGCCTGAACTTGATGGGAAAGAGAAACTTTTTGTTCTGTACATTTTATTTCTGTGAGAAATGTGGCGTTTCGTTTTCGCTCGCCGCGCCAACAAACTTTGAACCTGTCAAATTTTCTGGTTTGAAAGTTGAAGAGTGTGCGGTTTCTAGTTCCGTTTCATGTCGTCGAGGAGACATCGGTTTCTTAATTTGGGTCACTCGAACAGAGTTGGAGGTGGGTGCGGTGGGGCAGCGGGTTTGACCAGATCCTGCTCTCCGGTGGGTCTGGGGTTCGAGTCCCGCTTGGGGTGCCTTGTGATGGACTGGCGTCCCCTCCGGTCTTGCGCCCCCGTGTTGCCGGGTTAGGCTCTGGTTAGTTGGGACGAGCAGTTTCAGACTAGTTGGCCTCTCGTTTGTACGAAATGACCACTAGTGGCTTGTCCACCACTCCTTTACACACTGCCTCGCTGCATCTGAGATAGACGCACACATAAAAAAAAAAAGATCTTTGAAGACCAGAAGCGCCAAAACAGTTCCTGGAGAATCTTTCTCATTTGTCAGCATTTTAGCGTTTCGTTCCCTCGAGGACATGCGTATTGACGAAGAAATGCCAAAGTTCTTCTGGACTCCACAGGGACCGTCAGGTCTTCCGTGCGGAAACAGGTTTCCTGCGTCCATCAGGAGAGGATAGGATGCTCTAACTAATCCATTTCCATGTTCACGCACTGTAGCCTATGCAGCTGTAAAATGTTGCTTGTCTCTTATTATATGATTCTCATTTTATTGCTTAACTGATATATAAACGTAGCTCGGTATTTTATTCGTTTGTAGAGTTGCGTAATTTTAGTGGAGTAGGGAGAGGAGCTCACAGACTGGTACCGCGGTGCTGCCCTTCCCACGATTTGAAGGAGAAACCTTCTCGTTATATCGTGTTCTTCACTTCTGCAGCACCCGCTGTCATCTTACGCCCCTCGATTAAATTTCCGTTTAACGAAATAGTTCGCTCAGCTACCAGGGTGTGACGCAGGACGCAAATCCAGAATGTACAGTAGTGCAAAATGCAGGATGAATCGTAGCGGCGAGTCTGAATATGAACTCGGAACTCGGAACTCGGGTTAGCGCTGCAGTTTCTCCGTGTGTCGCTGCGCCAAGGATCTCTGAGCTCCGATACGCACCTTTTTTTCCACGCGCTCATTTGGGTTTCGCTGCGTGAATTGCTTTGGATAAAAGCATCTGCTCAGGGAACGCATTCAAACGTGATGTTAATAGCGAAGGGGAGACGGCCGACCCGAGACGATTCGGCGCAGTCGCGTGAGCCGTTCCTTCCGTGGTTCGGTTCTGCCGCTTCCAGCTCGTAACCGGATCCAGCTGCGTGCTGCTCAGCTGTTCAGCTGTGGACCCTGCGTGTAAAGTCACCCTGTGACAAAATGGTCTTTCATGCACCACCCCCCCCCCCCAATCCAAGCATGCAGTTTTTCACTGTGACTTTAATGTACCAGCATCAGTGGTGTCATTGCAGTTTCTGCCTGCAATTACAGTTCAGTTTTACCAGGAAAAATTCTGTGGAAAGCGGTAAAACACTTTCTTCGGGGGGGAGGTGTAGAACACAGTGTAATCTCTGAAATATTGCCCAATTTTTTTTTTTTTTTTTATTTCCTTTTTTTTATGCAAGCATTACATAGAGGCCCTGAGAACTGCTCTTCCTGTTTGTTTTGTCGCTGGGACTGGATCGCGTCCCTCGCCTCTTTTACGACTCAGCGCTTTTGCCAAAGAGCTGCTGGCCTTACAGCACAACAATATTTTTGTGTATGAAAGAAGTTTCATGCTCCTTAAGAGCCCAGATGGCGTATTCCGTGAATTCTCAGTCGTGGGGGTTCTTTTCCATGTGAAAAATCTCCAGCTGTATAAATGGGTAAAATTTCAAGTTCCTTCATCTATGCAATGTTCAAATCATATTAATTTTAACGCAGAATGAAAAGCACATAGTTTAGTCATTCATTCATAATCAATACCACTCCTCTGATTACACACACTCATTCACTCTCTCTCACACACTAGATACAGTTTAAAGTATCCTTCTCACCTAAAACACGGTGTTGGACTGTGGGAGGAAACCAGAGCGCCTGTAGTAAACCCACACAAACACAAGGAGAGCATGTAAAGTACATATTCAGGTACACAGCTCAACAGCATTGTGAGGTGTAGTGGAGTGAAGCTCTACACTTTTTTTGGAGAGAATCGGAGGACAGTAAACGTAATCAATCGCAGGAGGACGAGACCAAACGAAACGTTAGCGATTTGTTATCGCTCAATGGTCTCTTCACCGGCTAAACATGCGTGAACTTTCATAGTTGCCGGTAGCTGCTGAGACTTTTGAAGAGCATCTGCTGGGATGTACACAACATCTGAACTTCTTATTTACATGTTTGTTGCTTTTTATTTATATATATTTTATTTATCGACCTTTTCGTTACATCAGTATTGGTAATACTGAACTTAAGTCTTTCGTGAGATGGAATACTTTCGTTTATATTTAATCTTGCATGTTTCATTTACATCGCTTTGGACATGCCTGATTAAAAAATGAAATCTCACAATGTCATACACTCATACAGCAATTCAGTTTTTTGGAACTTTGTATAGCATAATAATTAATGTAAATCGAGTTGGCTGCACATTTCTGCAGAATGTCCACTTGTGGTCACTCACCAGTGGGATTTCCATCGCTGCCTTTAGCCACTAACTATCCTGAATATTTTTCGAAATTCCTTAGCGCTTATGCAGTTGCGTGGCTGTGCTTTCGATGTCTATCAGATGGTTGAAGAATGTGTGTCCTCCAGGTATGCCTCTTTTTTTTTTTTTTTTCCCTTTATTTTAAAAACAACCTCTTGGATTCTACGTCTTGACAGGAGCTCTCGAACCCGCCTGCTCTGCCTGTCTTGACTTGATGGTGAATTTGGATTTTGTGTCGAATGCAACCAGGAATTCCAACCTGCCTCATCCTAGTGCCCGATCACCTGTCATAGCTGCTGATGGGCAGTCGTAATAATTATTGATCATCTCTCAGTGTCTATAACCATGTTTTAATTCCTTCAATCGATCACAATAACCTTTGGCAGTTTTGCCGCAGTGTTATCCTTAGGGGTGCAATGCAGACTAATAATATTAAGCAACAAAAATTCTGAAATCCCTCAATACGTCTTCGCCCATTGCTATGACACAAAATAAATTTCTGCGAAATCTGATAGAATTCACTGGTAGTGCATGATAATAAAGAGTTAGGTACAGTATTTAACATTGTGGTGAGAACTGATTGAACACCTAAGTGTAAAAATATAAAAGCGAGGCCTTCAGTACAAGTAAGATGTGTTGAAGTAGGACGCTAACGTTCACGTTTAGGCTTTAACCCCTTTGCCGAGGCTATTATCCAGAGCAGTGTGTGTTCCACAGACCTTCGTAGCCACCTTCACAGAGCTATTTCTGCATTTCTCTCCTCCAACGGAGCAAAACTTCCTGGTCAACTTCAGAGACTTGCCAGTTGGAACCTTTCCTTGCCCTTTATTATTTAGCCAGAATTTGTGAAACGGAATTTTTTTTGCCGTCTTTAGGTTGGAAGCTGTGAAGCAGCTGTGTGTGAATGTAGCACAATGTGGAAGACATAAAATTGTAATACTCCACCTCTAATAGGATGATCATTAATCATAGTTTCTTTGAAAATTTTCCGTATGTGTAATTAGAGGAAATAACATGTACTGATTTATTTGTTTTTGCAGGCGAATTACTCTGTTCTTTACTCTGTAAGCTGGATGAAGGACACTCGATGTTTGTGAAATGACGTGTGGCAGATGGATACGCGTAAAGCGGTGATTTTTTTAATTAAAAGAGCAGAACGAGAGATTTCTATTTTGTTCAGATCAGTTTTACGCCCTTTCTGCAGTTGAACTGTGATCAAAGTGCGAAGTTCACCGTGGGACAAGCTGGGCTTCTGCTTTCAGTTTGATTCCTTTGGACAGTGTTATTGCCAGAAAGCTCCCATAGCTGGGTTTGCTCGGGGCGTCGATGTTTCGCTGTAGATGATTGACATTGACCAGTATCATCGGGTCAGTCTGAGGCCTAAAGTCGATGCGAGAATCACTGGGGTTTCGCTGTGTTTTATTTTTGTAACGGCAATTAATACGTATATGCTTTGTCAGTCATGACTTTCACATATTTACGTTATGTATTCATGAACGGACTGGCAGCACCTAACCACTAAAGGAGAAAATGGATTTATAGAATCATCCAGGATTTTTCCCCCCCAGATGCTAAGCCACGCTCTCTCGTGTTGGAATAAGCGATGGTAGCGATAAAATTCAACCTGCGCAATATCATAAAAGCATCATTTGTTGTAAGTGAATGCACGCATTTCTCCGATCGACAGAGCGAGCTTTCAGAATGCTCATTGTGACTGTGATCTCATTTAATGGGCTGGATTCATCCAGTATTTACAGTTGCAGAGCAATGAGACAAAGAATCCTGTAAAATTAAACCTATATGAAATGCTGGCGATCGTGTCCAGAAAGCAATTTTATTAAGATTTTTTTCTTTTTTTAGATCCTTCAGCAGGCTTCAATAAACACAAATTCCCACATGCCGTGATGGAATATTGCATGTCAAAATGTGCTACCTCTTTTTAGTTCAGGGCTACGTCATAGTTTTAGACTGTTGATATTGCTGAGCGGCGTTGGGTGAAATTTGTATTGCCAATTTATTTCAGAAGTCAAAGAGAAATGTAAGGATAAATTATTTTTTTCAGTTTCATTCTGAAGTTTTCCCAAAGCTGCGGGTTAAGCGGGAAGTAAGCCCCGTAATTCTGGAAAGTCAGCAGTCGGGCTGAGAGTCTCCGGTTTCCGTGGGTGGCCGTATTTCCGGTGGTGACGCGTGTTTTATTCAGCTGTAGGAATAAATTTTGGGATCCTTTTCTCCCCATTTTGTGTTTTGATCATTAGCAAATTGTCATGATCTCAAAAGCCAAATGCGTTGACCGCTGATGTGTCAGGGAAATGGATTTGCTGAGAGGTCATGTTCAAACAGGTTTTATGCTTCGTTATAAGTTTTGTCCTTTGGGTTCCGCGTCAGACGTTATTACAATGTATGTGATGTGTGAAGTGATTTGATTCCGTTTGGTTTATTTTTATTGAGCGCTCGTCTCAACAGAGTGATGTACAATAGAGAAAACAGGAGAAAACAGGGTTGAGATGTAGTCGTATAAGCTGGCTGACAGTTGAGGAGAGGAAAACAAAAACTCTCATCCATAGTGAAGGAGAGGAAAATAAACCTCTATGATACCAAGTGGTTACAGGTCATGTCTCTTCGCCACCTGTTGTGTTTTGTTTGGAATTTTCCAGTATCTTCTCCTTAACCTTCAGCTCCACTGTGGGATGAGATGCCTGGGCTTGGCAAAAAAAAGAAAAAAAAAAAACCCTGCTTTTGATGTATGAAAACAGCAAGTGACCCCTGCAGGCCCAGCGATGTGGCAGTTCTGCCTTTACAGGTTTCTGATACAGAGGCCGCTATTGTTTTTTCTAAATATGCCCATTATTAATACACGGTGACTTTGTGACTTGTCGCGCAGACCCGGTGAGTGTGTTTTGAAAGCAGGAAACGGGAGGTTTTCAATACCGGTGCCCTTGTTCTGTTTTTTTCAGGGAGCAACTGAAGTTTTGATTTTTGTGGAAAAGTGAACAGTATCTGTGGCCAGTATTTGTAGTGTAGATTATTTGCTAAAGGCTGCTGCTGTTTTTTCTTTTTTCTTTTCCCCCTCCTCTCTAAAAGCAGCACTGTGTGTGTACTGTGTCTATAATTATTGTCGTTTTATTCTGTTAATGTGAACCGTCTTGGGAGCAGCGGTAACAAGGAAGTGAAGACCTCCAGCTCACTCCTCCGAACGTCCTTTCCCAGTGCGGGTGCAGCTTTGCAGCTTTTTCCCAGGCTGCTGGTTTGGAAGAGCACATGAGTCTCCCTCAGCCCCCTCAGCCCCCCCTCCACCTCCCCTGTGTTTAGTCGCGGAGGGGGCAGACAACCAGTTTGGCCCCTGCCTCTTTTGTTTACTCTCCATTGTTCCCTTCCAGGATTCCTCCCACACTTTAACTGTGCAGTAATTGCACGTCTTTCCGCGCTTCTCCAACGCTAGTATCTTAAACGTCGTTGATAATATCAATATTATCATAATCGTAATGACTCGAGGAAGGAGTTAAACGGAAACAATTAACAGTGCATTGAATTGCTTTGCACTGGACTTTACACTGCGACTGAAAGGTCTTCCGCTCGTTCCATCAAGACCGTGCGTAATGTCTGCGGAGTGGGGTCATTTTGGAGCTTTTGCTTTTTGCTCTAAGTGTTGGACCAACTCAGAAAATACACACACATACACACACACACACACACACACACAAAATCTGAAACCGCTTGTCCCAAGCAGGGTCGCGGCGAGCCGGAGCCTAACCCGGCAACACAGGGCGAAAGGTTGGAGGGAGGGGACACACCCAGGGCGGGACGCCAGTCCACTGCAAGGCACCCCAAGCAGGACTCGAACCCCAGACCCACCAGAGAGAGGGACCCGGCCAAACCCGCTGCGCCACCATGCCCCCTTACTGAGAAAATAGGGAAGCAAATTTTGGCACTCGTTTGCGTGTGTATTCTCGTACCGCGAGAATAACATCCTTTGAGTGATGAGCAGGGTCTGTGGGCTTCCGACCATTTATAACACACAATTATAACACGCGTGATCATTACATTTACACAGAACACAAATTTATATTTCAACAACTGAAAATGGGCTGAAAAGTAGAC